>NC_079226.1:2841602-3019102 GCF_029633865.1 Lampris incognitus
TCTCACCTCCTACAGGCCAGTCTCACCTCCTACAGGCCAGTCTCACCTCCTACAGGCCAGTCTCACCTCCTACAGGCCAGTCTGACCTCCTACAGACCAGTCTGACCTCCTACAGTCCAGTCTGACCTCCTACAGGCCAGTCTCACCTCCTACAGACCAGTCTCACCTCCTACAGGCCAGTCTCACCTCCTACAGGCCAGTCTCACCTCCTACAGACCAGTCTCACCTCCTACAGGCCAGTCTCACCTCCTACAGGCCAGTCTCACCTCCTACAGGCCAGTCTCACCTCCTACAGGCCAGTCTCACCTCCTACAGACCAGTCTCACCTCCTACAGGCCAGTCTCACCTCTTACAGGCCAGTCTCACCTCCTACAGACCAGTCTCACCTCCTACAGGCCAGTCTCACCTCCTACAGACCAGTCTCACCTCCTACAGGCCAGTCTCACCTCCTACAGGCCAGTCTCACCTCCTACAGACCAGTCTCACCTCCTACAGGCCAGTCTCACCTCCTACAGGCCAGTCTCACTGTTGATTGTGGATTCAAGTATTACTGACACACTTCTACCACTTATAGTGAAAGAAGCTCAGACTGGCTTCATTAAGGTTCATAATTCATCCAAGAACATCAGAAGGCTACTAAACAAGGGGGCGTCCGGGTGGCGTGGCGGTCTATTCTGTTGCCTATCAACATGGAGATCGCCAGATCGAATCCCCGTGTTACCTCCGGCTTAGTCGGGAGTCCCCACAGACACAACTGGCCGTGTCTGCAGGTGGGAAGCCGGATGTGGGTATGTGTCCTGGTCGCCGCACTAGCGCCTCCTCTGGTCAGTCAGGGCACCTGTTCGGGGGGAGGGGGAATTGGGGGGAATAGCGTGATTTTCCCATGTGCTACATCCCCCTGGTGAAACTCCTCACTGTCAGGTGAAAAGAAGCGGCTGGTGACTCCACATGTATGGGAGGAGGAGACGTGGTAGTCTGCAGTCTCCCCAGATCAGCAGAGGGGGTGGAGCAGAGACCGGGACGGCTCAGAAGAGTGGGGTGATTGGCCAAGTTCAATTTGGAAGGAAAAGGGGGGGGGGGATTCACCATATGAGGGAACTGGGAGAGAAGTGGGGCAGCCATTACGTAACCTTTCTAACCGCCACACATTCCTATGACACACACCCCTGCGCTCGGACTCGGCTGCTCGGACTCGGCAGCGTGTCACTCGGCAGCGTGTCACTGGGCAGCGTGTCACTCGGCTGCTCGGACTCGGCAGCGTGTCACTCGGCTGCTCGGACTCGGCAGCGTGTCACTCGGCAGCGTGTCACTCGGCAGCGTGTCACTCGGCAGCGTGTCACTGGGCAGCGTGTCACTGGGCAGCGTGTCACTCGGCTGCTCGGACTCGGCAGCGTGTCACTCGGCAGCGTGTCACTGGGCAGCGTGTCACTCGGCAGCGTGTCACTCGGCTGCTCGGACTCGGCAGCGTGTCACTCGGCTGCTCGGACTCGGCAGCGTGTCACTCGGCAGCGTGTCACTGGGCAGCGTGTCACTCGGCAGCGTGTCACTTAGCTGTACAAGTTGAGCTAAAAGCTTTATGAAACATTCAGGGGAGGACTGGCATGGAGGTGGTGTGGTACTCACCCTCCGGCCTTCCAGGAACTTGAGAGCGGTGCCGATGTTTGAAACCCAGTGGATCCTCTTCAGCTGGCGGCCTTGTTCACAGGGCTGGAACCACAGAAGAAGAAGATCACGAACAACACAAGCACCACTTCATTCACTCTCTGTCCCCAGCTGATCTGTCAACCAGCTATCTATCCCAGCATGCACTGGGCCAAAGGTAGGAGGACACCCTGGACTATGACAGGACACACACACACACACACATCATTCACCCCTATGGACCATTTATTAGAGTCCAGTTTCAGAAGTCCCTGTTCCAGATGTTCTTTTTAACAATTAACACAAAAGACAACACAATGATTTAAAAAAAAGAACAGTCCGGGTGGCATGATGGTCTATTCCGTTGTCTACCAACGCAGGGATCAGCGGTTCGAGTCCCCGTGTTACCTCCGGCTTGGTCAGGCGTCCCTACAGACACAACTGGCCGTGTCTGCGGGTGGGAAGCCGGATGTGGGCATGTGTCCTGGTTGCCGCACTAGCGCCTCCTCTGGTCGGTCGGGGCGCCTGTTCGGGGGGGAGGGGGAACTGGGGGGAATAGCGTGATCCTCCCACGTGCTACGTCCCCCTGGTGAAACTCCTCATGGTCAGGTGAAGAGAAGCGGCTGTTGACTCCACATGTATGGGAGGAGACATGTGGTAGTCTGCAGCCCTCCCCGGATCAGCAGAGGGGGTGGAGCAGAGACCGGGACGGCTCGGGAGAGTGGGGTAATTGGCCGGATACAATTTGGGAGAAGGGGGGGGGGCAAAAAGAAAAAAGAACAGATGAAATAGTAAAATATGAAGATAAAACAGGCTCAGAACAAGGAGATAGAACAGGACAGTCTATAAGACAGAACACAGAATCTGCCAAGCAGAGAAAGAAAAAGAAAAGACACATCAGAGGGGGTGGTGTACTGGATGTACACTACTTGAAGTACACTATATGTTCACTGTATGTATAGTGTATATATACTGCATGTATAGTGTATATATAATGTGTGTATAGTGCATATATACTGTATGTAAACTGCATGTATAGTGTATATATACTGTAGTTATGGTGTATATACACTGTATGTATAGTGTATGTATAGTGCATAATGAGACTTTTGGATTTGTCCACCATTAATGACACTGAAGGTGTAGATGACAAGCTGGAGCTGTATGTCCAGAATGGAGAAAAGGATGGATGACTGAAAATGAAACCTACCTATGGACTACATGAACAGTAATGATAAACTAGAGGGATGTAGACCTCAAAAGTGACAAGCTCCTCCTGTAAGTAGACTACATGACAAGCTCCTCCTGTAACTATGGAGTATGTGAACACTAAGGATAAACTAGAGGGATGTAGACCTCAGGAATGACAAGCTCCTCCTGTAACTATGGAGTATGTGAACAGTAAGGATAAACTAGAGGGATGTAGACCTCAGGAATGACAAGCTCCTCCTGTAACTAGACTACATGAACACTAAGGATAAACTAGAGGGATGTAGACCTCAGAAGTGACAAGCTCCTCCTGTAACTAGACTACATGAACACTAAGGATAAACTAGAAGCATGTAGACATTAGGAATGACAAGCTCCTCTTGTAACTATGGAGTATGTGAACACTAAGGATAAACTAGAGGCATGTAGACCTCAGGAATGACAAGCTCTTCTTGTAACTATGGAGTACGTGAACAGTAAGGATAAACTAGAGGGATGTAGACCTCAGGAATGACAAGCTCCTCCTGTAACTAGACTACATGAACAGTAAGGATAAACTAGAGGCATGTAGACCTCAGGAATGACAAGCTCCTCCTGTAACTAGACTACATGAACAGTAAGGATAAACTAGAGGGATGTACACCTCAGGAATGACAAGCTCCTCCTGTAACTGGACTACATGAACACTAAGGATAAACTAGAGGGATGTAGACCTCAGAAGTGACAAGCTCCTCCTGTAACTAGACTACATGAACACTAAGGATAAACTAGAGGGATGTAGACCTCAGGAATGACAAGCTCCTCCTGTAACTAGACTACATGAACACTAAGGATAAACTAGAGGCATGTAGACCTCAGGAATGACAAGCTCCTCTTGTAACTATGGAGTATGTGAACACTAACGATAAACTAGAGGGATGTAGACCTCAGGAATGACAAGCTCCTCCTGTAACTAGACTACATGAACAGTAAGGATAAACTAGAGGGATGTAGACCTCAGGAATGACAAGCTCCTCCTGTAACTAGACTACATGAACACTAAGGATAAACTAGAGGGATGTAGACCTCAGGAATGACAAGCTCCTCCTGTAACTAGACTACATGAACACTAAGGATAAACTAGAGGCATATAGACCTCAGGAATGACAAGCTCCTCCTGTAACTATGGAGTATGTGAACACTAAGGATAAAGTAGAGGGATGTAGACCTCAGGAATGACAAGCTCCTCCTGTAACTAGACTACATGAACACTAAGGATAAACTAGAGGGATGTAGACCTCAGGAATGACAAGCTCCTCCTGTAACTATGGAGTATGTGAACACTAAGGATAAACTAGAGGGATGTAGACCTCAGGAATGACAAGCTCCTCCTGTAACTATGGACTACATGAACACTAAGGATAAACTAGAGGGATGTAGACCTCAGGAATGACAAGCTCCTCCTGTAACTATGGAGTATGTGAACACTAACGATAAACTAGAGGGATGTAGACCTCAGGAATGACAAGCTCCTCCTGTAACTAGACTACATGAACAGTAAGGATAAACTAGAGGGATGTAGACCTCAGAAGTGACAAGCTCCTCCTGTAACTAGACTACATGAACAGTAAGGATAAACTAGAGGGATGTACACCTCAGGAATGACAAGCTCCTCCTGTAACTGGACTACATGAACACTAAGGATAAACTAGAGGCATGTATACCTCAGGAATGACAAGTTCCTCCTGTAACTAGACTACATGAACAGTAAGGATAAACAAGAGGGATGTAGACCTCAGGAATGACAAGCTCCTCCTGTAACTATGGACTACATGAACACTAAGGATAAACTAGAGGGATGTAGACCTCAGGAATGACAAGCTCCTCCTGTAACTATGGAGTATGTGAACACTAACGATAAACTAGAGGGATGTAGACCTCAGGAATGACAAGCTCCTCCTGTAACTAGACTACATGAACAGTAAGGATAAACTAGAGGGATGTAGACCTCAGAAGTGACAAGCTCCTCCTGTAACTAGACTACATGAACAGTAAGGATAAACTAGAGGCATGTAGACCTCAGGAATGACAAGTTCCTCCTGTAACTAGACTACATGAACACTAAGGATAAACTAGAGGCATGTAGACCTCAGAAGTGACAAGCTCCTCCTGTAACTAGACTACATGAACAGTAAGGATAAACTAGAGGCATGTAGACCTCAGGAATGACAAGTTCCTCCTATAACTAGACTACATGAACAGTAAGGATAAACTAGAGGCATGTATACCTCAGGAATGACAAGTTCCTCCTGTAACTAGACTACATGAACAGTAAGGATAAACAAGAGGGATGTAGACCTCAGGAATGACAAGTTCCTCCTGTAACTAGACTACATGAACAGTAAGGATAAACTAGAGGCATGTATACCTCAGGAATGACAAGTTCCTCCTGCAACTAGACTACATGAACAGTAAGGATAAACTAGAGGGATGTAGACCTCAGGAATGACAAGCTCCTCCTGTAACTAGACTACATGAACAGTAAGGATAAACTAGAGGCATGCAGACCTCAGGAATGACAAGCTCCTCCTGTAACTAGACTACATGAACAGTAAGGATAAACTAGAGGGATGTAGACCTCAGGAATGACAAGCTCCTCCTGTAACTAGACTACATGAACACTAAGGATAAACTAGAGGGATGTAGACCTCAGAAGTGACAAGCTCCTCCTGTAACTAGACTACATGAACAGTAAGGATAAACTAGAGGCATGTAGACCTCAGGAATGACAAGCTCCTCCTGTAACTAGACTACATGAACACTAAGGATAAACTAGAGGCATGTAGACCTCAGAAGTGACAAGCTCCTCCTGTAACTAGACTACATGAACAGTAAGGATAAACTAGAGGCATGTAGACCTCAGGAATGACAAGTTCCTCCTGTAACTAGACTACATGAACAGTAAGGATAAACTAGAGGCATGTATACCTCAGGAATGACAAGTTCCTCCTGCAACTAGACTACATGAACAGTAAGGATAAACTAGAGGGATGTAGACCTCAGGAATGACAAGCTCCTCCTGTAACTAGACTACATGAACAGTAAGGATAAACTAGAGGCATGCAGACCTCAGGAATGACAAGCTCCTCCTGTAACTAGACTACATGAACAGTAAGGATAAACTAGAGGGATGTAGACCTCAGGAATGACAAGCTCCTCCTGTAACTAGACTACATGAACACTAAGGATAAACTAGAGGGATGTAGACCTCAGAAGTGACAAGCTCCTCCTGTAACTAGACTACATGAACACTAAGGATAAACTAGAGGCATGTAGACCTCAGGAATGACAAGCCCCTCTTGTAACTATGGAGTATGTGAACACTAACGATAAACTAGAGGGATGTAGACCTCAGGAATGACAAGCTCCTCCTGTAACTAGACTACATGAACACTAAGGATAAACTAGAGGGATGTAGACCTCAGGAATGACAAGCTCCTCTTGTAACTATGGAGTATGTGAACACTAACGATAAACTAGAGGGATGTAGACCTGAGGAATGACAAGCTCCTCCTGTAACTAGACTACATGAACAGTAAGGATAAACTAGAGGGATGTAGACCTCAGGAATGACAAGCTCCTCCTGTAACTAGACTACATGAACACTAAGGATAAACTAGAGGGATGTAGACCTCAGGAATGACAAGCTCCTCCTGTAACTATGGAGTATGTGAACACTAAGGATAAACTAGAGGGATGTAGACCTCAGGAATGACAAGCTCCTCCTGTAACTATGGACTACATGAACACTAAGGATAAACTAGAGGGATGTAGACCTCAGGAATGACAAGCTCCTCCTGTAACTATGGAGTATGTGAACACTAACGATAAACTAGAGGGATGTAGACCTCAGGAATGACAAGCTCCTCCTGTAACTAGACTACATGAACAGTAAGGATAAACTAGAGGGATGTAGACCTCAGGAATGACAAGCTCCTCCTGTAACTATGGAGTATGTGAACAGTAAGGATAAACTAGAGGGATGTAGACCTCAGGAATGACAAGCTCTACCTGTAACTAGACTACATGAAAACTAAGGATAAACTAGAGGGATGTAGACCTCAGGAATGACAAGCTCCTCCTGTAACTAGACTACATGAACACTAAGGATAAACTAGAGGCATGAAGACCTCAGGAATGACAAGCTCCTCCTGTAACTACTGATGGCTACAGAACATTACAAACGGTGTGATGACGGGACATTACGTCTTCCTGATGTCTCCATGAAGGCAGACAGTGTCAGCCTGTCTGTGGTGCTTTAACATAACTCACCAGTCTCTGTCCTGACAGGACCTCCAGCAGAGCCAGCAGCTTCAGCCCATCCTTGATGTCTTCAAAGAGGTCGTTGACCTCCAGCGGTGGTTTACGCTGACGGAGAGAGGACACTGTTGTCACCAACCAAAGAGAAACCATCACTTTATTCTCATCCTGTCACAGTTTCAGATCAGGACATTTTGAGGAGAATCATGCTAACCCCCCCCTTTTTCCCCCCCAATTGTACCCGTCCAATTACTCCACTTTTCCGAGCCATCCCGGTCTCTGCTCCACCCCCTCTGCTGATCCGGGGAGGGCTGCAGACTACCACATGTCTCCTTCCATACATGTGGAGTCACCAGCTGCTTCTTTTCACCTGACAGTGAGGAGTTTCACCAGGGGGACGTAGTGTGTGGGAGGATCACGCTGTTCCCCCCAGTTCTCTCTCCCCCCTGAACAGGCGTCCCCGATGGACCAGAGGAGGCCCTAGTGCAGCGACCAAGACACATACCTACATCCGGCTTCCCACCTGCAGACACGGCCAATTGTGTCTGTAGGGACGCCCGACCAAGCCGCATGTAACACGAGGATTCAAACCAGCGATTCCCGTGTTGGTAGGCAACTGAATAGACCGCAACGCCACCTGGACGCGCCGAAACGTGCTAAATTCTATTGATTTAGATGAATGACTGCCAGCTGAATCCTACTGGGCTCAAACGTACAGCCCTCCCATAGACATGCATACTGTTTTATGTATTTATCCAAATACGCGTTTTGGGCATGATGCTCTTCATCAGCATGATGCTCTTCATCAGCATGCCAACAGTGAAAAGCCAACGCAGGTATTAACGTGCATATATAGTAAACCTGATGCAACAGGTCAAACCACATGAGAGATCAGTGACCAGTCATGAGAGAGCTGAATTAAAAAAACAAACCAGGATTCCTGATCAGGACTCTGAGGCGTCAGCGACTGTAAATGGTGGCTCCAAGGAGACTGTTTTTTTAAAGCAGGAGGAATTCTATTAGCGTCAATGCCCATTTGCCTTAATTCACTCAAACTGTTTGTGCCTATTAAAATGTGGAGCTACTGGGGCATCCGGGTGGCGTGGTGGTCTATTCCATTGCGTACCAACATGGGGATCACCGGTTCGAATCCCCGTGTTACCTCCGGCTTGGTCGGGCATCCCTACAGACACAATTGGCCGTGTCTGCGGGTGGGAAGCCAGATGTGGGTGTGTGTCCTGGTTGCTGCACTAGCGCCTCCTCTGGTCAGTCTGGGCACCTGTTCAGGGTGGAGGGGGAACTGGGGGAATAGCATGAGCCTCCCATGTGCTACGTCCCCCTGGTGAAACTCCTCACTGTCAGGTGAAAAGAAGCGGCTGGTGACTCCACATGTATGGGAGGAGATGTGGTAGTCTGCAGCCTTCCCCGGATCAGCAGGAGGGGAGGGGGGTGCAGCAGCGACCGGGATGGCTTAGAACGTTGGGGTAATTGGCCGGACACAATTGGGGAGAAAAGGGGAGAAAAAAGTCCAAAAAATAAAAAATTGTGGCGCTACTTGATGAATAAACAATAAAGTAAAATACAACAATATTAATGATTATAGGAATGCTTTCCTGACATGTTTTGAATGTTTTTTCAAATCAGCCAACCACCAAACCATCCTGCTGTGACTGATAATGTCTTTGAGCTTTTATTCCAAAGTATGGAAGCCCATTAGTATTCCTAGTGGCTCCCAGTGAGGAGGAGAAACAAAAAGCCCCCCCCCCCCAGCTTGTTCACAGGAGGCCAGCTACCTAGCTAGCACAGAGAGACCTCCTCAGACCTATCCCCTCCTGAAATGACATCCATTCCCTAGCTCTTCTTTTCCATATCGGCACAATCTCAGAGAGCCACACCTGGGACAACCCAGACGAGCAGAGCAGATGTGCACATCTGCATGGTGGAGCGGGGCTTTAATTAAGAGCGCCTCTCGCCATGGGAATTCTTCATCGGGCATGTGAAACGGGTCAGTTAACAGCTCGACACGTCGCCTGACAGGAGGCAGCTGGCCATCTTTCTGGGCCACGGCAGTGTGAAGAGGCAGTTTTCTGCCCGGGGTTCAGGACATTAAAGTGCTTTTTTATCCTCTAGTTTCAAGGGAAGTGTTGAAGTAACGTAAAGCAGTCCTGTCAGTTAGTCTGCCTCCTCTCAGATGAGTCGACTGGTTGTGGTGCTTTCGTCTCTCTAATACGTTTCTGTTACGGCTTCCTTTTTTATTCTGAAAACAAAAATTAAATCAGAGCTGGGGGACAAAGTTGTGGTTGGATCTACAATTCAGGACCACAGAGAGCTTCCAATGTTGAGACACCTAAAGTTACAGTCTTGAAGATTCATAAGCAAGCTGTCACTGGTGTATTTTACACAACTGTACTTCTGGGTTCACTAGGGGTGTAAAAAAATATCGATATACTCGAGTATCACGGTATTATCTTTTGTGATACTGTATCGATTCTCAAAACCACCATATGGAGTTTTAATTGTTCACACGTAAAAGTTTTGTGTTGTATGCGACCCACGACCGCTAGATAACAGTGTTGTAATCTATTTTCAGCCATTTGACTCTTCCACTCCAACGCAACAACGTAAACTAAGACAGGAAGTAGCATAAGCACAAAGAACACAGGCCTATGACACCACAATACATCACCTTTCTTACAGCATCACAATATATCACCTTTCTTACAATATCGCAATATATGGCCTTTCTTACAGTATCACAATGTATCACCTTTCTTACAGTATCACAACATATCACCTTCCTTACAGTATCACAACATATCACCTTTCTTACAGTATATATTGTGATACATTGAATCATAACCATTGTATCGTGAGACGTATCGTATCGCCAGATTCTCACCAGTACACAGCCCTAGACTTCACAAGATGGGCATTTTCTTAGTAATAATGACTGTTAGATGGGACTTTACCAAGAACATTTATTTTATGATTTATATGATTTTATGATAAATCTATTAAAGTGAAATTACTGCTAGTTATATAAATACTATTACTATGATCACTCAAACTACAGTTTGTCTTTTCTTTAAATAGAATTTTTTTTCTTTTGGAGCTTTGTCACCAAAATTCACAACCTGACAAACAGAAAGCCTCTACAGTGCAAATGATCCCAACCTGGACCACCCAACACATCAGATGCCGACCCCCCAGCCTCAAAACAGTACAAATGATCCCACCCTGGACCACCCAACACATCAGACACCGACCCCCCAGCCTCAAAACAGTACAAATGATCCCAGCCTGGACCACCCAACACATCAGACACCGACCCCCCAGCCTCAAAACAGTACAAATGATCCCACCCTGGAACACCCAACACATCAGACACCGACCCCCCAGCCTCAAAACAGTACAAATGATCCCACCCTGGAACACCCAACACATCAGACGCTGACCCCCCCAGCCTCAAAACAGTACAAATGATCCCACCCTGGAACACCCAACCCATCAGACACCGAACCCCCAGCCTCAAAACAGTACCAATGATCCCACCCTGGAACACCCAACCCATCAGACACCGAACCCCCAGCCTCAAAACAGTACCAATCATCCCACCCTGGACCACCCAACACATCAGACGCCGACCCCCCAGCCTCAAAACAGTACAAATGATCCCACCCTGGAACACCCAACACATCAGACGCCGACCCCCCAGACTCAAAACAGTACCAATGATCCCACTCTGGAACACCCAACACATCAGACACCGACCCCCCAGCCTCAAAACAGTACAAATGATCCCACCCTGGACCACCCAACACATCAGACACCGACCCCCCAGACTCAAAACAGTACCAATGATCCCACCCTGGAACACCCAACAGATCAGACGCCGACCCCCCAGCCTCAAAACAGTACAAATGATCCCACCCTGGACCACCCAACACATCAGACACCGACCCCCCAGCCTCAAAACAGTACCAATGATCCCACCCTGGACCACCCAACCCATCAGACACCGACCCCCCAGCCTCAAAACAGTACAAATGATCCCACCCTGGAACACCCAACACATCAGACACCGACCCCCCAGCCTCAAAACAGTACCAATGATCCCACCCTGGACCACCCAACACATCAGACACCGACCCCCCCAGCCTCAAAACAGTACAAATGATCCCACCCTGGAACACCCAACACATCAGACGCCGACCCCCCAGCCTCAAAACAGTACAAATGATCCCACCCTGGAACACCCAACACATCAGACGCCGACCCCCCAGACTCAAAACAGTACCAGTGATCCCACCCTGGAACACCCAACACATCAGACGCCGACCCCCCAGACTCAAAACAGTACCAATGATCCCACTCTGGAACACCCAACACATCAGACACCGACCCCCCAGCCTCAAAACAGTACAAATGATCCCACCCTGGACCACCCAACACATCAGACACCGACCCCCCAGACTCAAAACAGTACAAATGATCCCACCCTGGACCACCCAACACATCAGACGCCGACCCCCCAGACTCAAAACAGTACAAATGATCCCACCCTGGACCACCCAACACATCAGACACCGACCCCCCAGACTCAAAACAGTACCAATGATCCCACTCTGGACCACCCAACACATCAGACACCGACCCCCCAGACTCAAAACAGTACAAATGATCCCACCCTGGACCACCCAACACATCAGACGCCGACCCCCCAGACTCAAAACAGTACCAATGATCCCACTCTGGAACACCCAACACATCAGACACCGACCCCCCAGCCTCAAAACAGTACAAATGATCCCACTCTGGACCACCCAACCCATCAGACACCGACCCCCCAGCCTCAAAACAGTACAAATGATCCCAGCCTGGACCACCCAACACATCAGACGCCGACCCCCCAGCCTCAAAACAGTACCAATGATCCCAGCCTGGACCACCCAACACATCAGACACCGACCCCCCAGACTCAAAACAGTACAAATGATCCCACCCTGGACCACCCAACACATCAGACGCCGACCCCCCAGACTCAAAACAGTACAAATGATCCCACCCTGGACCACCCAACACATCAGACACCGACCCCCCAGACTCAAAACAGTACCAATGATCCCACTCTGGACCACCCAACACATCAGACACCGACCCCCCAGACTCAAAACAGTACAAATGATCCCACCCTGGACCACCCAACACATCAGACGCCGACCCCCCAGACTCAAAACAGTACCAATGATCCCACTCTGGAACACCCAACACATCAGACACCGACCCCCCAGACTCAAAACAGTACCAATGATCCCACTCTGGAACACCCAACACATCAGACACCGACCCCCCAGCCTCAAAACAGTACAAATGATCCCAGCCTGGACCACCCAACACATCAGACGCCGACCCCCCAGCCTCAAAACAGTACCAATGATCCCAGCCTGGACCACCCAACACATCAGACACCGACCCCCCAGACTCAGAACAGTACAAATGATCCCACCCTGGACCACCCAACACATCAGACGCCGACCCCCCAGACTCAGAACAGTACAAATGATCCCACCCTGGACCACCCAACACATCAGACGCCGACCCCCCAGACTCAGAACAGTACCAATGATCCCAGCCTGGACCACCCAACACATCAGACGCCGACCCCCCAGACTCAGAACAGTACAAATGATCCCACCCTGGACCACCCAACACATCAGACGCCGACCCCCCAGACTCAGAACAGTACAAATGATCCCACCCTGGACCACCCAACACATCAGACGCCGACCCCCCAGACTCAGAACAGTACCAATGATCCCACCCTGGACCACCCAACACATCAGACGCCGACCCCCCAGACTCAGAACAGTACAAATGATCCCACCCTGGACCACCCAACACATCAGACGCCGACCCCCCAGACTCAGAACAGTACCAATGATCCCACCCTGGACCACCCAACACATCAGACGCCGACCCCCCAGACTCAGAACAGTACCAATGATCCCAGCCTGGACCACCCAACACATCAGACGCCGACCCCCCAGACTCAGAACAGTACCAATGATCCCAGCCTGGACCACCCAACACATCAGACACCGACCCCCCAGACTCAGAACAGTACCAATGATCCCAGCCTGGACCACCCAACACATCAGACGCCGACCCCCCAGACTCAGAACAGTGACGGTAAATGAGTGGAAAGCTGCAGAGTAATGAATGAGATAGGAAATGACCACAAAGGAAAACCGACGGCTGGGTTAAAGTTCAGACTGAATACCTGCTTCGTACTTGACTCCTGGTGAAACCCACACAACTTTACTTCATAACAACATTCTGCTTCCCCACTAAAGACAGCAAAAGAAAGCCTCTGTATTTTATCACTGTACAGGTTACAGTGGGTGTCTTCTCTGCGTGTAACCATCCTGCTGTATAGCAGCAGGGGGCAGCTGCAGCACCCGGGGACCAACTCCAGTTCTTCTTTCCATGCCTTGCTCAGAGGCACAGGCAGGAGTATTAACCCTAACATGCATGTGTTTTTCATGGTGGGAGGAAACCCACACAGGCACAGGGAGAACCTGTAAACTCTACACAGAGGACCTGGGATGGCCTGGGATTCGAACCCAGGACCTTATATTGCTGTGAGGAACAGTGCTGACCACTGGACCACCGTGCCACACATGAAATACTCTTTCAGGAGGTCTGTTGACGAAATATCTCCTTTTAATGCGACAAAAGAAAAACATTAAATAAAAGAATCATTTCAGAGAGCTACGTCTCTTCTATGGTGGAGCAAATATGATGGAGTCATTTACACGACTCGACTTACACGTATATTTCTACACGAGTCCCAGTGGTATGCACAGACAGAGAGAGAAAAAGAGAAAGAGACAGAAGAGAGACACGGACAGGGAGAGACAGAGAGAGACATACAGACAGAGAGAATGACAGACAGAGTGATGGAGAGACACAGAGAGAGACAGACAGACAGAGAGAATGACAGACAGAGTGATGGAGAGAGAGACAGACAGACAGACAGACAGACAGTGATGGAGAGACACGGAGAGAGTGATGGAGAGAGAGAGACAGACAGAAAGAGAGAGAAAGAGGAAGAGAGCCAGAGAGAGAGCGAGAGAGAGAGAGAGAGAGAGAGAGAGAGAGAGTGAGAGGGTGAGTGAGAGTAGGCAGCAGACTCTCTCTATTGGCCCACATCATAACTGAGATTCCCCTGAAGTTTTTCCAAGCAGGTATTTTCACCTCTGTGTGAAAATCAGGGCAACAAAAGAGCTAGTTAACTTCTTATCCACTGTCCAACATGGCGTCTCAGAACCTGTCCTCAAACACAGCAACTCAAACCTGACAAAACACACACCTCATCATCCACATAGCCACACCCGTCCAGAGGAATAGTTAGGATGTTTAATGTGCAGTAGGGACACTTACGTTCATATATCCATATACTAGCTCCTGTTGTTTTGTTTTGTTATTATTTCAGGCCACGCTGCATGTTCTGGTCATGTATGTTCAGGTCATGTTGTATGTTCAGGTCACGCTGTATGTTCTGGTCATGTATGTTCAGGTCATGTTGTATGTTCAGGTCATGTATGTTTAGGTCATGTTGTATGTTCAGGTCATGCTGTATGTTCAGGCTATGTTGTATGTTCAGGCCGTGTTGTATGTTCAGGCTATGTTGTATGTTCAGGCCATGTTCTATGTTCAGGCTATGTTGTATGTTCAGGCCATGTTCTATGTTCAGGCTATGTTGTATGTTCAGGCCATGTTCTATGTTCAGGCTATGTTGTATGTTCAGGCCATGTTCTATGTTCAGGCTGTGTTGTATGTTCAGGCTATGTTGTATGTTCAGGCCATGTTCTATGTTCAGGCTATGTTGTATGTTCAGGCCATGTTCTATGTTCAGGCTATGTTGTATGTTCAGGTCATGCTGCATGTTCAGCTCATGCTGTATGTTCAGGTCATGCTGTATGTTCAGGTCATGCTGTATGTTCATGTCATGTTCTATGTTCAGGCTATGTTGTATGTTCAGGTCATGCTGTATGTTCAGGTCATGTTCTATGTTCAGGCTATGTTGTATGTTCAGGTCATGCTGTATGTTCAGGCTATGTTGTATGCTCAGGTCATGCTGTATGTTCAGGTCATGTTCTATGTTCAGGCTATGTTGTATGCTCAGGTCATGCTGTATGTTCAGCCTATGTTGTATGTTCAGGTCATGCTGTATGTTCAGGTCATGTTCTATGTTCAGGCTATGTTGTATGTTCAGGCCATGTTCTATGTTCAGGCTGTGTTGTATGTTCAGGCTATGTTGTATGTTCAGGCCATGTTCTATGTTCAGGCTATGTTGTATGTTCAGGCCATGTTCTATGTTCAGGCTATGTTGTATGTTCAGGTCATGCTGCATGTTCAGCTCATGCTGTATGTTCAGGTCATGCTGTATGTTCAGGTCATGCTGTATGTTCATGTCATGTTCTATGTTCAGGCTATGTTGTATGTTCAGGTCATGCTGTATGTTCAGGTCATGTTCTATGTTCAGGCTATGTTGTATGTTCAGGTCATGCTGTATGTTCAGGCTATGTTGTATGCTCAGGTCATGCTGTATGTTCAGGTCATGTTCTATGTTCAGGCTATGTTGTATGCTCAGGTCATGCTGTATGTTCAGCCTATGTTGTATGTTCAGGTCATGCTGTATGTTCAGGTCATGTTCTATGTTCAGGCTATGTTGTATGTTCAGGTCATGCTGTATGTTCAGGTCATGCTGTATGTTCAGGTCATGCTGTATGTTCAGGTCATGTTCTATGTTCAGGCTATGTTGTATGTTCAGGTCATGCTGCATGTTCAGCTCATGCTGTATGTTCAGGTCATGTTGTATGTTCAGGTCATGCTGTATGTTCAGGTCATGTTCTATGTTCAGGCTATGTTGTATGTTCAGGTCATGCTGTATGTTCAGGTCATGTTCTATGTTCAGGCTATGTTGTATGTTCAGGTCATGCTGTATGTTCAGGCTATGTTGTATGCTCAGGTCATGCTGTATGTTCAGGCTATGTTGTATGTTCAGGTCAGGCTGTATGTTCAGGTCATGCTGTATGTTCAGGCTATGCTGTATGTTCAGGTCATGCTGTATGTTCAGGTCATGTTCTATGTTCAGGCTATGTTGTATGTTCAGGTCATGCTGTATGTTCAGGTCATGCTGTATGTTCAGGCTATGTCTTATGTTCAGGTCATGCTGTATGTTCAGGTCATGCTGTATGTTCAGGCTATGTTGTATGTTCAGGTCATGTTCTATGTTCAGGCTATGTTGTATGTTCAGGTCATGTTGTATGTTCAGGTCATGCTGTATGTTCAGGTCATGCTGTATGTTCAGGTCATGTTCTATGTTCAGGCTATGTTGTATGTTCAGGTCATGCTGTATGTTCAGGTCATGTTGTATGTTCAGGTCATGCTGTATGTTCAGGCTATGTTGTATGTTCAGGTCATGTTGTATGTTCAGGTCATGCTGTATGTTCAGGCTATGTTGTATGTTCAGGTCATGTTCTATGTTCAGGTCATGCTGTATGTTCAGGTCATGCTGTATGTTCAGTGCTTTAGTGCAGCATTGGCAGTGTTTTGTGGGTCACGTGATTGGAACTGGAAGTCGATTGCTGCCTGCAGGGAACTGTCCTCTCCATCCTGTTCTCCATCTGCGCTATGCTGCACTGTCCCTTCCAGTCCTACCCCCCCACCCCCCCCCCCCACACACACACACCACGATATAATATAGCACACACACACACACACACACACACACACACAGACACCAACACACACACACACACACACACACAGACACACACACACACAGACACCAACACACACACACACACACATGCGTGCTGACGCAGCTCAGCAGGTAAGGTGGCATGTGGCTAAAGACGCCTTGTTGCTTTGACTCATCTTTTCTTCACTGGTTACGAAGCAGAGCGACGGCCGTCAGTCGCCCCTCAACAAAAAACACAATACAGAAATAAAAATAATCCACAAAGAACAAAAGAAGAAACTCCATCTCACCAGGTCATCTACTGTCACATCAAGTTGAGAGAATCTATTGGCTCGTTTTTTCTCTTTGAACAAATGAATAATTTCTGCTAATGGGGTGAAAATACCCCACTTGCTTCAACTTTGGTCCAGCTGTTCCAGAATCAAGTGTTACGTTCTTCTACAATCCAGAAGATTAACATGAAAACAAATCTCTCTTCTGGTGCTTTCTATCTCTGGTGTGTGTGAGACCACGTCACACCCGTTTCCACTTCCGATGTGGGAAGACAGCGGCGCAAACTCACGTTTGCGGCGGCCCCACCCAGCAGCAGTGTGGGAAGATGGCGGTGCAAACTCACCCAGTGCCGTCCATGCCTCATTACAACCACCAAAAGCTTTGTGTAACTGGACATGACGCTGGCGTTGTCTGGTTCAGTATTAACTGAATGGACTCATTCACAAATTTGATTTGATGGTGTTTGGTATTTTGTGATGCTGTTACAACGGCATGACAAGACTCATGTCATTCTCATTTCTCTCCACACACAGGACGGGTTAGCAGCCCGAGACACTGCCATCACGACCAACATGATGCCTCTCTGATGATGAAGGTCAAGATGTGGTTCATCAGCCTTTTAGAGATCCAGTTGCTCTCACAATGAGCAATACCTCCGTTTCATTGAGAAGCTCAAGAAATCCTATTTTCCTCGGGCCAACAGACCCTACAGCCCTGTCACATGACTTACTACAGCAATGTCACATGACTTACCACAGCCCTGTTACATGACTTACTGCAGCCCTGTCACATGACTTACTACAGCCCTGTCACATGACTTACTACAGCCCTGTTACATGACTTACTACAGCCCTGTTACATGACTTACTACAGCCCCGTCATGACTTACTACAGCCCTGTTACATGACTTACTATGGTCCTGTCACATGACTTACTACGGCCCTGTCACATGACTTACTACAGCCCTGTCACACAAATTAGTAGTCATGTAACATGACTTATCACAGCCTTGTCACATGACTTACAGCAGCCTTGTCACATGACTTACTACAGCCATGTAACATGAGTTACCAAAGCCCTGTCACATGACTTACTACAGCCCTGTCACATGACTTACCACAGCCGTTACATGACTTACTATGGCCCTGTCACATGACTTACTACGGCCCTGTCACATGACTTACTACAGCCACGTCACACGACTTACTACAGCCCTGTCACATGACTTACTATGGCCCTGTCATGACATACTACAGCCCTGTCACATGACTTACTACAGCCCTGTCATGACATACTACAGCCCTGTCACATGACTTACTACAGCCCTGTCATGACTTACTACAGCCCTGTCACATGACTTACTACAGCCCTGTCACATGACTTACCACAGCCCTGTCACATGACTTACTACAGCCCTGTCACATGACTTACCACAGCCGTTACATGACTTACTACAGTCCTGTCACATGACTTACTACAGTCCTGTCATGACTTACTACAGCCCTGTCATGACATACTACAGCCCTGTCACATGACTTACTACAGCCCTGTCATGACTTACTACAGCCCTGTCACATGACTTACCACAGCCCTGTCACATGACTTACCACAGCCGTTACATGACTTACCACAGTCCTGTCACATGACTTACTACAGTCCTGTCATGACTTACTACAGCCCTGTCATGACATACTACAGCCCTGTCACATGACTTACTACAGCCCTGTCATGACTTACTACAGCCCTGTCACATGACTTACCACAGCCCTGTCACATGACTTACTACAGCCCTGTCACATGACTTACCACAGCCGTTACATGACTTACTACGGCCCTGTCACACGAATTAGTACAGTCATGTAACAGGACTTACCACAGCCTTGTCACATGACTTACTACGGCCATGTCACATGACTTACTGCAGCCCTGTCACATGACTTACTACAGCCCTGTCACACAAATTAGTAGTCATGTAACATGACTTACCACAGCCTTGTCACATGACTTACTATGGCCCTGTCACATGACTTACTATGGCCCTGTCACATGACTTACTACGGCCCTGTCACATGACTTACTACGGCCCTGTCACATGACTTACTACGGCCCTGTCACACGAATTAGTACAGTCATGTAACAGGACCTACCACAGCCTTGTCACATGACTTACTACGGCCATGTCACATGACTTACTGCAGCCCTGTCACACAAATTAGTAGTCATGTAACATGACTTACCACAGCCTTGTCACATGACTTACTACGGCCATGTCACATGACTTACTGCAGCCCTGTCACATGACTTACCACAGCCTTGTCACATGACTGACAGCAGCCCTGTCACATGACTTACTACAGTCCTGTCACATGACTTACTACAGTCCTGTCATGACTTACTACAGCCCTGTCACATGACTTACTACAGCCCTGTCACATGACTTACTACAGTCCTGTCATGACTTACTACAGCCAAGTCACATGACTTACTACAGTCCTGTCATGACTTACTACAGCCAAGGCACATGACTTACTACAGCCCTGTCACATGACTTACTACAGCCAAGTCACATGACTTACTACAGCCCTGTCACATGACTTACTACAGTCCTGTCATGACTTACTACAGCCCTGTCACATGACTTACTACAGCCCTGTCACATGACTTACTACAGTCCTGTCATGACTTACTACAGCCAAGTCACATGACTTACTACAGCCCTGTCACATGACTTACTACAGCCAAGTCACATGACTTACTACAGCCCTGTCACATGACTTACTACAGTCCTGTCATGACTTACTACGGCCCTGTCACATGACTTACTACGGCCATGTCACATGACTTACTACAGCCCTGTCACACGAATTAGTACAGTCATGTAACATGACTTACCACAGCCTTGTCACATGACTTACTACGGCCATGTCACATGACTTACTGCAGCCCTGTCACATGACTTACCACAGCCTTGTCACATGACTGACAGCAGCCCTGTCACATGACTTACTACAGTCCTGTCACATGACTTACTACAGTCCTGTCATGACTTACTACAGCCCTGTCACATGACTTACTACAGCCCTGTCACATGACTTACTACAGTCCTGTCATGACTTACTACAGCCAAGTCACATGACTTACTACAGTCCTGTCATGACTTACTACAGCCAAGTCACATGACTTACTACAGCCAAGTCACATGACTTACTACAGCCCTGTCACATGACTTACTACAGTCCTGTCATGACTTACTACAGCCCTGTCACATGACTTACTACAGCCCTGTCACATGACTTACTACAGCCAAGTCACATGACTTACTACAGCCAAGTCACATGACTTACTACAGCCCTGTCACATGACTTACTACAGTCCTGTCATGACTTACTACAGCCCTGTCACATGACTTACTACAGCCCTGTCACATGACTTACTACAGTCCTGTCATGACTTACTACAGCCAAGTCACATGACTTACTACAGCCCTGTTACATGACTTACTACAGCCCCGTCATGACTTACTACAGCCAAGTCACATGACTTACTACAGCCCTGTCCCATGCAAGTCAGCGGCAGCAGAGCAGGGGTGGGTGTCCTCTCTTACCTTCGCCAGATGAGAATTGATCCATTTGGTGAAGGTTCTCTTCTGCACCGCCTCTTGCTCGTCTGAAAATCAAAGACATACAACGCATTTCAGGACACAATGTCACACAACCACGTTTACCAACATCCATCCCTCCATCCCTCAATACTGGACAATGAGACCTTGCACTGAAGAGAGAGAGAGAGGGAGAGAGATTCAAAGAAAGTGGAATCGCAATATGAACAACGCGCTGGTCATCGCCGAGTCCGATGTGCGCAGGTCACTCATGTGCATGAACACCCGCAAAGCGGCCTGCCCGGACGGCATTCCAGGCCGGGTGATCAGGGCGTGAGCAGCGCAGCTGGCAGCTGTCTTCATGGATCTTCATGGATCAACCTCTTCCTTTCCCTGTGTAGTCCCCTCCTGCTTTAGTCATTGTGCCGGTGCCGAAGAAGACCAAGGTGACATGCTTAAAGTATTGGCGTCCTGTTGCTCTCACTGCCATAGTCAGTAAATGCTTTGAGAGGCTTGTTAAGGGACTAATCTGTAGCATGTTATCACCCACCCTTGACCTCCACCAATTTGCCTACTGACAAAACAGATCCACTGATGACGCAATAGCCACTACACTCCATTACACCCTCACCCACCTGGAGAAAAGGAGCTCCTATTTGAGAATGCTGTTTGTAGACTACAGCTCAGCATTCCACACCATAGTCCCCTACAGACTCTACACCAAGCTCAGGGACTTAGGACTCAACCCCAGCCTGTGCAGCTGGATCCTGAACTTGCTGTGGAGCCGACGCCAGGTGGTGAGGATGGGTTCCAACACCTCTGCACCTCCGACCCTCGACACAGGAGCCCCCCAGGGCTGCGTCCTGAGTCCCCTCCTCTATCTACTCCCTGTACACCCATGACTGCGTGGCCACATATAGCTCCAACTTGGTGATAAAGTTTGCTGACGACACGACGGTGATGGGCCTGATCACCGACGATGACGAGACGGCGTACAGGAGAAAGGTCAACAACCTAACAAAGTGGTGCCAGCAGAATAACCTCTCTCTCAACGTCGACAAAACCAAGGAGCTGATTGTGGACTCCAGGAAGAGAGAGGGGAGGCTGGACCCCATCACCGTCAACGGGACTGCTGTAGAGAGGGTCAAGAGCTTCAAGTTCCTCAGTGTCCACATTACCGAGGACCTCACCAGGGATGAACACACCAGCCATGTGGTGAAAAAGGCACAGCAACGCCTCTTTCATCTCAGACAACTGAAGAACTGAAGAAGACACGCAGAGACAAATGGAGAGAGAGAGAGAGCGAGGGACAGAGTGACAGACAAACGGAAAGAGAGAGAGTGAGGAAGAGAGCGAGACAGAGACAGACAAATGGAGAGAGACAGCGAGAGACAGACAGAGAGATTGAGGGAGAGACACAGAGAGAGCAAGAGACAGACAGAGAGAGAGAGAGAGCGAGGGAGAGAGAGATAGAGAGTGTGAGGGAGAGAGCGAGGGAAAGACAGACAGAGCGAGGGAGGCAGTGAGAGAGAGACAGAGAGAGAGCAAGAGAGAGCAAGCAAGAGAGACAGACAGACAGACAGACAGACAGACAGACAGACAGAGACAGATACAGAGTGAGGGAGAGAGCGAGGGAGAGACAGACAGACAAACAGAGACAGACAGACAGAGCAAGCAAGAGGGCGAGACAGACAGACGGAGAGAGAGGGAGGGAGAGACAGACAGAGAGAGTGTACTGGGGTGTAGTGTCATATCGTTCAGTTTATCAAATGAAGGATGCAGCAGATGAGCAGAGAGAGAGAGAGAGAGAGAGAGACAGACAGAGAGAGAGACAGAGAGAGAGACAGACAGACAGACAGACAGACAGACAGATAGAGGGAGGGAGAGACAGACAGACGGACAGAAACAGAGACATGCAGACTTTGGTAGATTCTACAGATTCACATCAATGTGACTCATACATTGATATCATCCAGTGGTTTTCAAATGATATCAGATCAATGAGTTTTTTCAACAGCCAGTATAATGTATAGATAGCCAACTTAATGTATAGCTAGCCAACATAATGTATAGCTAGCCGACATAATGTATAGCTAGCTGCCTTAATGTGTAGCTAGACAACATAATGTATAGCCAGCCAACACAATGCATAGATAGACAACTTAATGTATAGCTAGACAACATAATGTATAGGTATCTAATTTAATGTACAGATAGCCAACTTAATGTATAGCTAGCCAACTTAATGTATAACTAGCCAACATAATGTATAGATAGCCAACTTAATATATATATATATATATCCAACTTACTGTATAGATAGCCAACTTAATGTATAGATAGGCCTACTAGACCACAAAATATTCCACATGTACATGAACCTGTGACTCTGTCAGAGGATTCTTGTGCCCAGAAGTAAAGAGAGTAAAATCATATCAAATATTCATCTCTGGGACGTTTTGCTGAAAACGACCACTGTCAGACTCGTGGATGCTGCTGGTATGGTTGCAGTTCTCGTCTTACTCTCCCAGCCTTAACCCTACATTACCCAGCAGCCCACTGCAGTGGTGCAGAGGTTGGCGAACAAGTCCTGTGAGAAGTCAAGTGTAGCAGGAGCATGTTCACAAGTGTGACCTCTGCAACACACACACGGAGGCAGATGAGGATGGCGGTGGCTAAACGGAGGTCATGTGGGGTGGTATGAGGGGAAAGGTTCGAGAGATGTGTACCAAATCAGGATGCAGACAGTCTGTTCGGTAATGACATGCGTGTTCTCCCGGCTCACGTTTTGTGGTGCGGGGATATATTCAGCCATGGTCCCTCATGCATTATGCAGTAACGCTCTCACGCCAACACAAATAAGGGGAGATGTGGACTCTATATACTGGCCAGTATAGCGCACCACACACAGGGAGGCCATTTTTAAACATCCGCCCTCGGAGAGAGAATCAGCAGTCACGTGCAAAGAGCAACACTACCTCCATACAGAAAGTACAGCATCCTGTAAACCGAGGCTAGGACTTCATCATGGATGCAGAGTGAAGGACAACTGAAGCAGAGAATACACACACACACACACACACACACACACACACACACACACACACACACACCACGCACACCTCTGTGTTTGTGCAATCTACTTCATGTAGCAGGAGTTCAACCAGCTAATCCTGCCCAGTGTTCCCAGTATTCCCAGTCACAATGCTTCCTGTGAACCGGTGCTAGGCTGCAGCGGGTGTGCGTGCGGTGGCGGTGCTAGGCTGCAGCGGGAGTGCGTGCGGTGGCGGTGCTAGGCTGCAGCGGGAGTGCGTGCGGTGGCGGTGCTAGGCTGCAGCGGGAGTGCGTGCGGTGGCGGTGCTAGGCTGCGCGGGTGTGCGTGAGGCGGCGGTGCTAGGCTGCGCGGGTGTGCGTGAGGCGGCGGTGCTAGGCTGCGCGGGTGTGCGTGAGGCGGCGGTGCTAGGCTGCGCGGGTGTGCGTGAGGCGGCGGTGCTAGGCTGCAGCGGGAGTGCGTGCGGTGGCGGTGCTAG
Source organism: Lampris incognitus (assembly GCF_029633865.1). Taxonomy (NCBI): domain Eukaryota; kingdom Metazoa; phylum Chordata; class Actinopteri; order Lampriformes; family Lampridae; genus Lampris; species Lampris incognitus. The sequence continues at coordinate 2,865,922 of NC_079226.1, forward strand.
GCTGCGCGGGTGTGCGTGAGGCGGCGGTGCTAGGCTGCAGCTCTACTTACCACGCAGATACTGGAAGAATCCGCTCACCAGGTTCAGCGCCGAGGTCTTCTTCACAGAAGCCTCCTTAAAGTGAGCCATTCTATGGCGCCCTGCGTTCGCCCTTCATCGGTGCTTCATCCCCAGCGTGTGTGTGAGGGTGATACCCACCACGGAAAACTGAACACACACGCACACGCACACGCACACTCACGACTGTCCCTCTCCTCTGTTCCTATCCTCCTGCAGGAAACAACACAGATCTGGCTGCCCAGCCTCCGCGGTGAGAGCTGAAGGGCTGCTGGGGGCTGTGGGTGAGGAGCCCTCCCCTCCTCCTCTAACACACACACACACACACACACACACACACACAGAGAGAGAGCAGAGAAGTGGACGCTCCTGTGAGAGAGGCAGCAGCGGTTCACGGTTCCATCCTCTCCTCTGTCGCCGTGACTTCTCTGTGCAGGGCGGCCATGCCTGTGTGGCTGTGCGGCCCCCCCACACCAACACACCGTCTGCACATCAAGACAGAGCAGCCAGCCAGCTGCTGGTGCACCAATCACAATGAAGGCAGAGCAGCCAGCCAGTTGCTGATCCACCAATCAGGAGGCAGCAGGCGGTGATGTAAAAGCCATGCCGGCATTATCCCTGTTTGAGCTTGCTGTGTGCATGCATGTTTTGGATTTTGTGGTGTGTGTGTGTGTGTGTGTGTGTGTGTGTGTGTGTGTGTGTGTGTGTGTGTGTGTGTGTGTGTGTGTGTGTGTGTGTGTGTGTGTGTGTGTGTGTGTGTGTGTGTGTGTGTGTGTGTGTGTGTGTGTGTAATCTGCTCTGAGATCTGTCGTACAGGTACTTAATAAATAGTGTTCAAGTCAGTGATGAAACCCATTTAAAAATCCCCTTATGATCTCTTTTTTAATAGTTTCTTCTGCTGCGGTTTGTGGAGAAATTTGGGGCCATAACATGGATCTGAAGCACTGCAGGCCTGCTGGATGACAGACTGTTTGATATGCCAGGATAGAAAGAAAACATGCAACAACAACAAAGCCTCAGCACAGTGCATCTTAATAATTAATATGAAAGACGTTTGCCACCTGCCCTGTCTTAGTGTCAGCAAACCCACATCCATGATGATATGTAACATCCACGATGACACGTAACATCCATCATGACACGTAACATCCGTGATGACACGTAACAAACATCCATGATATGTAACATCCATCATGACACGTAACAGCCATGATGACATGTAACAAACATCCATGATGATATGTAACACCCATGATGATATGTAACATCCATGATGACATGTAACACCCATGATGATATGTAACATCCATGATGACATGTAACACCCATGATGACATGTAACATCCATGATCACATGTAACATCCATGATGATATGTAACACCCATGATGATATGTAACACCCATGATGATATGTAACACCCATGATGATATGTAACATCCATGATGATATGTAACATCCATGATATGTAACATCCATGATGATATGTAACATCCATGATGACATGTAACACCCATGATGACATGTAACATCCATGATGACATGTAACACCCATGATGACATGTAACATCCATGATGACATGTAACACCCATGATGATATGTAACATCCATGATGATATGTAACATCCATGATGATATGTAACACCCATGATGATATGTAACATCCATGATGACATGTAACATCCATGATGACATGTAACACCCATGATGATATGTAACATCCATGATGACATGTAACATCCATGATGATATGTAACATCCATGATGACAGGTAACATCCATGATGATATGTAACATCCATGATGACATGTAACATCCATGATGATATGTAACATCCATGATGATACGTAACACCCATGATGATATGTAACATCCATGATGACAGGTAACATCCATGATGATATGTAACACCCATGATGATATGTAACACCCATGATGATATGTAACTTCCATGATATGTAACACCCATGATGATATGTAACACCCATGATATGTAACACCCATGATGATATGTAACACCCATGATGATGTGTAGCATCCATGATGATATGTAACATCCATGATGATATGTAACACCCATGATGATATGTAACATCCATGATGATATGTAACACCCATGATGATATGTAACATCCATGATGATATGTAACATCCATGATGACATGTAACATCCATGATATGTAACACCCATGATGATATGTAACATCCATGATGACATGTAACATCCATGATGATATGTAACATCCATGATGACAGGTAACATCCATGATGATATGTAACATCCATGATGATATGTAACATCCATGATGATACGTAACACCCATGATGATATGTAACATCCATGATGACAGGTAACATCCATGATGATATGTAACACCCATGATGATATGTAACACCCATGATGATATGTAACTTCCATGATATGTAACACCCATGATGATATGTAACACCCATGATATGTAACACCCATGATGATATGTAACACCCATGATGATGTGTAGCATCCATGATGACACGTAACATCCATGATGATATGTAACACCCATGATGATATGTAAGAAACATCCATGATGACACGTAACAAACGCTATTACTTCCCCTACAAGGCGTGGCTTATTATGCCCGCTACACCAAGCAGTTTCCAGACGCCACTGGAACAGCCCAGGTCCTGAGCCACGTGACCAACATCAACCTGAATGTCATAGTATTACAGTTAATACGGTAATGTGCACGACAGTGACGGAAAGTGTGAGATGTGGCTGTACGTGAAAGGGGTTTTACGACAGTAGACTGGACGCGTGAAGGTGGTGTTGCGTACATGTGAGCTGACCTGTTAGCTGAATAAAGTGGACACTTCACCTGCTCCGTTTGACTGGACAGTCCCTGATTTATCACGTGGTGTCAGAAGCGAGGCACATATTCACCAAGATAGTGAATATGGCGACGTTTAGCCCCCCGGGAAGCTTTAGCTCTGATAAACCGACGGAATGGACTGACTGCAAGAGACGCTTCGAGAGGTTCAGCATGGCGACCAAGCTCCACCAGGAGGCTGGTGAAGCTCAGGTGAGTTCTCTCATATCTGCGGGGGGGGGGGAGCGAAGCGGGGAACACTTTCAAGTCTTTCACTGCTGCTGAAGCAGCACACGAGAAGGATTACAGTGTAGTCATGGATAAATACAACGAGTACTTTCCCCTAAACGGAATATAATCCACCAGCGAGCCGTTTTCCACCAGCGGGGGCAGCAGCCAGGTGAGGAAGAAGAGACGTTTATCAGAGCCCTTCATGAGCTGTCAGAGCCCTTCATGAGCTGTCAGAGCCCTTCATGAGCCGTCAGAGCCCTTTATGAGCTGTCAGAGCCCTTTATGAGCCGTCAGAGCCCTTCATGAGCCGTCAGAGCCCTTCATGAGCCGTCAGAGCCCTTTATGAGCCGTCAGAGCCCTTCATGAGCCGTCAGAGCCCTTCATGAGCCGTCAGAGCCCTTTATGAGCTGTCAGAGCCCTTTATGAGCTGTCAGAGCCCTTCATGAGCCGTCAGAGCCCTTTATGAGCCGTCAGGGCCCTTTATGAGCCGTCAGAGCCCTTCATGAGCCGTCAGAGCCCTTCATGAGCCGTCAGAGCCCTTCATGAGCCGTCAGAGCCCTTTATGAGCTGTCAGAGCCCTTTATGAGCCGTCAGAGCCCTTCATGAGCCGTCAGGGCCCTTTATGAGCCGTCAGGGCCCTTTATGAGCCGTCAGAGCCCTTCATGAGCCGTCAGAGCCCTTCATGAGCCGTCAGAGCCCTTCATGAGCCGTCAGAGCCCTTCATGAGCCGTCAGAGCCCTTCATGAGCCGTCAGAGCCCTTCATGAGCCGTCAGAGCCCTTTATGAGCTGTCAGAGCGCTGCGAGTTCGGGATGAACAGGAAGGCGAATATTCGGGACCGGGTCGTGGTAGGGATTCTAGATAAAGAGCAGTCTCGTACGTTGCAGCTCATGAATGATCTCACGCCAGCACAAACAATACAGTCGGTGCGTCAGTCAGAGACCATTAGCATGCAAACTAGCAAGCAAGGGGAAGCTACCAGCGCTGCAGCAGCTGTGCAAGAGGTGCACGCACAGGGCGCGTGGAAGAAAACCCCGAAATGGCGATGCAACGCCAAACAGAAAGGAGGCAAAGACTCCAGAAACGGAGCGCGGAGGAAAGTGCGGCAGATGTGGAACAATGCAACTCAAAAACCAGGAAAGATGCCCAGCATTCAAATCAGCATGCAACAAGTGCAACAAAAATGGACATTGGGAGAGAATGTGTAAGAGCAAATCGGTGAGTGAAGTTACAAAGACTGATGAGCAGTGTGCATACTTTCTGGGATCACTGAATGCAAACTTGAGTGATGAAAATGGACAGTGCAGCTTCTCATTGGTGCAACACCAGTGGAGTTTAAGATTGATACTGGAGCAGACGCTAGTGTTATGTGTGAAGAGACTTTCAATATGCTAATTCCAGAGAGAGAACTAAAGCAGACCAGCATTTCACTATGCAGCCCAGGGGGTCAACTGAATTGTCAAGGGCAATTCCAAGCATGCACCATGTACAAGGGCAAGTCATACTCATTCCCAGTGTATGTTATCAGAGGGCAGAGTGTCAATAACTCACTCAGCCGTTCCACTGCAGCAGAGATGGGCCTTGTGAAGCGAGTCGAGGAGGTCCATAATGCATTTGACAGCATGGCACTCTCAAGACAGAGCCTGTAAAGATACAGTTAAAGGACAATGCCACACCATATGCAGTGCACACAGCGCACAGGGTCCCAATTCCGCTAATGCACAAAGTTACAGAGGAGCTGTGCCGGATGGAGGAGAACGGCATTATAGAGGAGGTAACAGGGTCAACAGATTGGTGTGCCCCTATGGTGCTCGTCTTGAAAAGGTCTGGAAAAGTGCGAATATGCGTGGATCTAAAGAAACTGAATGAACAGGTCAAGAGAGAGAGATTCAGCTTACCTTCACCAGAGGAGATCATAGCCAAGCTGAGCAGAGCAATGGTGTTCTCCAGCCTCGATGCAGCCTCGGGATTTTTCCAGATCCCTTTGCACAGCGACAGTGCCAGGCTGACAACGTTCATCACTCCATTCGCCAGGTACCGTTTCCGATAGGCTGAACGATTTGGGAAAAATATCTAATTGCGATTTTTCTGACAGATATTGCGATTGCGATTTGATTTGCGATATAATTTGCCGCTGCCCTGCACTTTGCTCTGACCCACCTTGAACTTAACAACACATACATCTGGATGCTGTTTATAGATTATAGCTCTGCCTTCAACACTATCATCCCCGCCAAACTAACCACCAAACTCCTCTTCCTTGGCCTCAACCCCTCCCTCTGTAACTGGACCCTGGACTTCCTGACCAACAGACTTCAGTCTGTTAGGTTAGGCGACCACACCTCCTCCACCCTGACCCTCAGCACAGGTGCCCCTCAAGGCTGTGTTCTGAGCCCCCTCCTTTTCTCCCTCTTTACCCACGACTGCCTGCCAACTCACCCTTCAAATGTTATAGTTAAGTTTGCAGATGAGACCACAGTCATTGGCAGTATCACCAACAATGACGAGACGGCCTACAGGGACGAGATTCAGCACCTGACATCATGGTGTCCTACCAACAAGCTTGTCCTCAATGTGCAGAAGAGGAAGGAGCTGATTGTGGACTTCAGGAGGTCTAGAAGCTGCAGCCACTCCCCCATACACATCAATGGGGTGGAAGTGGAGCGTGTTTCCAGCTTTAAACTCCTTGGAGTCCACATCAGCGAGGAACTTTCCTGGACATTAAACACCCAGGCCCTTGTGAAAAAGGCCCAACAACACCTGCATTTCCTGAGGAGGCTGAGGAGCGCCCGTCTACCCCCAAAATTCTCACCAACTTCTACCACTGCACCATAGAGAGCATCCTGACCATCTGCATCTCAGTGTGGTACGGCAACTGCACCTCAGTAGACCAGAAAGCTCTGCAGCGGGTCGTCAAGGCGGCCCAGCATATCACCGGTACCCAGCTCCCAGCCATAAAAGACATTTATCACAAACGCTGCCTTCGAAGGGGTCTGAGCATCAGCAGAGATCCCACCCACCCCAACCATGGACTGTTCTCCCCCCTGCCCTCTGGGAGGCGCTACAGGAGCCTCAGAGCCCGCACTACCAGGCTCAAAAACAGCTTCTTTCCACAAGCTGTTGCCCACCTGAACCTGGCCACCCACTGAATGTCTGTAGATATTTTAAATATTTTGTACTCCAGCTCTCTTTTAACTTATTTTTAGCTTTTGGTCTTCATGTGTGTATATCTTATACACACATGTTTGTCTGTGTTTGTCTGTGTCTGTCTTGCACTGTTTGGTGAAGCCACAGCCCTCATTTCCTTTTTAACATGTGCCTGCACATTGTTTTTAATGACAATAAACTGAATTGAATTGAATAATTTTTGAAAATCAAATTTCAGTTCATTATTCACTGTATAATAAATTTAAAACGTGATGGAGCCTCACCACTTGAGAACATTGACATATTAATTGCTCTTTTAATATTCCAAGGAGAGTGAAAATATATGAATAGATTCAAAATGTATTTATTAAACAAAAAGGGTATAGAACATACACATATACATATACACAATACGTAAAACATACACATTGAACAATGTGGTATCTTGAACTAAATATACATGTTATACCACTAGGCCGCTAGAGGGCGCTCCTACCTTACATTAGTTAGATGCTACAGTATAGTAACTGCAGAGTGCTAGACCAGTTCAGACTAGCCAGACAGTGACGCGCATGTAATACCGGTCCATGCTGCAAGACGTTCATTAAAGGAAAGTAAACATTGATAAATGCGTGCTCGGTTCATCAAGCAAGATATAACAAACAATTAACACAAAATTTAGACTGTTAATTTAAATAAATAAAAACAATAATGAAAGTAAACAATTCCAGAATATAAGAAAATGTATACAGTAATTTAAGAAAATGTATGTTGTAACCATTGTGTAGACATTCCTTTCAGTTAACATTCTTCTGTCCATTGTTTTTGTAGACTTTGGAGGCCCTCTGGACACCTTCTTTATCGCCACCATGTGTTTGGCGAGGTAATGAGTGATGGCGCCTGTTACTACCTCGCGGTGTCTCCGCGAGCTCTTGACATACGGGGTAGCAGCGACAAAAGACTCCGAACTTGTGGTTCTCCTGCTTGTATGTGTTGTGGAGGCGGCGGCGGAGGACAGTCCTCCGCCTCCTCTTCCCCACACCCGTCCTCCTGGGGTTTATTGTCCAACGGCAGGTCTTACACAGCACCGTCGCTTGCTGCACATCGGTTTGGGGAAACCCGAAATACTCCCAAATAATCGAAGTGCCACCCTTCTTTGGCACGAGCTCTTCAGGCCTTCTCCTTCCACGGCCCTGGCAGCCATTCCTCCTCTCTCCTCTCTATACCTGTGAGTCCTACACCGCCACTTTCCTGAACGCTCACACATGTGCTGCTGCTGCTGCTCCTGTTGTTGTTGTTGTTGTTGTTGCTGCTGCTGTTGTTGTTGTTGTTGTCGGTGGGCGTAGTCGATCACTGTAAGTAGGGCCACTTCTGCAAGGTGGGCGTGTCTCCTGTGTGTGTGAGGAGCACTGATTGGCGAGGATGACTGTCACACAAGAAGGACGACGCAGACTGATCCATGTGGTGCACAGGCCCACATGACTATTTAAACCATATACAACCGGTTTACCACCGTATCACAGTCGCCAGCAGCAGAATGAATGGCAGGCTTTGCGGTTTGCTAACCACGTAAGTTCGAATCGCGATTTTGATGAGAGCTGGATTCATCGTTCAGCCCTACTTCCCGACGCTTACCGTTTGGAATAAGGAGCGCACCAGAGATAGCTCAAAGAAACACGACAGAGACACTGCATGGCCTACAGGGGGCAGCTGTGTACATGGACGACATAGTGGCGTACGGAAGGGACATGGAAGAACACGACCTTCGGCTTCAGAAAGTCCTGGAGAGAGTCGAGTCCGCTGGACTTCAGCTCAACAAGGGAAAGTGTGGGCTGGGGTAGAGACAGCTTCACTCTCTGGGACGTGTGATCGATGCCGCTGGCGGGTGAACAGATCCAGCCAAGGTGGAGGCTATCCAGGAGCTCACCACACCACAGAATGTGCAGGACCTGAAACGAGTCCTTGGCATGGTGAACTATCTGGGTAAATACCTGTCCACAGTGGGCCAGCCACCATGTGAGCTGCTGAGGCCCAGGACAGCATGGACCTGGGGGCCAGCACAACACACAGCGTTAGAGAGGCTTAAAGAGCTCCTGATCACATCGCCTGTGTCGACATTCTACGACGTCAACAAACCCACCGCACTCTCAGCTGATGCAAGCAGCTATGGGATCGGTGGCGTGCTACTGCAGCTCCACGGGGAAGACTGGAAGCCAGTAGCATACTGCTCCGGGAGATGGACTGACGTGGAAACCAGATACGCACGGATGGAGAAAGAGTGTTTGGCGTGTGTCTGGGCCTGCGAGCGGTTTGAAAAATACCTCTATGGCCTCGAGAGTTTCAAACTAGAGACAGACCGCAAGCCCTTGGTCCCACTAATGAACAGCAGGGACTTAGACAATGTTCCACTACGGTGCCAGAGACTTGTTACGCGGCTCATGAGGTTTAAACCCATAGCTGAGGATGCGCCTGGAAAGACACTGGTTGTGGCAGACACACTGTCGAGGAGCCCTGTGCACCACATGGAGAATGAGAGGACACACACTCAGATGTGCACTGCTACATGGCAGCTGTCATCGAGAACATGCCTGCTACTCCACAGAAGCTGGCCAGCACCAGCGCAGCCACAGCAGCGGAGGAGACGCTACAGCCGGTGATCAGACACATCAGGTCAGGGTGGCCGGGACACGGGAGTAACCTCCCAGGTAACATGAGAGAGCATTTTCCAATGAAAAGGGACCTTTCAGAGTATAAGGGAATGGTTACTAGGGGATGCCAAATAGTGATACCTGAGACGATTTTTCCCTTTTTCTCCCAATTTAGTGGCCAATCGATCCCTATTTTAGATCAAACACCCCCCCCCCCCCCCCGTACTGCATGTCTCCGGCCAGCAGTCTCGAAGGAGTCGCCTCGCCACTTTCGTGACAAGGTGACTCCAGGCCGAACCCCTGCTTTTTCCCAGCCTGATTTTTTCCATACCCGTTTTCCGCAAGAACGCGCCTCCGGGAAGACCCGCCCCTAGTCTATCTCTGATTGGCTAACCCCACCCTAACCCTAACCCTAACCTTAACCAACCTAACCAACGGAGGCAACGAGTACTAGCCAATCAGAGGCAGAGTTCCCGGAAAACGAGTACGAAAAAAATCACGCATCCCCCACACCCAGCGACGCATTCATGTGGCGAACACAAGCCGACTCCGCCCCCTCCCCAAGACAGCGCTGCCAATCATTGCTGCTTCATCGAGTCCGGCCGTAGTCGGATCTGACGAGACCGGGGCGCGAACCCCGGTCCCCAGTGGGCAACTGCATCGACACAAAGCCGATGCTTAGACCGCTACACCACCGCGGACCCTTGGGACAGACATTCTGGATAGGATTCATGATGGACATCAGGGCCTCCCAAACGCCTCTGTCTGGTGGCCGGGCATTTCCTCACAGATAAACACAAGGTCTCGCCATGCCATGGCAGTGTTGCTGCGAGTCAAGAAGAGCGCAGCAGAAGGAGCCATGGAGCTCTCCTCCGCTCCCCGATAGGCCACGGAGGCGTACAGCTCTGGACCTGCGTGAGCACACAAACACAACTGACTTGCTGCGGTCCGCGGTGGTGTAGCGGTCTAAGCATCGGCTTTGTGTCGATGCAGGTGCCCACTGGGGACCGAGGTTCGCGCCCCGGTCTCGTCAGATCCGACTATGGCGGCGCAGCACTGTCTTCGGGAGGGGGCGGAGTCGGCTTGTGTTCGTCACATGAATACGTCTTTGAGTGTGTCGGAAAAAGCAGTGGTTCGGCCTGGAGTCACCAACGTGGCAAGGCGACTCCTTCAAGACTGCCGGCCAGAGAGATGCAGTTGGCGAACGCATGCAGTACGAGGGTGGTGTTTGAACTAAAATAGGGATCGATTGGCCACTAAAAAAGGGAAAAATCAGAAATAAACTTATATCTTAAAAACCCCCAACTATTTAGTTATCTCAGACTACTACTCTAGATACATAGAGATTCTACACATGACAACAACAACCACAGCTCAAGTTGCTCTGAAGCTAAAAGCAACATGTGCCCGGTATGGCGAACCGGATGTGGTCGTGAGGGACAATGGGCCACAGTTGTTGTGGCCGAGTTTCAAGACCTGGCCCGTGAGCTCAATTTTAAACATGTCACCTCGAGCCCGCACAAGGAAACGGTCCCGCTGAAAGGGCCGTGCAGACTGCAAAGAGAATCCTGAAACAGAAGGACCCTCTCATTGCACTCATGTGTTACAGGTGGACTCTGTGCAGCACCACGGGAGCCAGCCCAGCTGAGCTCCTAATGGGCCGGAAGATCAGGACGACGCTTCCTACCCTCGAGGGAAACCTGCAACCTAGATTGCCTAATTTGCAACGGATCAAGCAGAAGGACGAGGCCGAAACGAAGAAGCAAGCCTTCTACTATAACCAACGTCACGGGGGTGAGATCCCTACCTCCACTGCAGCCAGGTGGCCATGTTCTCACCAAGCTGGACCACCAGAAATCCTGGACAACTCCTGCAGTAGTGACCAGCGAGAGTGTCACACCACGCTCTTACCTCATCGAGACACAGCAGGGTGGAACGTTCCGGCGTAACCGTCGCCATCTCCAGGCGATGCCTGCTCCAGAGCCAGCTGGGAGCATAGTGCCTGTCTCACCAGTTTGCAAGGACGCCAGTCAAGAGCCCTGCGACACCATGGGACTGGTCCACACACCCCCAGGGTCAGCATACATGCTGGTACAGAGAAACTGTCACAGACCAGCTCTGGACGGGTCATTAAACCAGTTGTTAGACTGGACTTGAGTGACTGTGTTATCACATCTCATGACCTTTGGGGGGATATACATTTATGAAAAGGGGGGGGAGAGAAAAGGGGGGGGGGGGAGTTCCAGATGGGAAACTAAATAACTTAGGAGTTATTTGGAAATGTTAAAAGAGTTGCAGAGTGTAACCGGTTGTGAAATGTTAAGCTGAATGTTGAAGCCTTGTTGTTGCTCTCAGTGTGGTAAGAGTTTTATTGATGCTGCAGAAGAATAGCACTGTTTACATAATGTTTAACATAATGTTATATCTGTTTACTTTAGAAGGGGAAAGGAAAACTAAAAGGGGGAGATGTCATCGTATTACAGTTAATACGGTAATGTGCACAGCAGCGACGGAAACTGTGAGATGTACAGTGGTGTGAAAAAGTGTTTGCCCCCTTCCTGATTTCTTATTTTTTTGCATGTTTGTCACACTTAAATGTTTCAGATCATCAAACAAATTTAAATATTAGACAAAGATAGCACAAGTAAACACAAAATGCAGTTTTTAATGAAGGTTTTTATTATGAAGGGAAAAGAAAAATCCAAACCTACATGGCCCTGTGTGAAAAAGTGATTGCCCCCCCCCCCCCCCTGTTAAAACATAAATTAAGTGTGGTTTATCACATCTTTGGAAAGCTGAGTTCAATTTCTCTAGCCATACCCAGGCCTGATTACTGCCACACCTCTTCTCAATCAAGAAATCACTTAAATAGGACCTGCCTAACAAAGTGAAGTAGACCAAAATATCCTCCAAAGCTAGACATCATGCTGCGATCCAAAGAAATTCAGGACCAAATGAGAAAGAAAGTAATTGAAATCTATCAGTCTGGAAAAGGTTATAAAGCCATTTCTAAAGCTTTGGGACTCCAGCGAACCACAGTGAGAGCCACCATCCACAAATGGCGAAAACATGGACTAGTGGTGAACCTTCCCAGGAGTGGCCGGCCGACCAATTTACCCCCAAGAGTGCAGCGATGACTCATCCAAGAGGTCACAAAAGACCCCACAACAACATCCAAAGCCCTGCAGGCCTCACTTGCCTTGGTTAAGGTCAGTGTCCATGACTCCACCATAAGAAAGAGACCGGGCAAAAATGGCCTGCATGGCAGAGTCCCAAGACGAAAACCACTGCTGAGCAACAAGAACATAAAGGCTCGTCTCAGTTTTGCCAGAAAACATCTTGATGATCCCCAAGACTTTTGGGAAAATACTCTGTGGACTGACGAGACAAACGTTGGACTTTTGGAAGGTGTGTGTCCCATTACATCTGGTGTAAAAAGTAACACAACATTTCAGAAAAGGAACATCATGCCAACAGTAAAATATGGTGGTCTGGGGCTGTTTTGCTGCTTCAGGACCTAGAAGACTTGCTGTGGTAAATGGAACCATGAATTCTGCTGTCTACCAAAACATCCTGGAGGAGAATGTCCGGCCATCTGTTCGTGGACCTCAAGCTGAAGCGCACTTGGGTTCTGCAGCAGGACAATGATCCAAAACACACCAGCAAGTCCACCTCTGAATGGCTTAAGAAAAACAAAATGAAGACTTTGGAGTGGCCTAGTCAAAGTCCTGACCTGAATCCGATTGAGATGCTGTGTGGCATGACCTTAAAAAGGCGGTTCATGCTCGAAAACCCTCCAATGTGGCTGAGTAACAACAATTCTGCAAAGACGAGTGGGCCAAAACTCCTCCACAGCGCTGTAAAAGACTCATTGCCAGTTATCGCAAACGCTTGATTGCAGTTGTTGCTGCTAAGGGTGGCCCAACCAGTTATCAGGTTTAGGGGGCAATCACTTTTTCACACAGGGCCATGTAGCTTTGGATTTTTTTTTCCCTTAATAATAAAAACCTTCATTTAAAAACTGCATTTTGTATTTACTTGTGTTATCTTTGTCTAATATTTAAATTTGTTTGATGATCTGAAACATTTAAGTGTGACAAACATGCAAAAAAATAAGAAATCAGGAAGGGGGCAAACACTTTTTCACACCACTGTAGTTGTACATGACAGGGGTTTTACAACAGTCGTAACTATGACTAAACAGAAATCAGAACCAGCCCAGTCAGTATTACTAAACAGAACCAGTCGATATTGCTAAACAGAACCAGTCAGTGATACTAAACAGAACCAGTCAATATTGCCAAACAGAACCACTCAGTATTACTAAACAGAACCCGTCAGTAATACTCAACAGAACCAGAACCAGTCAGTATTACTAAACAGAACCAGTCAGTAATACTCAACAGAACCAGAACCAGTCAACATTAGCTGCTAAACAGAACCATTCAGTAACAATGAACAGAACCAGAACAAGTCAATATTAGCTGCTAAACAGAACCAGTCAGTATAACTAAACAGAACCATTCAGTAACAATGAACAGAACCAGTCGGTAATACTGAACAGAACCAGAACCAGTCAGTAATACTGAACAGAAATGGCTGTATTTCATCAGCCACTCCCTGTGGGGGTTGGTGAATTAGGATTTGAATGGTGATAATAAAGAGTTGTATTTGAACAGTGTGAATCAGCCAGTCACAGGAAAAAGCAGTAAGTTTACTGTCTGTTTGCCGTCTGTCCTGACAGACCGGCCATCAGCTGTGTCAGACAGAAGAATCCTCCACAGCTGACACACCAAATCCTCCAACCAGACCTCCACACCTCCACCCATCACCTTGTCCTCTCTTTCATCCAACATTTCAAGCATTTTCTTCATCTCCGGGGAGGCGGACATCAGCACACAGCCAGCTGCCACAAAAAACAAAAAAAAAACCCCACCAGCTAGCAGGACATCCTGTTAGTGGTGTGTCAATGATGCCAGTTAAGAGAAAACCACAGCAGCCTGTTTACCCTGAATATCTGGCTGGGACATGCGACGCCTTCTCATAAAGACATTAATGTGAAGCCACAATGTGCTAAAATGCTCCGCTGACTGAATAGTGCATATACCATTACAGAAAATAATGCTGAGAAGCTCGGCTTGGAAAATTAATCAATGCAGCAAATCAAGATGTAAGAAAAAGCTGCATCCTGTGCTCCATACTAGTCAGGGTGGCTGGCGTCTATTCCAGCATGCAGTTGGTGTTCTGCAAAGCCAGGCAAGCTTATTTGTACGGCACGTTTCATACACAAGGGCAGTTCAGGGGGCTTTAAAAAAGAGACACTCTGGACAGGTCAGCAGCCCACCATTCATCACTGAGAACCACATTTACAACTGCAGCTACCTTGTAGGTAGAAGTCAATACATATTCTTATTTATCATATTTGAATGGTCCTGTATGGGGAGGAAATTTGCTGTACCATGATATGCAGCTTTGTTGTCTAAATTAATGAAAACGAGAGTATCTGACCTAAAATTTCTCAAAAAATGAGTTGTGAAATATCTGAGGAAGCACCTACCAGCAACCGGGTGAAAAGTTTCCAGTTGTACATATTAAGTGCGGACAGAGAGACGGACGGACGGAAGCGTGGACGTAACTTGATATGTACAACTTGAACCTTGTCACCTGTGTGCTGGCAGGTGCAGGTGAAGGTGTGTGGACAGTTGTGTGCATGTGGTTGACATTTATCCATGGTAAATCTTGCAGGCATCGCCAAAAACATGCTGTTGTCAATAGCACGCGCCAACAAACAGGAAACTGGTATGACCGCTGCGGCAGAAACCGGAAGTCAGGGGACTACAGTGATGCACAGAGCCGAACTAGTTGTGGTTTGATATTACACTTTACATTATCAAACAGTTAGACGTGATGAACCTCAGCTGGATTCTTACACATGATATTTTTAAACACGGAAGCAGATATCATGATGCATCGATATCATGTAAAATTCCCTGGGATGATCGTGATAATGATATTTTCTATAGCTACTCTACCTGCAGGTCTTTGGACTGTAGGAGGAAACTGGTGCAACCTCAATTAAAAACCCCACAAACACAGAGAACATGTCAGTTCCACGCAGAGAGGATCAAGCCCAAATGCTTCTTGCTGCCATCGTGTTTAATCAGGAACAAAACCACCGCGTCCATCTTGAAGACTTCTGTTTTCTACTGTCCACAGGTTCAGATTCAAATCAAAAGGTGACGCAGCATTTGCAGCCCCCCCCCCCAACTCTGGAACAATCTATAGCAACACCGTCGATCCTTAATCTAAGCCTGGACAGCAAAAAAACCAACAACACATAAAATGTGACTTTTGCAAATCGGATCTAAATCACATTTGGAGGTGGTTTGAAATGTGATTCCAATCGGATTTCTACAGGTGCGTCTCAGTCCACCTAAATCGGATCTCAAACTCTTTGCGTCACTCGCAACGCAACAAACAACTACTTCTACTACTACTACTACTCCTCTTACTACTACTACTACTTTTGGCTGCTTCCGTTAGGGGGCGCCACAGCGGATCATCCATTTCCATTGCTTCCTGTCCTCTGCATCTTCCTCTGTCACACCAGCCACCTGCATGTCCTCCTTCACCACATCCATAAACCTCCTCTTTGGCCTTCCTCTTCTCCTCTTCCATGGCAACGCAACAAACAACAACGACGTCAAATCCAGAAGTAGAGCCTGCCATGACCGCAGCACAGAAAAATCTAGAGTGACGGAAGTAGAGCCTGCCATGACCGCAGCACAGAACAAATCCAGAGTGACGGAAGTAGACCCTGCCTTGAGCGCAGCACAGAACAAATCCAGAGTGATGGAAGTAGACCCTGACTCGAGCGCAGCACAGAACGAATCCAGAGTGACGGAAGTAGACCCTGCCATGACCGCAGCACAGAACAAATCTAGAGTGACGGAAGTAGAGCCTGCCATGACCGCAGCACAGAACAAATCCAGAGTGACGGAAGTAGACCCTGTCTTGAGCGCAGCACAGAACAAATCCAGAGTGACGGAAGTAGACCCTGCCTTGAGCGCAGCACAGAACAAATCCAGAGTGACGGAAGTAGACCCTGCCTCGAGCGCAGCACAGAACGAATCCAGAGTGACGGAAGTAGACCCTGCCATGACCGCAGCACAGAACAAATCTAGAGTGACGGAAGTAGAGCCTGCCATGACCGCAGCACAGAACAAATCCAGAGTGACGGAAGTAGACCCTGCCTTGAGCGCAGCACAGAACAAATCCAGAGTGACGGAAGTAGACCCTGCCTTGAGTGCAGCACAGAACAAATCCAGAGTGACGGAAGTAGAGCCTGCCATGACCGCAGCACAGAAAAAATCCAGAGTGACGGAAGTAGAGCCTGCCATGACCGCAGCACAGAACAAATCTAGAGTGACGGAAGTAGAGCCTGCCTTGAGCGCAGCACAGAACAAATCCAGAGTGATGGAAGTAGACCCTGCCATGACCGCAGCACAGAACAAATCTAGAGTGACGGAAGTAGAGCCTGCCTTGAGCGCAGCACAGAACAAATCCAGAGTGACGGAAGTAGACCCTGCCATGACCGCAGCACAGAACAAATCCAGAGTGATGGAAGTAGAGCCTGCCTTGAGCGCAGCACAGAACAAATCCAGAGTGACGGAAGTAGATCCTGCCATGACCGCAGCACAGAACAAATCTAGAGTGACGGAAGTAGAGCCTGCCATGACCGCAGCACAGAACAAATCTAGAGTGATGGAATTAGAGCCTGCCTTGAGCGCAGCACAGAACAAATCCAGAGTGACGGAAGTAGAGCCTGCCATGACTGCAGCACAGAACAAATCCAGAGTGACGGAAGTAGAGCCTGCCATGACCGCAGCACAGAACAAATCCAGAGTGACGGAAGTAGACCCTGCCATGACCGCAGCACAGAACAAATCCAGAGTGACGGAAGTAGACCCTGCCATGACCGCAGCACAGAACAAATCTAGAGTGACGGAAGTAGAGCCTGCCATGACCGCAGCACATAACAAATCCAGAGTGACGGAAGTAGAGCCTGCCATGACCGCAGCACAGAACAAATCCCGAGTGACGGAAGTAGAGCCTGCCATGACCGCAGCACATAACAAATCCAGAGTGACGGAAGTAGACCCTGCCATGACCGCAGCACAGAACAAATCAAGAGTGACGGAAGTAGAGCCTGCCATGAGCGCAGCACAGAACAAATCCAGAGTGACGGAAGTAGATCCTGCCATGACCGCAGCACAGAACAAATCCAGAGTGACGGAAGTAGACCCTGCCATGACCGCAGCACAGAACAAATCTAGAGTGACGGAAGTAGAGCCTGCCATGACCGCAGCACAGAACAAATCTAGAGTGACGGAAGTAGACCCTGCCATGACCGCAGCACAGAATAAATCTAGAGTGACGGAAGTAGAGCCTGCCATGACCGCAGCACAGAACAAATCTAGAGTGACGGAAGTAGAGCCTGCCATGACCGCAGCACAACACATTGCAACGTAAACCCCAAATTCCATCCAATCACCTGCAAATAACAGTGCGGACAGTCTTTCTTAAAGGTCTGATTTCAGATCTTTAAGACAGACAGTAAAGGGGGGAAAGTTTAAAAAAAAAAGTCATGGCGGGCTGTACTTTCGTCACTCTGGATTAGACGTCGTCGTTGTTTGTCACGTTGCGAGTAACGCAAAAGACAGTTTGAGATCCGGTTTGGGCGTCCAGAGTGTCCGGACTGAGACACACCTGTAGAAATTCGATTGGAATCACATTTCAACCCACCTCCAAATGTGGTTTAGATCCGATTTACAAAAATACCGTTTCATGTGTTTTTGTTTTTGTTTTGTTTTGTTTCTGTTCTTTTGCTGTCCAGACTTTCCAAAATCATCTGGACACAATCTGGATATGATCTGGACTGGCACTACTGTCTGTCTGTATATGATCTGGACTGTTACTACTGTCTGTCTGTATATGATCTGGACTTGCACTACTGTCTGTCTGGATAGGATCTGGACTTGCACTACTGTCTGTCTGGATATGATCTGGACTGGCACTACTGTCTGTCTGGATATGATCTGGACTGGCACTACTGTCTGTCTGGATAGGATCTGGACTTGCACTACTGTCTGTCTGGATATGATCTGGACTGGCACTACTGTCTGTCTGGATATGATCTGGACTGGCACTACTGTCTGTCTGTATATGATCTGGACTGGCACTACTGTCTGTCTGGATATGATCTGGACTTGCACTACTGTCTGTCTAGATATGATCTGGACTGGCAGTCTTAAAAAGAATTTAAGGGTTTCTGGTGACAGCAGTACTTTCATTTTGTTTGAGGTCTACACAATGTTGTTGTTTTATTGTTTGATTACCATTCTTGTTGATGCCATTACTAATTTTTAAATGATTTTATTTTCAGTTTAATCATTACTGTTATTTCTTTTTTAATTACTGTTATTTCTGTTATAGTTTCTATAGTGTATTCTTTATGATCTGACTCTTCGTGTGTGAAGCTTTAAAGCGCTGTATAAATTTGTTTTTCAAAAGTGCAATACAAATAAACTTTATTATTATTATTATAATCACCCATACATATGCGTGACATATGTGTGAATGAGAGGGAGGACAGTGGAATGGTGAGGATGCAAGGAGTAGAGGTGACGAAGGTGTATGAGTTTAAATACTTGGGGTCAACTGTCCAAAGTAACGGGGAGTGCAGAAGAGAGGTGAAGAAGAGAGTGCAGGAAGGGTGGAGTGGGTGGAGAAGAGTGTCAGGAGTGATGTGTGACAGAAGGGTACCAGCAAGAGTTAAAGGGAAGGTTTACAAGATGGTAGTGAGACCAGCTATGTTGTATGGTTTGGAGACAGTGGTGCTGATGAAAAGACAGGAGGTGGAGCTGGAGGTGGCAGAGGTGAAGATGATAAGATTTTCACTGGGAGTGATGAAGAAGGACAGGATTAGGAAGGAGTATATTAGAGGGACAGCTCAGGTTGGACGGTTTGGAGACAAAGCAAGAGAGACAAGATGGAGGTGGTGTGGACATGTGTGGAGGAGAGATGCTGGGTATACTGGGAGAAGGATGCTGAATATGGAGCTGCCAGGGAAGAGGAGAAGAGGAAGGCCAAAGAGGAGGTTTATGGATGTGGTGAGGGAGGACATGCAGGTGGCTGGTGTGACAGAGGAAGATGAAGAGGACAGGAAGAGATGGAAACATGATCTGCTGTGGCGCCCCCTAATGGGAGCAGCTGAGAGTAGTAGTAGTAGTAGTAGTAGTAGTAGTAGTAATAGTAGAGATTATCATCATCCATACGGTGAGTAATCATTCCTGTATAAGGTTTTTTTTATGAACAAGAAATAGTTTGATGAGCAGTCAAGTCTGGCCGTTCATCCTTAACCTGCAGCCCCGTAACCGACTCCACATGTGAGCCAGCTCTGCAGTCCACCTGCAGACTTCACACACCGTGTGTCACCACCACCATCACCGAGATGGAGGGAGAGGTGTTGAGCTCTCACATACTGTTCATCCAAATAAAAGAGGCGGATACTGTCATCCTGTCTCACTTTTAAACATGGCAAATGAGATGAATGGTGTGTGTATGAGAGAGAGAGAGAGAGAGAGAGAGAGAGAGAGAGAGAGAGAGAGAGAGAGAGAGAGAGAGAGAGAGAGAGAGAGAGAGAGAGAGAGAGAGCGAGAGAGAGAGCGAGAGAGAGACTGGCGGGACAAAGCCTCTCCCTATGAACATGGGAGAGATTCAGACAGACCACTTTACCTCCATCAGAAAACAAACTGCTGTTCAATTATTCATTTATTTCAATACACCTCACATGTTTCATGTTTCCTGCTTACGTTTCTCTTCACTGATCTAATTTAAGTCCACTTTTATTTGCACAACCATCAATTAAAGCTCAGTCTCGGAGGACTTTACAGTCACATGACAGTCACATGACATTCCCCTTCAAATTGAAATGGAACTAGAGAAACGCTTTTCCACAGAAAAGGCGTGTGAATGCTGAGCTGCTGAAAGAAACCGTGAAAGCGTTGCTGAAAATGGATAAATAGGAAAAGTCAGGAAGTCACTAGCCTACCTGAAATACCTGCAAACTGAAATGTGAAATGGCTGAATATTTTAAAAGTTTTCAAGGTATAAAAAACTGAAAAATTTGCCATAATGTGCTAAATACATTAATAGTCTGATTGCTGAATGGTTTCTGTAGTTTAAAGTATGAAAAAGTGGAAGTGGTGCAAAGATTTCAAAGTGCTCCCAGTCCCATTACAAACACACACACCACAAAAAGGCTGGAACACAACTTGCAAGCATTTGCAGCAATGGTTTATGTAGGGAAAAGGCTTGAATAGTCTGAAACATGTGACCCCCCCCCCTCGGCTGGTAAAAGAGTCCCCCCCCCCAAGTAGGCCTATAGGTCATTGGACTGCAAAACCTGACCTGAACATTGTTCTTCTAAAAGAAGAAAAAAGAGCTACAGTACATCAGAAGAAATGCTCTTTATTTGTTATGAGAGGAGGGGTAGAATGAGAGGAGGAGGGGTAGAATGAGAGGAGGGGTAGAATGAGGGGAGGGGTAGAATGAGAGGAGGAGGGGTAGAATTAAAGGAGAGGTAGAATGAGAGGAGGAGGGGTAGAATGAGGGGAGGGGTAGAATTAAAGGAGAGGTAGAATGAGAGGAGGAATGGTAGAATGAGAGGAGGAGGGGTAGAATGAGGGGAGGGGTAGTGATGAAGATGAAGAGTGACGAAGAGGAAGGGTAGTGACGAAGAGGAAGGGTAGTGATGAAGATGAAGAGTAACAATGAAGAGGAAGGGTAGTGGTGAAGATGAAGAGTGGTGATGAAGAAGAAGGGTAGGAAGGAGGGCAAGAAGGTTGTAGGAAGGAAGGATAGCAGGGAGGTTGTAGGAAGGAAGGTAAGGTTGTAGGAAGGAATGTAGGAAGATTGTAGGAAGCAAGGAAGGAATGTAGGAAGGTTGTAGGAAGGATGGTAGGAAGCAACGTAGGAAGGTTGTAGGAAGGAAGGAAGGTAGGAAGATTGTAGGAAGGTAGGAAGGCAGGAAGGTTGTAGGAAGGAAGGATAGCAGGGAGGTTGTAGGAAGGAAGGTAAGGTTGTAGGAAGGAATGTAGGAAGATTGTAGGAAGCAAGGAAGGAATGTAGGAAGGTTGTAGGAAGGATGGTAGGAAGCAACGTAGGAAGGTTGTAGGAAGGAAGGAAGGTAGGAAGATTGTAGGAAGGTAGGAAGGCAGGAAGGTTGTAGGAAGGAAGGTAGGAAGGACGGTAGGAAGGTTGTAGGAAGGTAGGAAAGACAGTAGGAAGGTTGTAGGAAGGAAGGAATGTAGGTAGGTTGTAGGTAGGAAGGAAGGTAGGAAGATTGTAGGAAGGAAGGTAGGAAGGACGGTAGGAAGGTTGTAGGAAGGTAGGAAAGACAGTAGGAAGCAAGGTTGTAGGAAGGAAGGAATGTAGGTAGGTTGTAGGTAGGAAGGAAGGTAGGAAGGTTGAAGAGGGAGGAAGAGCAGGTAAGAAGTGGCAGAAGCTGATCAAATCTACCAGGTGTGACAGTAATTGGCCTGGCAGTTGAGTTTCACATTGATACGTGACGTCACAATAGGCCTGGACATTCTAACAGGCAAAGTGTATGGCAGAATTGCTAAACTTTAGAGCTGAATTGTTCAAAAACTATAACATATTTTTAAATCTGAATAGGATTCTGAAAGAGCCGAATGTCCTGAACCGTTTAAGCTTTAAAAGGGGTTTCTATCTCAAAACATGAAGGAGGAGATACAGTTCAAAGGTGACGAGGGTTTCAACCTTTCCCCATAGACTTCCATTGTTTTGAAAAAGTAGAAAAAGCTTAATATGTCTAAAAGTATACAAGATTTCAAAAAACCGAAATGTGAGCCTTAATGGGATTAAAGAGATGAACACTTTGATACCTGGATGGTTTCAGTGACTAAAAGTATGAAGGAGTAAAAGAGGTGGAAAGGTTGTAAAAGTCCCCCATTGACTCCCATTCAAAAAATGGCTGAAAAAAGTTGAATATTTCAAAAAGTTCAAAAGATATGAAACATCTGAAAGGGGAGCAGTAATGTCCTTAATGAGTTGAACATTTTGATAGTTGAATGGTTTCAGTAGCTAAAAGTATGAAGGAGCTACAAAGTGTCAAACAATGGGTGGAAGAAAATAAATAAATAAAGATGCGCACTACTGAGTGCAGATGCACCACACCTCCCATCCTGTGGCCTCGGAATTATTTGATTACTGGACTTCATCTTTTTATGTGTTTTATTGGTCACTCATCTGTGAATTTGTTCCCATTCGTGATGTCTCCTTCATGTTCGTGATGTCTCCTTCATGCTGCAGTGAACTGGCTGTATTTTACTGTTGTAATATATATATATATACACTACCGTTCAAAAGTTTGGGATCACCCAAACAATTTTGTGTTTTCCATGAAAAGTCACACTTATTCACCACCATATGTTGTGAAATGAATAGAAAATAGAGTCAATACATTGACAAGGTTAGAAATAATGATTTGTATTTGAAATAAGATTTTTTTTACATCAAACTTTGCTTTCGTCAAAGAATCCTCCATTTGCAGCAATTACAGCATTGCAGACCTTTGGCATTCTAGCTGTTAATTTGTTGAGGTAATCTGGAGAAATTGCACCCCACGCTTCCAGAAGCAGCTCCCACAAGTTGGATTGGTTGGATGGGCACTTCTTTGAGCAGATTGAGTTTCTGGAGCATCACATTTGTGGGGTCAATTAAACGCTCAAAATGGCCAGAAAAAGAGAACTTTCATCTGAAACTCGACAGTCTATTCTTGTTCTTAGAAATGAAGGCTATTCCATGCGAGAAATTGCTAAGAAATTGAAGATTTCCTACACCGGTGTGTACTACTCCCTTCAGAGGACAGCACAAACAGGCTCTAACAGGTACTATTTAATGAAGATGCCAGTTGGGGACCTGTGAGGCGTCTGTTTCTCAAACTAGAGACTCTAATGTACTTATCTTCTTGCTCAGTTGTGCAACGCGGCCTCCCACTTCTTTTTCTACTCTGGTTAGAGCCTGTTTGTGCTGTCCTCTGAAGGGAGTAGTACACACCGGTGTAGGAAATCTTCAATTTCTTAGCAATTTCTCGCATGGAATAGCCTTCATTTCTAAGAACAAGAATAGACTGTCGAGTTTCAGATGAAAGTTCTCTTTTTCTGGCCATTTTGAGCGTTTAATTGACCCCACAAATGTGATGCTCCAGAAACTCAATCTGCTCAAAGAAGTGCCCATCCAACCAATCCAACTTGTGGGAGCTGCTTCTGGAAGCGTGGGGTGCAATTTCTCCAGATTACCTCAACAAATTAACAGCTAGAATGCCAAAGGTCTGCAATGCTGTAATTGCTGCAAATGGAGGATTCTTTGACGAAAGCAAAGTTTGATGTAAAAAAAATCTTATTTCAAATACAAATCATTATTTCTAACCTTGTCCATGTCTTGACTCTATTTTCTATTCATTTCACAACATATGGTGGTGAATAAGTGTGACTTTTCATGGAAAACACGAAATTGTTTGGGTGATCCCAAACTTTTGAACGGTAGTGTATATATATAAAAATAGTATAATATGTAGGCTGGTAAAAGCACATGGACATGGTTGCGGTTAGCAGCAGGAAGCATCTTGTCAACAGGAATTGGGCATCGCGAGCAAAACCACAGACCAAAGTTTCATTTCGTCACAGTTTCTATAGAAACGAGTTCTAACATGCAAAAATACTCTGATACTGAAGACGCTCTGATCAAATCCTGCAGCAGCCACCGCAGAAGACATGGGCGTCAGGACAGAGACGCTAGCTGGACAGCAGGAGAGTCCGCCTCGTCTTTCCTGACCGATCTGTTCCTGACAGTCCATGTAAGAACCGGATGGAACGACACAACAAGACTTTCACCAGAACCAAAAGGGATTCTTGTCTTTGGGGAGAACTTCATCTGGTAAAGGACAAAGGTCAAGCAGGTCCCTTTTATTTGTATAGCCCAGGATCACAAATTACAAATTTGCCTCAAGGGACTTTACAGCAGCACAACATCCTGTCCTTAGACCCTCACATCAGACAAGGAACAAGCCCCTAAAGAGCCTCTCCACCCTCAGGGTGGAGGCATGATTGCATGAACTGATAGCTGTCCACCTGGGGACGTGTGACGTTTTAGGAATACCTGTAAATGTTCACACACTTCTTCACTGCTCAGTACGTTTTGTCTTTACATGGCCTCTGTACGTCTGGCTTTCACCGGCGCTGCTTTCCACAGCTTAAGAAAAGAAACGGTTCATTCATGAGAACGAACCAAGACTAAAGTTCATTTCCCACATTTCAGGTCCTGCGTAGATGCAGGACTCCTTTTGAGAAGCCGCTCAGCATTTCGGGAAAAATAATGAACAACAATACTTTATATTTTAGCACAATTATCTGACCAGGGACAATAAGTAATATATCTATTAATAGTTTGGTCACAAGACACAAAAAGAACAGAAATCAAAATTATCCAAACTGAATTATCTGCTGCTTAAACACAGAAGACATCAGGCGCAGACAAAAGAGGCTCTGTGGACATTTTATCCACTTATCCAAAACTCTGATTCAGTTAAACAGTCGATGAGACAAGGCAAGCAGCAGAACACAAGCCGGCTGTGAAAAACCAGTCAGACCATCATGGCTCCAGAATCATTACTCAGTTATACATTCCTTTATACAGTAAAACTAGATAGAGAGAGAGAGAGAGGGGTAGATAGATAGATAGATAGATAGATAGAGAGAGAGAGAGAGAGAGAGAGAGAGAGAGAGAGAGAGAGAGAGAGAGAGAGAGAGAGAGAGAGAGAGAGAGAGAGAGAGACAGATAAAGGTATGGAGTGAAGTACAACAGAGGTTGTAGTCATTTTTGAATCTGAACTGCCAGCAGATTGCAGACCCCTGACTAACCAAAGAGTGTGGTCACAACACACCACTTCATTCATCCTCTCCCCCACGAATCCAGAGTCCCACATGTTTAGTAGTCAGAGTGAGTGCAGGGATCTGCGTCCTGCTCTCCATCAACATAAAGTCAACAGACTTCACCTGGACGAGCGGTGGAAACACTGGATCAGCACAGGGACTGAGCAGCACCGGAGAGGAGACAGCGTCCTGCACCCACTTGTCACCGTGCACACATCCGTCACCGTGCACACATCCGTCACCGTGCACACACCCTTGGCTGTGCATGACTTACCCTGCAGCTTCTGCATCACGTTGGCGATGTCCACGGACGGTCTACCGAACTGCTTCACGGAGGCCATGGCGTCTTCAACACAACGAGGACAACGATGTGACAGAACCAGATCCTTCACTACTGTCCTGGATGGGGCATCCCCTCATGCCCCTCCCCCCTTCGCCCTCTCTCTCTTCCTCTCTCTTCCTCTCTCTCTCCTTGATTCACTGCAGAACTGGCTCCAGTGGACTCTCAGGTTTCATGTGGCATCAAGCGGTTTTACGGCCCAATTGCAGCAATTCCTCCACTTAGCATCTGCAGCAGAGAAGCGGGTTAGCTCAGTTCAGCAGCGCTCACAGAACTTCCGAAGCAGTCATCATGACATCATCAACATCCAACGAGCATATATGCCCATATCTGTCAGTCTGAGAATACAGGATGCTGCAACATGTCTTCCTTCCCCTTTTGACTAAATGACTTTTCTCATTACTGTGTTAGTCTCTCGGGTGTAATTTCAACTTGAGGACCCATTTTGAAAATCCCTTTTGTGTACCCCCCCCCCAATTTCAATTTCATCTTTTTACTGTTGTTTCTTTAACCACACAACTCGTGCTTAATATGTCACTGTTCAGCCACCCGCCAGACTCTGGCTGAGAATGTGAATTGAGCTGCTGATTGTAAGGCCCTGATATACTCCAAATAATTGCCACGGACGAGTTGTGGACACGGACGAGTTGTGGACACGGACGAGTTGTGGACATGGACGAGTTGTGGACACGGACGAGTTGTGGACACGGACGAGTTGTGGACATGGACGAGTTGTGGACACGGACGAGTTGTGGACATGGACGAGTTGTGGACATGGACGAGTTGTGGACACGGACGAGTTGTGGACATGGACGAGTTGTGGACACGGACTGCCATCGACTCTATGCATAACTACAGTCCACTGACTTGGCTGCAAGGTTCACCATGGATAAAGGTCAACAACATTATGAGGACATCCTCATCATGGTGGACGTAACCTGGCATGTACAACTTGAAATGCTTCACCGTGTGCTGGCAGGTGCAGGTGGAGGTGTGTTGGCAGGTGGAGGTGGAGGTATGCTGGCAGGTGCAGATGGAGGTGTGCTGGCAGGTGCAGGTGGAGGTGTGCTGCAGGTGCAGATGGAGGTGTGCTGGCAGGTGCAGGTGGAGGTGTGCTGGCAGGTGCAGGTGAAGGTGTGCTGGCAGGTGCAGATGGAGGTGTGCTGGCAGGTGCAGGTGAAGGTGTGCTGGCAGGTGCAGGTGGAGGTGTGCTGGCAGGTGCAGGTGGAGGTGTGCTGGCAGGTGCAGGTGAAGGTGTGCTGGCAGGTGCAGGTGGAGTTGTGCTGGCAGGTGCAGGTGAAGGTGTGCTGGCAGGTGCAGGTGAAGGTGTGCTGGCAGGTGCAGGTGGAGGTGTGCTGGCAGGTGCAGGTGGAGGTGTGTTGGCAGGTGCAGGTGGAGTTGTGCCTGCAGGTGAAGGTGGAGTTGTGCTGGCAGGTGCAGATGGAGGTGTGCTGGCAGGTGCAGGTGAAGGTGTGCTGGCAGGTGCAGATGGAGGTGTGCTGGCAGGTGCAGGTGAAGGTGTGCTGGCAGGTGGAGGTGTGCTGGCAGGTGCAGATGGAGGTGTGCTGGCACGTGCAGATGGAGGTGTGCTGGCAGGTGCAGGTGAAGGTGTGCTGGCAGGTGCAGATGGAGGTGTGCTGGCAGGTGGAGGTGTGCTGGCAGGTGCAGATGGAGGTGTGCTGGCAGGTGGAGGTGGAAGTGTGCTGGCAGGTGCAGATGGAGGTGTGGTGGCAGGTGCAGGTGAAGGTGTGCTGGCAGGTGCAGATGGAGGTGTGCTGGCAGGTGCAGGTGAAGGTGTGCTGGCAGGTGGAGGTGGAGGTGTGCTGGCAGGTGCAGGTGAAGGTGTGCTGGCAGGTGCAGGTGGAGGTGTGCTGGCAGGTGCAGGTGGAGTTGTGCTGGCAGGTGCAGGTGGAGGTGTGCTGGCAGGTGGAGGTGGAAGTGTGCTGGCAGGTGCAGGTGGAGGTGTGCTGGCAGGTGCAGGTGGAGTTGTGCTGGCAGGTGCAGGTGGAGTTGTGCTGGCAGGTGCAGGTGAAGGTGTGCTGGCAGGTGGAGGTGGAAGTGTGCTGGCAGGTGCAGGTGGAGGTGTGCTGGCAGGTGCAGGTGAAGGTGTGCTGGCAGGTGCAGGTGAAGGGGTGCTGGCAGGTGCAGGTGGAGTTGTGCTGGCAGGTGCAGGTGGAGGTGTGCTGGCAGGTGCAGGTGGAGTTGTGCTGGCAGGTGCAGGTGGAGTTGTGCTGGCAGGTGCAGGTGAAGGTGTGCTGGCAGGTGGAGGTGGAAGTGTGCTGGCAGGTGCAGGTGAAGGTGTGCTGGCAGGTGCAGGTGAAGGTGTGCTGGCAGGTGCAGGTGGAGGTGTGCTGGCAGGTGCAGGTGGAGGTGTGTGGACAGTTGTGTGCATGTGGTTGACATGTATCCATGCTAAATCTTGCAGCCATCATGGAAAAATGCCACTGTCAACAGCAGACTCCAACAAACAGGAAGCTGGTGTGACGCCGCAGTAGAAACCGGAAGTCAGTGGTCTGCAGTCTGTGGACGCGGACGTATTCCACGCATGCGCACTTGGAAATTGCTCACCGTGAAGCGGCAGTTCATGAAAGTGACACGCGGGGAGCAACAGCTAAATGTGACGTCTCTCCTCCCTTGAGAGCGGGTGGAGGGGAAGGAGGGACATGAAACAATACCGTGAGCCTGGGCTAAAGTAGCCCAGGCTCACGGTATTGTTCAGACCTGCCCATGCTAGGCTAACATCGCCACGATGGCTAGGTAACGGTACTGGTACCAACGGTGGCTCGCCAGCCCGTCACATATTTCCAAAGGGGGCGGGGCAGGGGGCGGGGCAATCTGACAACCTAAATATTTAAGGTGGTTGTACCGATGTAACTTGAAAAGGAGTCCACCTTAAACCGCAGCACGTATCTGTCAACAGTGTGTGAAAAGCAGAGTGTCTCTCGCTGCTAGTTCACTTTAACCCCACCCTGCTGCTTCCAGACCAGACCAGACCAGACCAAACCCGACCAGACCAGGCCAGGCCAGACCAGACCAGACCAGGCCAGACCAGACCAGACCAAACCGGGCCAGGCCAGACCAGACCAGACCAGGCCAGGCCAGACCAGACCAGACCAAACCAGGCCGGCCAGACCAGACCAGACCAGACCAGACCAGGCCAGACCAGACCAGACCAGACCAGACCAAACCAGGCCGGCCAGACCAGACCAGACCAGACCAGACCAAGCCAGACCAGACCAGGCCAGACCAGACCAGACCAGGCCAGACCAGACCAGGCCAGACCAGACCAGGCCAGACCAGGTGAGGTGCAGGAGGCTGTGGAGGACAGGGAGGGCGAAGCGGGGAGCTGCAGGAGGTCATGAGCACCAACCCGGGTGTTGTATTGGTTACCGATTCCAAATGGGATTCAAATCGCAATTTCTTTTCTGAGGGAGGAGGAGGAGGAGGAGAGGAGAGGAGGTCTCGCCCTGTTTTACTGTGTGCCCCCCCTTCTCCAACCGACCCCCTCCACCCACCCAACCCCCCCCCTTCTCCAACCAAAGTTACGCCCTTGGTTAGTCTGTATTACGGTTACTGTTCAGTAACGTGCCCCCCCCCCCCAGCATGCGTTACTTCTCTGCCACTTTAGATGTGGTTAAGATGGAGCAAATCTCCATCATATTAAACATTACTGAGGAGAGTAACACAACACAGCACCGTCAGGTCCAACATAACACACAACACAGCACCGTCAGGTCCAACATAACACACAACACAGCACCGTCAGGGCCAACATAACACACAACACAGCACCGTCAGGGCCAACATAACACACAACACAGCACCGTCAGGGCCAACATAACACACAACACAGCACCGTCAGGGCCAACATAACACACAACACAGCATCATCAGGGCCACATAACACACAACACAGCACCGTCAGGGCCAACATAACACACAACACAGCACCGTCAGGTCCAACATAACACACAACACAGCACCATCAGGGCCAACATAACACACAACACAGCACCATCAGGTCCAACATAACACACAACACAGCACCATCAGGGCCAACATAACACACAACACAGCACCGTCAGGTGCAACATAATAACACACAACACAGCACCGTCAGGGCCAACATAACACACAACACAGCACCGTCAGGTCCAACATAACACACAACACAGCACCATCAGGGCCAACATAACACAACACAGCGACATCAGGGCCAACATAACACACAACACAGCACCGTCAGGGCCAACATAACACACAACACAGCACCGTCAGGTCCAACATAACACAACACAGCCCCGTCAGGTCCAACATAACACAACACAGCCCCGTCAGGTCCAACATAACACACAACACAGCAACGTCAGGTCCAACATAACACAACACAGCACCGTCAGGTCCAACATAACACACAACACAGCACCGTCAGGTCCAACATAACACAACACAGCACCGTCAGGGCCAACATAACACACAACACAGCACCGTCAGGTCCAACATAACACAACACAGCACCGTCAGGTCCAACATAACACACAACACAGCACCGTCAGGTCCAACATAACACACAACACAGCACCGTCAGGTCCAACATAACACAACACAGCACCGTCAGGGCCAACATAACACACAACACAGCACCGTCAGGTCCAACATAACACACAACACAGCACCGTCAGGTCCAACATAACACACAACACAGCACCATCAGGGCCAACATAACACACAACACAGCACCGTCAGGGCCAACATAACACACAACACTGCACCGTCAGGTCCAACATAACACAACACAGCCCCGTCAGGTCCAACATAACACAACACAGCCCCGTCAGGTCCAACATAACACACAACACAGCCCCGTCAGGTCAAACATAACACAACACAGCCCCGTCAGGTCCAACATAACACACAACACAGCACCGTCAGGTCCAACATAACACACAACACAGCACCGTCATGGCCAACATAACACACAACACAGCACCGTCAGGTCCAACATAACACACAATACAGCACCGTCATGGCCAACATAACACACAACACAGCACCGTCAGGTCCAACATAACACACAACACAGCACCGTCAGGTCCAACATAACACACAACACAGCACCGTCAGGTCCAACATAACACAACACAGCCCCGTCAGAGCCAACATAACACACAACACAGCCCCGTCAGAGCCAACATAACACACAACACAGCACCGTCAGGTCCAACATAACACACAACACAGCACCGTCAGGTCCAACATAACACACAACACAGCACCGTCAGGTCCAACATAACACACAACACTGCACCGTCAGGTCCAACATAACACAACACAGCCCCGTCAGGTCCAACATAACACACAACACAGCACCGTCAGGTCCAACATAACACAACACAGCACCTTCAGGGCCAACATAACACACAATACAGCCCCGTCAGGTCCAACATAACACACAACACAGCACCGTCAGGGCCAACATAACACACAATACAGCACCGTCAGGTCCAACATAACACACAACACAGCACCGTCAGGTCCAACATAACACACAACACAGCACCGTCAGGTCCAACATAACACACAATACAGCACCGTCATGGCCAACATAACACACAATACAGCACCGTCAGGGCCAACATAACACACAACACAGCACCGTCAGGTCCAACATAACACACAACACAGCACCGTCAGGTCCAACATAACACACAACACAGCACCGTCAGGTCCAACATAACACCACACAGCACCGTCAGGTCCAACATAACACACAACACAGCACCATCAGGTCCAACATAACACACAACACAGCACCGTCAAGTCCAACATCACACACAACACAGCACCGTCAGGTCCAACATAACACAACACAGCCCCGTCAGGGCCAACATAACACACAATACAGCACCGTCAGGGCCAACATAACACACAATACAGCACCGTCAGGGCCAACATAACACACAATACAGCACCGTCAGGGCCAACATAACACACAACACAGCACCGTCAGGTCCAACATAGCACAACACAGCACCGTCAGGGCCAACATAACACAACACAGCACCGTCAGGTCCAACATAACACACAACACAGCCCCGTCAGGTCCAACATAACACACAACACAGCACCATCAGGTGCAACATAACACACCACACAGCACCGTCAGGTCCAACATAACACAACACAGCACCGTCAGGTCCAACATAACACCACACAGCACCGTCAGGTCCAACATAACACACAAGACAGCACCGTCAGCTCCAACATAACACAACACAGCACCGTCAGATGCAACATAACACAACACAGCCCCGTCAGGGCCAACATAACACACAACACAGCACCGTCAGGTCCAACATAACACCACACAGCACCGTCAGGTCCAACATAACACACAACACAGCACCATCAGGTCCAACATAACACACAACACAGCACCGTCAGGTCCAACATCACACACAACACAGCACCGTCAGGTCCAACATAACACAACACAGCCCCGTCAGGGCCAACATAACACACAATACAGCACCGTCAGGGCCAACATAACACACAATACAGCACCGTCAGGGCCAACATAACACACAATACAGCACCGTCAGGGCCAACATAACACACAACACAGCACCGTCAGGTCCAACATAGCACAACACAGCACCGTCAGGGCCAACATAACACAACACAGCACCGTCAGGTCCAACATAACACACAACACAGCCCCGTCAGGTCCAACATAACACACAACACAGCACCATCAGGTGCAACATAACACACCACACAGCACCGTCAGGTCCAACATAACACAACACAGCACCGTCAGGTCCAACATAACACCACACAGCACCGTCAGGTCCAACATAACACACAAGACAGCACCGTCAGCTCCAACATAACACAACACAGCACCGTCAGATGCAACATAACACAACACAGCCCCGTCAGGGCCAACATAACACACAACACAGCACCGTCAGGTCCAACATAACACAACACAGCCCCGTCAGGGCCAACATAACACAACACAGCACCATGAGGGCCAACATAACACACAACACAGCACCGTCAGGGCCAACATAACACAACACTGCACCGTCAGGTCCAACATAACACAACACAGCCCCGTCAGAGCCAACATAACACAACACAGCACCGTCAGGGCCAACATAACATACCACACAGCCCCGTCAGGTCCAACATAACACAACACAGCACCGTCAGGTCCAACATAACACAACACAGCCCCGTCAGGTCCAA
Source organism: Lampris incognitus (assembly GCF_029633865.1). NCBI lineage: Eukaryota > Metazoa > Chordata > Actinopteri > Lampriformes > Lampridae > Lampris > Lampris incognitus. Next base: position 2,898,464 of record NC_079226.1, read on the forward strand.
CATCACACACAACACAGCACCGTCAGGTCCAACATAACACAACACAGCCCCGTCAGGGCCAACATAACACACAATACAGCACCGTCAGGGCCAACATAACACACAATACAGCACCGTCAGGGCCAACATAACACACAATACAGCACCGTCAGGGCCAACATAACACACAACACAGCACCGTCAGGTCCAACATAGCACAACACAGCACCGTCAGGGCCAACATAACACAACACAGCACCGTCAGGTCCAACATAACACACAACACAGCCCCGTCAGGTCCAACATAACACACAACACAGCACCATCAGGTGCAACATAACACACCACACAGCACCGTCAGGTCCAACATAACACAACACAGCACCGTCAGGTCCAACATAACACCACACAGCACCGTCAGGTCCAACATAACACACAAGACAGCACCGTCAGCTCCAACATAACACAACACAGCACCGTCAGATGCAACATAACACAACACAGCCCCGTCAGGGCCAACATAACACACAACACAGCACCGTCAGGTCCAACATAACACAACACAGCCCCGTCAGGGCCAACATAACACAACACAGCACCATGAGGGCCAACATAACACACAACACAGCACCGTCAGGGCCAACATAACACAACACTGCACCGTCAGGTCCAACATAACACAACACAGCCCCGTCAGAGCCAACATAACACAACACAGCACCGTCAGGGCCAACATAACATACCACACAGCCCCGTCAGGTCCAACATAACACAACACAGCACCGTCAGGTCCAACATAACACAACACAGCCCCGTCAGGTCCAACATAACACACAACACAGCACCGTCAGGTCCAACATAACACACAAGACAGCACCGTCAGGTCCAACATAACACACAACACAGCCCCGTCAGGTCCAACATAACACACCACACAGCACCGTCAGGTCCAACATAACACACCACACAGCACCGTCAGGTGCAACATAACACACCACACAGCCCCGTCAGGTGCAACATAACACACCACAGCCCCGTCAGGTCCAACATAACACAACACAGCCCCGTCAGGTCCAACATAACACACCACACAGCCCCGTCAGGTCCAACATAACACACCACAGCCCCGTCAGGTGCAACATAACACAGCACACAGCCCCGTCAGGTGCAACATAACACAACACAGCCCCGTCAGGTCCAACATAACACACCACACAGCACCGTCAGGTGCAACATAACACAGCACACAGCCCCGTCAGGTGCAACATAACACCTCACAGCCCCGTCAGGTGGCTATGTATGTAGGGCAGGAGAGGAGGCAGGCTGGGTAGCTCCTCCACCCACCCAGTCTGACCACCACCACGCTGTCCTGCAACACACCAGAAGTTTCTGCAGCTTCGCACCAAACGGATCCCTCAGCGCTTGAGCTTCCCGCTGGCGACTCAAGTACACAAGCTTTTAACACACAACTCGCTTTTCACCGCAGACTCACACTGCGTCACCCTGACGGAGACGGAGTTCTGTATGCGTGTATGCGTGTGTGTGTGTTGCCCTGGGAAACAAACAGCGCGACATCGTGCGCATGCGTGACGGTGACAGCGTTACCGAACTCTGCAACGGTGAAAAAAGATGTGACCGTGTTGTGCCGAACCAACCAATACCGCCACCTGGCGGTCTAAACGGAAAGAACGTATTTAAAATTAGTCTTCAAATATACAAACACATCGGCAATGCCAGTATAATAATAATAATAATAATAATAATAATAATAATAATACATTTTATTTGTGGGCGCCTTTCAGAGCACTCAAGGACACCTCACAGAACACAGTAAAAAACACCCCAGCAGCACTGTATCAGGCAGCCTAAAGTCAAAACAGAGCAGGTAGACAATAAAAAGTTAACACAACCGATAATATAAAGTCATCATCTGCACACAACTCAGTGAGGCGTGGGTCAGACTGAATATGCCAGTTTGGAAAGGTGCATGTTGGTATGGCTGCTTTATCCCAGAGAGAGAGTGCAGAATAACACAACCTGGAAACAGCGATGCCCCATATATATATATATATATATATATATATATATATATATATATATATATATATATATATATATATATATATATATATATATATACACTGGCGCCCTCTAACGGCACCCTAGGGAAATGTCCAGAACAGACAAACAAACTACATCACATCTCCTCCCTACTTATTTAGCTCCCAGTTCCCCGAAAAACCTGGATCCCTATTTATATCTCCTGAATAACACCCGCATATTCCTGGAGAACAACACGGAATACTTTTAAACAGAAAGCATAACTCAACACATCCTGCTATCGCTTGCATAAAAAAACAAAAACAGGACCTGCACATGTTACACAACCTGGGTGAGCGGTGGTAAACTGCCCAACTCACTAACTAGCCTAGTGTGGCGCGTGCCCCTTTAACCCAAAGTCCATTACAGATTGAGGCGGTCTGGGGGTTTTCTTTCCCGTGCAGGGTACCTCCTAACGGTCTCTGAGGGAGCAGCAGCCTCAACCGATACTTCTGTTGGCCCTGAGTTTACTGGCTCTGTTTGTGGGACTGAGTGGCTTTTCAGGGGGGGGGGTCCTGCCTACCCGCGGGGGGAATTGGCTCTGGATCTTTCGTGGGGGCAGTAGCTGTTTGCTCCAATGAGGCGGGCTGTGGTGGCTCTCCAGGCGTGAGCATCTCCGGGTCGTAGGCCCTCATCTGATCTGTGTGGCGTTTCCAGTGTAGCCCTGACCCCACATCTACCATGTAGGACACTGGCCCTGCCTGAGACACCACCACACCTGGCATCCACGAAAAGGGCGTAGGATGAAGTAAAGTAGTTCTTTACTTCATCCTACGCCCTTTTCGAACATGGTCCAGTTATTACTTGTGTTGTTACAGAGAGTTCGCAAAATAAGTTTACTATCATTTCCATTTGTTCTTGTATCCCTGCCTGTGTTTATTTGTTATTAGCATGTTCGAAATAAAATCAATCTGACAAAAGGCGCGTTTTGAGATGGGATGTGAAGGTTGAAAGAGAGTCAATGTTGTGAATGTCTTGTGGGAGAGAGTTCCACAGGCGGGGGGCAGGATGACTGAAGGCTCTAGACCCCATGGTAGTCAAGGCGGGGGGCAGGATGACTGAAGGCTCTAGACCCCATGGTAGTCAAGGCGGGGGGCAGGATGACTGAAGGCTCTAGACCCCATAGTCAAGGCGGGGGGCAGAATGACTGAAGGCTCTAGACCCCATGGTCAAGGCGGGGGGCAGGATGACTGAAGGCTCTAGACCCCATGGTAGTCAAGGCGGGGGGCAGGATGACTGAAGGCTCTAGACCCCATAGTCAAGGCGGGGGGCAGAATGACTGAAGGCTCTAGACCCCATGGTCAAGGCGGGGGGCAGGATGACTGAAGGCTCTAGACCCCATGGTAGTCAAGTGGGCCGATGGTGTAGTGAGTTGGAGAGCAGGAGGATGTGAGAGTGCGGGTATACTCAACAACAAAGTAGGCTAAGAACAGCACATACAAACATGTCAAAGACAATGAGAACAAAACACGGAAACAGAAAAAGTAAATTAAAAAGAAATAAACCAGATACAAAATAAAATAGGACAATACAATTTTCCAGGGGTTAAATTACTTTGAATTGTTCAAAAGTAAAGAATAATTTTGAGGCATTTCTGTTTTTCATACATTTTAGAGATTTGGAAAATGTTACTAATGCGTTTTTAAAGGCTGCTAAAGTCTAAACTGAAAGAACTGGTGGCGGGAGGGGGAGAGGGGGAGGGGCTTCCGGTCTAACGGCGGAAGTGAGCCCCTCCCCACTGCCCCTCTGTTCATTCACGTGTGCGTGTTTGTCTGCATCACAGCCTCCATAAAGAAGTGAACAGAGAGCCAAACACATGTGTTAGGGAGAGGCCATAGTTTTCCACAACATGGAAAACTATGGCCTCTCCCTACCAGATACCTCTCTAATGGTTAACAAAGTTCCTAACAGATACTTATCTATTGGTTAACAAAGTTCCTAACAGATACCTATCCACTGGTTAACAAAGTTCCTAACAGATACTTATCTATTGGTTAACAAAGTTCCTAACAGATACCTATCTCCTGGTTAACAAAGTTCCTAACAGATATCCATCCACTGGTTAACAACGTTCCTAACAGATACCTATCTACTGGTTAACAAAGTTCCTAACAGATATCCATCCAGTGGTTAACAACATTCCTAACAGATACCTATCTACTGGTTAACAAAGTTCCTAACAGATATCCATCCACTGGTTAACAAAGTTCCCAACAGATACCTATCCACTGGTTAACAAAGTTCCTAACAGATACTTATCTATTGGTTAACAAAGTTCCTAACAGATACCTATCTACTGGTTAACAAAGTTCCTAACAGATATGCATCCACTGGTTAACAACGTTCCTAACAGATACCTATCTACTGGTTAACAAAGTTCCTAACAGATATCCATCCACTGGTTAACAAAGTTCCCAACAGATACCTATCCACTGGTTAACAACGTTCCTACCAGATACCTATCTACTGGTTAACAAAGTTCCTAACAGATACCTATCTACTGGTTAACAAGGTTCCTAACAGATATCCATCCACTGGTTAACAACGTTCCTACCAGATACCTATCTACTGGTTAACAAAGTTCCTAACAGATATCCATCCAGTGGTTAACAAAGTTCCTAACAGATACCTATCCACTGGTTAACAAAGTTCCTAACAGATACTTATCTATTGGTTAACAAAGTTCCTAACAGATACCTATCTCCTGGTTAACAAAGTTCCTAACAGATATCCATCCACTGGTTAACAACGTTCCTAACAGATACCTATCTACTGGTTAACAAAGTTCCTAACAGATATCCATCCACTGGTTAACAAAGTTCCCAACAGATACCTATCCACTGGTTAACAACGTTCCTACCAGATACCTATCTACTGGTTAACAAAGTTCCTAACAGATACCTATCTACTGGTTAACAAGGTTCCTAACAGATATCCATCCACTGGTTAACAACGTTCCTACCAGATACCTATCTACTGGTTAACAAAGTTCCTAACAGATATCCATCCAGTGGTTAACAAAGTTCCTAACAGATACCTATCCACTGGTTAACAAAGTTCCTAACAGATACTTATCTATTGGTTAACAAAGTTCCTAACAGATACCTATCTCCTGGTTAACAAAGTTCCTAACAGATATCCATCCACTGGTTAACAACGTTCCTAACAGATACCTATCTACTGGTTAACAAAGTTCCTAACAGATATCCATCCACTGGTTAACAAAGTTCCCAACAGATACCTATCTACTGGTTAACAACGTTCCTACCAGATACCTATCTACTGGTTAACAAAGTTCCTAACAGATACCTATCTACTGGTTAACAAGGTTCCTAACAGATACCTATCCACTGGTTAACAAGGTTCCTAACAGATACCTATCTACTGGTTAACAAAGTTCCTAACAGATATCCATCCACTGGTTAACAAAGTTCCCAACAGATACCTATCCACTGGTTAACAACGTTCCTACCAGATACCTATCTACTGGTTAACAAAGTTCCTAACAGATACCTATCTACTGGTTAACAAAGTTCCTAACAGATATCCATCCACTGGTTAACAAAGTTCCCAACAGATATGTAATAACCTCAAAGAATGAAATAGTGAGATTAAGGTAATGGGTAAACTAGGAATATGTTTACTTTGGTAACCGGCAAACACATACAGGGCATGATCTTACTATTCGCTGGCCTAGAGTGTTCTGACTTCCTTACTAAGTAACCCTGTGCTCCACCCAGTGGTGGAACTAGAATATAACATTCCCTCCCACTTAAGATAAAACATAAGAATTGTAAGCAAAGCAAAACAAAACAAAAAACCCTCTCACATGGCCTATACCTTCTATATCTCCTTCTGGTTGATTTGAACTAAACAGTCACCATTTACCATGCAATTCACTAACAATGACGCCACCTTAAAACAGGTATTATCGCCACATGTAGTTAACAGGTAAGTATCTCCACAGATAGCTTTGGTAAATATCACCAGGTACACATCATTTATTGTCTGTTCTACAGTGCAAAGTCTTTCAGGTGGCTTGGCAGCTTTGTGAGTCTTTTTGTACGTCGGACACTTTGAGTGGTATCACTTCCCCCTTTCACTTGTGCGGTATCTGGTGGCTGCCTCTGGGCACTGACCTGAGTTTCTGACTCAGAGCTTGGATTTCCTTCAGTGGGTTGTGGTTGCCCAGGGAGATCCACCGGTTGTGGTGACACCATGACGGCAGTACCGAGAGCGTGGGTGCTGGGCTCCTCAAATACATCCAGCCCTTCTGCTGTCTCTTCATGCCTGGACAGGATCTGGTCCACATGTCGGCAGACCACTCTACAATCTCCCAGCATGACCTTATATGAGACAGGACCTGTTTCTGACACAATGAATCCTGGGACCCACCTAGATCCGTGGCTGAAATTCCTTGTCATGACAGCGTCTCCTGCCCCGAACCCTCTATTTGATGTGGCCACCCCCTTACCACATATTCATGTACTCTGGCTAGTACTGGATCTTTACTTGTCGGTGCCTTTACCTGTTCCGCTGTCACTGGTGTTGTGTCCATTTCCTCAAACATCAGCACTCTGTCCTCTGGCGCTGTGGTGATGGGCAGTCGGCTTAAAGCATCTGCGTTGCCGTGGTCTTTCCCCACCTTGTAGACAATGGCATATTCATATGCCCTCAAGCTCACTGCCCACCTGTGTACTTGTGGTGACACCATGTGTGGAACAGCCTTTACTGCACTGAACAGGGAGCGCAGTAGTTTATGGTCTGTGCAAATGGTGAACTTACGACCATAGATGTATTTGTGGAACTTCTGCACCCCAAACATTACTGCTAAACCCTCTTCATCCAATTGGGAGTAATTCCTTTCCGCCAGTGTCAGAGTTCTGGACATAAACCCTATCGGTCTCTCTGTTCCATCTCTAATTTTGTGAAACAGCACCGCCCCGACCCCATAGGGTGATGCATCCCATGAGAGGATGAGCGCTTTCTCTCTGTCGTAGTGCACTAGCAACCTGGATGACTGCATGAGTTTCTCTGACCGTTTCAATGCGTCCTCCTGGTCTTTTCCCCACTCCCAGCGTGTGTCTTTTCTCAGGAGTGAGTGGAGTGGTACTAACACCGTTTACAAGTTTGGCAGAAACCTGTTGTAGTAGTTCAGCAGTCCCGGATATGCCCTCAACTCTGTCACATTAGTTGGTGCCGGTGCATCCTCGATTGCTTCTACTTTGTTATTTTAGTGGGTGGAGTCCTGTTGCACCCACTCTGTGACCCAGGAATTCCGCCTCTGTTCCTATGAAGGAGCATTTGGTCCTCTTTAGACGCAGGCCTGCAGCATCCAGTCTGTGCAGCACTTCTGCCAACGTCTCCAGGTGTTGTTGGTCATTGCAGCCTGTCAGGAGGATATCATCTAAATACACTGCCACATTTGAAACCCCCTGAAGCACTGATTCGATAGTTCGTTGGAAGATATCTGGGCTGGACGACACTGCGAAAGGTAAGCGTGTGTATGTAAACAGCCCCTTGTGTGTTTATGGTCACCAGCTTCTTTGCTTCCTCATCTAATGGAATTTGTAAGTATGCATGGCTCATGTCTAGCTTTGTGGATTTCTTTCCTCCCATGACTGCGACTCGCTCTCAAAAGCAGCGACCGTTCCCACCGTGGCCATGTCCCGTCTCAGGTAGTGGTAGCCACGCACTAGCTAGCCAACTTCACTCGGTGCTGAAACATCCAGGAACACCGAATATCCTTGTTTTTCCAGGATTCCGTTTACCTCGTCGCCAGATGTGATAACCTCGAAGAATTAAATAATGAGACCAAGGTAATGGGTAAACTATGAATATGTTTATTTTGGTAACCGGCAAACACATACAGGGCATGATCTTACTCTTCGCTGGCCTAGACTGTTCTGACTTCCTTACTAAGTAACCCTATGCTCCACCTCGTGGTTGAACTAGAATAAAACAAGATATATATCTGCTGGTTAACAAAGTTCCTAACAGATATCTATGTACTGGTTAACAAAGTTCCTGACAGATATCTATCTACTGGTTAACAAAGTTCCTAACAGATACCTATCTACTGGTTAACAAAGTTCCTAACAGATATCTATCCACTGGTTAACAGAGCTCTATCTACTGGTTAACAAAGTTCCTATTAGAGCTCTATCCTCTGGTTAACAAAGTTCCTATCAGAGCTCTACCTACTGGTTAATAAAGTTCCTAACAGAGCTCTATCTACTGGTTAACAAAGTTCCTAACAGATACCTATCTACTGGTTAACAAAGTTCCTAACAGTTAACTATCCACTGGTTAACAAAGTTCCTAACAGATACCTATGTACTGGTTAACAGAGTTCCTAACAGATATACATCCACTGGTTAACAGAGTTCCTAACAGATACCTATCCACTGGTTAACAAAGTTCCTAACAGATACCTATCTACTGGTTAACAAAGTTCCTAACAGATATACATCCACTGGTTAACAGAGTTCCTAACAGATACTTATCTACTGGTTAACAAACTTCCTAACAGATATCTATCCACTGGTTAACAGAGTTCCTAACAGATATCTATCTACTGGTTAACAGAGCTTTATCCACTGGTTAACAAAGTTCCTATTAGAGCTCTATCCTCTGGTTAATAAAGTTCCTAACAGAGCTCTATCTACTGGTTAACAAAGGTCCTAACAGAGCTCTATCCTCTGGTTAACAAAGTTCGTATCAGAGCTCTATCTACTGGTTAACAAAGGTCCTAACAGAGCTCTATATACTGGTTAGCAAAGGTCCTAACGGAGCTATATCCTCTGGTTAACAAAGCTCCTATCAGAGCTCTATCCACTGGTTAACAAAGGTCCTACCAGAGCTCTATCCTCTGGTTAACAAAGTTCCTATCAGAGCTCTATCCTCTGGTTAACAAAGTTCCTAACAGAGCTCTATCTACTGGTTAACAAAGGTCCTACCAGAGCTCTATTTACTGGTTAACAAAGGTCCTACCAGAGCTCGATCTACTGGTTAACAAAGTTCCTAACAGAGCTCTATCTACTGGCTAACAAAGGTCCTACCAGAGCTCTATCTACTGGTTAACAAAGGCCCTATCAGAGCTCTATCTACTGGTTAACACATTTCCTACCAGAGCTCTATCTACTGGTTAACAAAGTTCCTGTCAGAGCTCTATCTACTGGTTAACAAAGGTCCTACCAGAGCTCTATCTACTGGTTAACAAAGTTCCTATCAGAGCTCTATCTACTGGTTAACAAAGGTCCTACCAGAGCTCTATCTACTGGTTAACAAAGTTCCTATCAGAGCTCTATCCTCTGGTTAACAAAGTTCCTATCAGAGCTCTATCCTCTGGTTAACAAAGGTCCTACCAGAGCTCTATCCACTGGTTAACAGAGTTCCTAACAGATATCTATCTACTGGTTAACAGAGCTCTATCCACTGGTTAACAAAGTTCCTATCAGAGCTCTATCTACTGGTTAACAAAGTTCCTATCAGAGCTCTATCTACTGGTTAACGAAGTTCCTATCAGAGCTCTATCCTCTGGTTAACAAAGGTCCTACCAGAGCTCTATCTACTGGTTAACAAAGGTCCTACCAGAGCTCTATCTACTGGTTAACAAAGTTCAAGACATTTCTTTTGACATCACTCATCGCTGTTATGTTGTCAAGTCATGTATAGCAGGATTCAAGAAGGATGTCGATGCAAACTGCACTTTTTGTGACCTGCACCCAGAGACGGTCCTGCACTTGTTTTGGACTTGTGGACACACTCGGAGTCCGTGGCATCTGTCGTTTCGTACTGGACTGTATCTTTGGTGCTTTTGTACTTTGCTTGAAGGATGTCTTGGTTGGTTTTACAAGCTATAAACGGGAGTGAGAAAATGAATATTTCTGTGTAATCTCGTCGTATTGCTTGCGTAGTTTCCTATCCATACATGTAGGGTGTTAAGAATTAAACTCTATTGTTGTACCTTTAAAAAGGAACCGAGTCCCGCATTACGACATTATCTACGTCATGCAATAGAAAAGCGGTGAAAACCTTACAGTTATGCTCCAAATTTAACATATTAGTATAATTTAATATATAGAAATTATTTTTGATGTGTTTTTACTGCACCCCTTCATTGTTGTAATTGTGTTAAACTTTGTTTGTAACCCCTGGCGCTGTATATTTGTTTGTTTGTTGTTCCTCTTACTGTTATATGTATTTTGTACTTCTGATATTGAATTTAAAGAAAAGAAAAGAAAAGAGAGATGCAGACACCATGACAGTGGTCATGTGACGGAAGGGCTGAGTGAAGCTGTGTAAAACAGTCCGGACTCTCCCCGGTCCGAGTCTACCCATATCTCGCTCCGGAACCACGGCTAACCTCCGTTTGGACGTGCATGTAAATATAGTACATTACACAGTCCGCTACTTTCTGCCTATACTAACTCAATGTTTGTGACCAGCGGTAAAGTACAATTACAACAAGCACAAATACTTCATTACGTTTATTTAGACTGTGAAATATATATTACACAGTCTAAATAGACGTAATGATGTATTTGTGCTTGTACTTTACCGCTGGTCACACATGTTGAGTCAGCAGAAAGTAACTAAGTAGTCTAACGTGCACGGACAAGTAGACCAGCCGAACGGGTCGGGCCCTTTCGTCGACGTTGTCGCCCGCGGTGCAGAAGATACGGGTTCGCGTCCCGGCTGTGTGGGTTCCCGAGAGCCCCGCCCGCCCGCCTCCAATTCACTACCGCCGCATTCGGGACGCGAACCTGTGTCTCCCTGTGCCTTCCTACTGCAGTGGGTGGTGTACATGTGCTGAAGCTGTGGCGGTGCCGCTCCCATGAGGTCTGAAGCCGTTTCTACCATCCTTCTCAGGTGTTTGTGGTCCTGTTCAGTCAGGTTGCCGAGCCATACCAGCGTGCTCCCAGTAAGGATGCTCTGAGTGGTGGTCTGGGAGAAACTGACCGGGGGTTTTGTGGACAGTCTGAATTCTCAAGACACCTCAGAAAGCACGGTCTCTGTTGTGCCTCGTAATGACACAGCTGGTGTTGAGAGACCAGGAGAGGGGGTCTGAGAACTGAAGGCCTCCGGATCTGAAGTCTGAAGACGTCTTACAGGTAGTGCTGTGAGAAGGACCAGTCTTCCAAGTATTTATCTTTACTCTGGATAACTACATACATTTTACTGCCATTACTTCTCTTCTTTTGCTAGGTGAAAGTCTGAATGTGGTTCTTTTACTGCAGTATTTATTCATGATGGCGTGCTTGCTGATATAAGAGCTTTCTCCACCATTGGCTATCATGTGTATTCGCAAAAAGAAGGGAAGTAAACAGTGTATTTACATGTGTACATATGCACATGTGTACATGTGTACATGTGTTCATGTGTACATGATTCATGTGTTCATTTGTACATGTGTTCATGTGTACATGTGTTCATGTATACATGTGTTCATGTGCTTATGTTTACATGTGTACATGTGTTCATGTGTACATGTGTTCATGTATACATGTGTTCATGTGTACATGTGTTCATGTATACATGTGTTCATGTGTTCATTTGTACATGTGTTAATGTGTACATGTGTTCATGTATACATGTGTTCATGTGCTTATGTTTACATGTGTACATGTGTACATGTGTTCATGTATACATGTGTTCATGTGTTCATTTGTACATGTGTTAATGTGTACATGTGTTCATGTATACATGTGTTCATGTGTTCATTTGTACATGTGTTAATGTGTACATGTGTTCATGTATACATGTGTTCATGTGCTTATGTTTACATGTGTACATGTGTTAATGTGTACATGTGTTCATGTATACATGTGTTCATGTGCTTATGTTTACATGTGTACATGTGTTAATGTATACATGTGTTCATGTATACATGTGTTAATGTATACATGTGTTCATGTGTTTGTATGTGTGCGTTCATCTGTATGTGTTCATGTGTTCATGTATACACGTGTTTGTGTACATGTATACGTGTTCATATGTTCATGTGTGCACTTGTTTGTGTACATGTATACACGTGTTCATGTGTTCATCTGTATATGTATACATGTGTTCATGTGTACGTGTTCATCTGTATATGTGTACATGTGTTCATGTATACACGTGTTCATGTGTTCATGTGTATGTGTTCATGTGTATATGTGCACATGTGTTCATTTATACACGTGTTCATGTGTATGTGTTCATCTGTATATGTGTATATGTGTTCATCTGTATGTGTACATGTGTACATGTGTTCATGTATACACGTGTTCATGTGTATGTGTTCATCTGTAATGTGTACATGTGTACATGTGTTCCTCTGTTTATGTGTACATGTATTCATGTAAACACGTGTTCATGTGTTCGTTTTTACGTTTTTATCTGTATATGTGTACATGTGTTCATTTGTACATGTGTTCATGTGTTCATGTATACACGTGTTCATGTATACATGTGTTCATGTGTACATGTATACATGTGTTCAGGTGTTCGTGTGTTCGTGTGTACGTGTTCATCTGCATATGTGTACATGTGTTCATGTATAGTACATGTGTACACGTGTTTGTGTGTACATCTACACGTGCTGATGTGTTCGTGTGTACGTGTTCATCCGTATATGTGTTCATGTGTTCATGTGTACATGTGTTCATGTGTACATGTGTACATGTGTACATGTGTTCATGTGTTCATGTGTACATGTGTTCATGTGTACATGTGTGTACATGCGTTGAGTGTTAATGCCCGTTGGTTGACCTGCGACACGTGTTAATGGATTCATCGGTCTCGCGCTGTACAGTTCACCATCTCTGTTACCGTGGATAATAGCGTGTGTGCGCGCGCGTGCGCGTGTGTGTTTCCATCCTCTTCTTCCTTCTAATCTCGAGCTGATCCAATTGATTGACACTTTGGGGAATCTGCATTGAAAGCGCCACAGCGCCCCCTGCTGTTACGTCCTCGTACTAGTTTGGCTTCGCCTCAGACGGAGTTGACTTGTTTCACCTGAACACAGTAAATGAGCTCGTGCACATCATGCCGCTGTCGTCCTGGTGACCTCTGACCCTACAGCATGGAGTTATAACGATAATGAGCGAACAGGATCGTATCATTATTATTGTTGTTGTAACGCTTTGGCCGGTATCATGATCATTACCCGCATACGCAGCGTTATAACTGCTACTGTGACAAGCTGTGTGAAATGTCCGCTGAGCAGTTCAGCTGACGGTACCGGTCGGCCTGAAAACCCGGAGAGGAACCGGGAAGGCTTCAACAATGGAAGGAAATGCCCAGAGACGCTGGACGTCCTGCAGAGGACTGAAGTGAAGCCAAACGGCCGAGCGGCTGTGGTTCCTCATCTCCTCCTGCTGCTCCTCATCTCCTCCTGCTGCTCCTGGCCCCTCATCTCCTCCTGCTGCTCCTCATCTCCTCCTGCTGCCGCTGGTTCCTCATCCCCTCCTGCTGGTTCTGGCTCCTTATCTCCTCCTGTTGCTCCTGAAGCTCCTCATCTCCTCCTGTTGCTTTTGAAGCTCCTCATCTCCTCCTGCTGCTCCTGGCTCCTCATCTCTTCATTGTTCTCCTGGCTCTTCCTCTCCTCCTGCTTCTGGCTCCTCATCTCCTCCTGCTTCTCCTGGCTCCTCATCTCTGCCTCCTGCTCCTGGCTCCTCATCTTCTCTAGCTGGCTCTGGCTCCTTATCTCCAACCTGTTGCTCCTGAAGCTCTTCACCTCCTCCAACTTCTCCTCGCTCCTCATCTCCCCCTGTTGCTTTTGAAGCTCCTCATCTCCTCCTGTTGCTCCTGGTTCCTCATCTCTTCCTGCTTCTCCTGGCTCCTCACCTCCTCCTGCTTCTCTTTGCTCCTCATCTCCTCCTGCTTCTCTTGGCTCCTCGTTCTCCTGGCGTGTCGTCTCTTCCTCCTGCTCCTGGCTCCTCATCTCCTCTTGCTGGTTCTGCCTCCTCATCCTCCCCCTGTTGCTCCTGAAGCTCTTCATCTCCTCCAACTACTCCTGGCTCCTCATCTCCCCCTGTTGCTTTTGAAGCTCCTCATCTCCTCCTGCTTCTCCTGGCTCTTCCTCTCCTCCTGCTTCTTCTGGCTCCTCATCTCCTCCTGCTTCTCCTGGCTCCTCATCTCCTCCTGCTTCTCCTGGGTCCTCATCTCCTACTCCTCCTGCTGTTGGCTCCTCATTGCCTCCTACTTCTCCTGGCTCCTCATCTCTTCCTCCTGCTCCTGGCTCCTCATCTCCTCCTGCTGCTTCTGGCTCCTTATCTCCTCCTGTTGCTCCTGAAGCTCTTCATCTCCTCAAACTTCTCCTGGCTCCTCATCTCCCCCTGTTACTTTTGAAGCTCCTCATCTCCTCCTGCTGCTTCTGGCTCTTCATATCCTCCTGCTGCTCCTGGTTCCTCATCTCCTCGTTGTTCTACTGGCTCTTCCTCTCCTCCTGCTTCTCCTGGCTCCTCATCGCCTCCTGCTTCTCCTGGCTCCCCATCTCTTCCTGCTGCTCCTGGCTCCTCATCTCCTCTTGCTTCTCCTGGGTCCTCATCTCCTCCTCCTCCTGCTGTTGGCTCCCCATTGCCTCCTACTTCTCCTGGCTCCTCATCTCTTCCTGCTGGTTCTGGCTCCTTATCTCCTCCTGTTTCTCCTGGCTCCTTATCTCCTCCTGCTCCAGCTCCTAGCTCCTCATCGCCTCCTGCTTCTCCTGGCTCCTCATCTCCTTTTGCTGGTTCTGGCTCTTTATCCCCTCCTGTTGCTCCTGAAGCTCTTCATCTCCTCCAACTGCTCCTGGCTCCTCATCTCCCCCTGTTGCTTTTGAAGCTCCTCATCTCCTCCTGCTTCTCCTGGGTCCTCATCTCCTCCTCCTCCTGCTGTTGGCTCCTCATTGCCTCCTACTTCTCCTGGCTCCTCATCTCTTGCTGCTGGTTCTGGCTCCTTATCTCCTCCTGTTTCCCCTGGCTCCTTATCTCCTCCTGCTCCAGCTCCTAGCTCCTCATCGCCTCCTGCTTCTCCTGGCTCCTCATCTCCTCTTGCTGGTTCTGGCTCCTTATCCCCTCCTGTTGCTCCTGAAGCTCTTCATCTCCTCCAACTTCTCCTGGCTCCTCATCTCCCGCTGTTGCTTTTGAAGCTCATCATCTCCTCCTGCTGCTCCTGGTTCCTCATCTCCTCCTACTTCTCCTGGCTCCTCACCTCCTCCTGCTTCTCTTTGCTCCTCATCTGCTCCTGCTTCTCTTGGCTCCTCACCTCCTCCTTGTTCTCCTGGGTTCTCGCCCCTCCCGCTGCTTCTGGCTCCTTATATCCACCTGCTTATCCTTGCTCCTCCTGCTTCTCCTGGCTCCTCATCTCCTCCTGCTGCTCCCGGCTCCTCATCTCCTCCTGCTGCTCCTGAAGCTGCTGTGATCAGCTGTCACATGAAACACACCACGTGTCCATAAGCAGACTGCTGGTTACAAACAGGGAGCCAAGTGTCCATTGTTGGAGGTTATTGATGGGGAGGAAATGATGCAACAGGAAGCGGGCCTGTTTCCCAGAGGCCTGCGTGTCCTGTACAGATAAGGACACCGGCCCATGTCAAGACGAGGGGAGGGAGGGAGGAAGCGGCGCAGCTCCGCTTCCTGCCTGTACGGGGGAGAACCGCTGCTGCTCCCTCCGTGCGCCGGTCTACACTCTGCGTGCTGGTGTAATGGTGGCAACATGGCGCACAACGAAACACATCCGTTCTGGGAACTGCTCAACTCCTTCAACCTGGGTGAGTGATTCTGTCTCGCTTCTTCACCGTTTCTGCTCCGCGGTGCTCCGTCAGGTCGGCCGCGGATGTAGACCACATGGTGCTGCGGTCCTGCGGGGACGCTTCACCTCCACACTCTCGCCTCCTTCCAGGGAAGTGCGTCTTATCCGTTCAGGTGTGTGCAGGTTCTGCTCAGCTCGGTTCGGGTTCGCTTTAAGACGACCTCTTCAGTGGTTTGGTCACCATGGACTGAGAGACGGACGGTGGTGTGAAGGCCGGATGTCTGTCTCCGTCTGTCTCCGTCTGTCTCTGTCCGTCTCCATCTGTCTCCGTCTGTCTCCGTCTGTCTCCGTCTGTCTCCATCTGTCTCCATCTGTCTCCGTCTGTCTCCATCTGTCTCCATCTGTCTCCGTCTGTCTCCGTCTGTCTCCGTCTGTCTCCGTCTGTCTCCATCTGTCTCCGTCTGTCTCCATCTGTCTCCGTCTGTCTCCGTCTGTCTCCATCTGTCTCCATCTGTCTCCTTCTGTCTCCGTCTGTCTCCGTCTGTCTCCATCTGTCTCCGTCTGTTTCCGTCTGTCTCCATCTGTCTCCATCTGTCTCCCCCGCTCGTGAAGGGACACCCGCTGAAAACAACGGTTTAACCAGTAACTTCAGCATTAACACACATCTGTGTGAGGTTTCTACACATACATCTGTGTGAGGTTTCTACACAAAGATGTGTGTGAGGTTTCTACACACATCTGTGTGAGGTTTCTACACACATCTGTGTGAGGTTTCCACACACATCTGTGTGAGGTTTCTACACATATCTGTGTTAGGTTTCTACACACACATCTGTGTGAGGTTTCTACACAAAGATGTGTGTGAGGTTTCTACACAAAGATGTGTGAGGTTTCCACACACACATCTGTGTTAGGTTTCCACACACATCTGTGTTAGGTTTCCACACACATCTGTGTTAGGTTTCCACACACAGATGTGTGAGGTTTCCACACACAGATGTGTGATGTTTCTACACACACAGATGTGTCGGGTTTCTACACACAGATGTGTGATGTTTCTACACACAGATGTGTCGGGTTTCTACACACACAGATGTGTGACGTTTCTACACACACAGATGTGTGAGGTTTCTACACACAGATGTGTGATGTTTCTACACACAGATGTGTGATGTTTCCACACACAGATGTGTGATGTTTCTACACACAGATGTGTCGGGTTTCTACACACAGATGTGTGATGTTTCTACACACAGATGTGTCGGGTTTCTACACACAGATGTGTCGGGTTTCTACACACAGATGTGTGAGGTTTCCACACACAGATGTGTGATGTTTCTACACACACAGATGTGTGATGTTTCTACACACAGATGTGTCGGGTTTCTACACACACAGATGTGTGATGTTTCTACACACAGATGTGTGATGTTTCCACACACACAGATGTGTGATGTTTCTACACACAGATGTGTCGGGTTTCTACACACAGATGTGTCGGGTTTCTACACACAGATGTGTGAGGTTTCCACACACAGATGTGTGATGTTTCTACACACACAGATGTGTGATGTTTCTACACACAGATGTGTCGGGTTTCTACACACACAGATGTGTCGGGTTTCTACACACACAGATGTGTGACGTTTCTACACACACAGATGTGTGATGTTTCTACACACAGATGTGTCGGGTTTCTACACACAGATGTGTCGGGTTTCTACACACACAGATGTGTGACGTTTCTACACACACAGATGTGTGAGGTTTCTACACACAGATGTGTGATGTTTCTACACACAAGATTCAATAAAGGACTGGTTGTTAACATCCTAGTGTTTGCACCGCCACAGGTTCGGTGGGAATCAAACTGGAGGTGTCTGCCAAGGGGACATTGCCACCACCAGGACACATCATCAGTTGTGTACCTCAGCATCACAGGGTGTTTCGGCCTTTTGTCACAAGACACCCTCTGCTGAGGCGGGCCCACCACAGGTTGATCGGTCCTGGGTGTGTGTCCTGTGGTTAGCTGTTCACCCTGGCAGCCCAGACGGCGTCTCTCCTTTTGATCCAGATCCAGTGGCTAGTCCTCTCAGCAGTGTCGGCTAGCTCTTTGGTCACTCTCCTGTGGGCCTGCCCCCTGACTCCTAGTTCCCTCAGGAGTTTTGCTGTGGAGCTGGCAACAAAGCCGCTACCACCCACCTCCACAGGGTGCACCTTCACCTTCCAGCCTCTGTCCTCTGCTTCGGCTGCTAGGTTCTTTTATGCTCGTACGCTTCATCGACTGCATCCTCCCAGGGGACTGTCAGCTCGATGATGTAAGCAAGCTGGTTAGAATTGGACCAGAGGACGAGGTCTGGTCGTAAGGTGGTTGTTGCGATCTCTGTCGGGAAGATGAGCTTCTGGCCTAAGTCCACCCGCATTTCCCAATCCCTGGCTGAGTTTAGTGAGCCTAAGTTGGGAAGTGAAGGGTTGGCCTTCAGTTTATCCCCCTCCCGAACGAAAGCTGGAAACCGCCGGGGCCCTTCCTGGTTGTTGAAGGGCTGGGCATTGATGGAAATGCTCGAGTTCAGCTGCCAAGCACCTGAGCACCTGATTGTGTCACCAGGTGTATGTGCCTTGGGTGAGGCTGGTCTTGCAGCCAACCAAGATGTGCTTGAGGGTTGCTGGGGCTGTACACAGGGAGCAAGATGGATTCTCTCCAAGCCAGAGATTTAGATTTGTGGGAGAGGGCAGGATGTCATATGTGACTTTGATGATGAAACTCAGCCTGTTTGATTCCATGCTCCAGAGCTCACTCCATGTGAGTTTCCTCTTTTCAACACCCTCCCACCTCATCCAGCGACCCTGTTTGGCTTGTGCTACGGCTTTAGAACATCTGGCTTCTTCTTCCTGTCGGCGAACCTCCTCTACCACCATAGTTCGCCGTTCGGTAGTAGTCGCCTTTTGCCAGGTAGGTGTTTTTGTTCCCAGGCCAAGGCCGCCTCTGCCTTGTTGAACATGGCCTACTACGTCTCGGTGGCGGAGGGCAGATTTCGCCTCCAGTACAGCTGCAGCTGGGGTCCATTTCTTTTTTTTTTTTTTTTTTTACATTTTATTTCTGATTTTTCCCTTTTTTCTCCCAATTTAGTGGCCAATTGATCCCTATTTTAATTCAAACACCCACCCTCGTATTGCATGCGTTCGCCAACTGCATCTCTCCGGCCGGCAGTCTCGAAGGAAAGCGCCTCCCCACTTTCGTGACAAGGCGAATCCAAGCCGAACCACTGTTTTTCCGACACACACAGAGACGCATTCACGTGACGAACACAAGCCGACTCCGCCCCCCTCCCGAAGACAGCGTTGCCAATGATTGCTGCTTCATCGAGTCCGGCCATAGTCGGATCTGACGAGACCGGGGCGCGAACCCCAGTCCCCAGTAGGCAACTGCATCGACACCAAGCCGATGCTTAGACCGCTACGCCACCGCGGACCCTCATTTCTTCCCTGTTGCTAGGGTTGGAGCAACTCCTCTCACTACCGGGTCTGTGAGGGACATGTCCAGCCTCACTTTGGAACATTTGAATTCCTCAACCAGGCTGTAAATTGGCAGTGTGAGGGCTCCATTGCCGTAGAGTCCAACACTGCTGAGGCACTTTGGCAGTCCAAGCCACTTCCTCACCTGCGAGTTCACTAGCCTCTCCAAGCGACTGGTATGAGATTGTGAGACCTCGTACATGGCTATTGGCCACATGAGTCGGGGTCGCAGCCCAAACTGAAAGCACCAGAGCTTCATCTTCCCGGGCAGCGCAGTGTTGTTGATTTGTCCTGACGAAGTTTCTCCAGTTGCTGGGTGTCTTTGAGGTCTGCATTGTACCACCGTCCGAGGCTCTTGATGGGCTTCTCCAGGACTGTGGGGATTGGTTGATCACTGATGTAGAACCGTTCACCTGTTAATTGGCCTTTAACAGTGGAGATGCTGCGGGATTTGCTTGGTTTAAACTCCATTCGTGCCCACTTGATGTTTTCCCGGAGTTTCTGCAGCAGGCGCTTGGTGCTTGGTTTCGTTGTTGCTATGGTGGTCAAGTCATCCATGTATGCCCGGATTGGTGGAAGACACAGGCCATTCCTGGACCTTTCGCCTTCCACCACCCATCGAGATGCACGAATGACAAGCTCCATTGCCATGATGAATGCCAGAGGGGAAACAGTGCAGCTCGGCATGATGCCTATTTCCAGATGTTGCCAAGTGGTGGTGGTGTTCTGTGTTGTGACACAGAACTGGAGATCCTGAAAATAAGTCTCGACCAACTCTGTGACGTTTTTGGGGACGTGGAAAAAATTAAACGCCGTCCACAGGATGTTGTGAGGAACCGATCCAAAAGCGTTGGCAAGGTCTAAGAAAACCATGTGCAGGTCTCTCCGTTCTTTCTTGGCAGCTTGTATTTGGTGCCAGATGATATTAGCATGCTCCAGACATCCTGAAAAGCCATGGATCCCGGCTTTCTGCACTGACGTATCGACAAAGTTGTTTCTTTGCAGGAATGTGGAGAGCCTTTGGGCAATCACGCTAAAGAAGAGCTTTCCCTCTACATTTAGAAGGCTGATCTGGCGAAACTGGCTGGTGCAGGAAGAGTTCTTCTCCTTGGGGATCAGAATGCCTCCTGCTCTTCACCATGCCCTGGGTATGACTCTTTTCTGCCTTGCCACTTTCATCAGCTTCCAGAGGTATTTCAGGACTCCAGGAGTGTTCTTATAGAGTCTATACTGAATACCATCGGGCCCAGGAGCTGACGTCGATCTTGCCTGCTTTACCGTCCTCTCCACCTCGCTCCATGTGGGGGGTCTTGTGTCCATATGGTGTTCAGGTGGGTAAATTGGTGGCATGTCATCCGGGATGGTGACTGGCTCATGTCTCCGGTCATCGGAGTAGGTCTTCTTTGGGTGCTCTTCCAGATCTCGTATGGGCACTTTGAGGCTCCCATTCTTCTCACTGTCAAAAAGGCTCTTGACAAAGCTGTAAGGGTCGCTGTAGAAATGAGTCCTAGCCCGTTCTTTCCTTTTATGCTGTCGTCTGAGGTGTTCTGCTCTTTGCAGTTTTGTCAAACGCTGCTTTATTTCAGCCTGCAGTGCGTCAAGCCCAACCCTCTCTCCCTCTGTGGCCTTCCTCCACTGCTTCCTCAGTTGTCTTCTCTCCTTCACCAACCTGTCAATTTCCCGCTGCCTCCTGGATTTGGACTGGGTTGAAGGGTCCTTCTGCCTACCGGGCGTCTTCTCCTTTACCCCAAATCTCTCTACGCCATAGTTGTAAATGATGGCTCCCATGTTCTCCAGTTTTCTTTCAGCTGTTCCCTTTTGTCCTTCTAGCGAGAGGACAAGGTCAAAGTTGATGGTCTCCCACTCTATCTTCTGGCTGGACTTGGGCCACAGGATTTGAGGTTTTCTTTCTTCCATCTTCCTCTCTGCTGCTGGCTGTGGCTGGCTGGGCTCCAGACCGGAGTCCACTGGAGGGTCTATGCAAAGCTGAGCGTCGTCTGGGGTGCTGATACCCTGACGACCGCGGGGGTTCTCCTGCCTCCGGGCTTCACTCGACTGATTTGACCTACTTCTTAAAAAGTATTGGTCAATGCGAGGCCCTTGCCGAGCTCACTAAGGCACTTCTTTTTGCCTTGGTGGATCTTGAGACCCTTCACTGATGTAACTTTTGACCAGCCACAGATGCAGCTCTGCAGCTTTTGTCCTGCCAGTGCTGATGATCCATCGGTTGCAGTGCTGGTCGTCCGACTCGTTGTCAAAGCCTTTCCTTGTTCCATTACCGTGTGATCCATCCGTGAGTTATCTTGGGGGTATTCTTCTCCTTGAAATTTTCGTAGCAATGTTGGGTGGATCTAGGAACGCTGACTAGCGCTGGGTCCCGCTGGTATGAGTCGCTAGCCCATACCAGCCCCGTTGGGGTCTATTCTCTTCTGTCAGCAGTCTTTCCAGGCCATCATCTGGTCTTTCCCTGATTGTCAGCTGCCTTTTCGCAGCGGTCACTGGTTTACTCCAGATATTCAAGATTCAATAAAGGACTGGTTGTTAACATCCTAGTGTTTGCACTGCAACAGTTTCGGTGGGAATTAAACTGGAGGTGGCTGCCAAGGGGACATTGCCACCACCAGGACACATCGTCAGTTGTGTACCTCGGCATCACAGGGTGTTTCGGCCTGTGATGCTGATGTGTGATATTTCTACACACAGAAGTGTGGTGTTTCTACACGCAGATGTGTGAGGTTTCTACACACAGACGTGTGAGGTTTCTACACACAGAAGTGTGAGGTTTCTACACACAGAAGTGTGAGGTTTCTACACACAGATGTGTGAGGTTTCTACACACAGATGTGTGAGGTTTCTACACACAGATGTGTGAGGTTTCTACACACAGATGTGTGAGGTTTCTACACACAGAAGTGTGAGGTTTCTACACACAGATGTGTGAGGTTTCTACACACAGAAGTGTGAGGTTTCTACACACAGATGTGTGAGGTTTCTACACACAGAAGTGTGAGGTTTCTACACACAGACGTGTGAGGTTTCTACACAACCCACGCAGTGTGATGTGATGTAACACTTTATGTAACTTCATACCACTCCAGCCAGCAGCAGACCCACACCTCCTATACACACACACACACACACACACACACACAGATAGACAGAGAAGAAGAAGAAGAAGAAGAAGAAGAAGAAGAAGAAGAAGAAGACAGTGACGTCAGAGACACTGGTGCTGCTCCAGGAACTGAATGAAGAGAGTTTAAAATGGTTTAAAATGGAGTGGCTGGCAGTACATCCACCCCAGCGACGTACACCTTCCTCCCCCCGGGATTCAGACTACTCAACTGCTCACACGGATAGAGAGAGAGAGAGAGAGAGAGAGAGAGAGAGAGAGAGAGAGAGAGAGAGAGAGAGAGAGAGAGAGAGAGAGAGAGAGAATAGATGATGATGGATGGATGGATGGATGGATAGATAGATAGATGATGATGGATGATAGATGGATGGATGGATGGATGGATGGATGGATGGATGGATGGATGGATGGATGGATGGATAGATAGATAGATGATGATGGATGGATGGATGGATGGATGGATGGATGGATGGATGGATGGATGGATGGATGGATGGATGGATGTGGGGTGTGTAGCAGGTTACAGAGCTGTACAGACATTCAACCCCCCAGAAAAGTTCATGACTTTGTTCATCTTCATTAGAATCACATAGTGTTCTGATCAACTGCTGCTGTGATGTGTGTGTGTGTGTGATGTGTGTGTGTGTGTGTGTGTGTGTGTGTGTGTGTGTGTGTGTGTGTGTGTGTGTGTGTGTGTGTGTGTGTGTGTGTGTGTGTGTGTTTTCCAGGTAACTTGATTCTGGCCTTCTGTCTGTCCATGCTGGTGGGCCTGCTCCTGGGAGCTCTGGTCTACGTGCTGCTGACGTGGGCGTCTCGGCGCCGGGCCTCGGCCCGGATCACCAGGCGCTGTAAGAAGCGGTCCGGGGCCTCGCAGACACAACACGCCGCCAACAACCCGCTGGGTCTGTACCGAAGCACCTTCCTCAGTGTCTGCCGTCAGCCCTCGGTGGAGCCGGTGGGCCCACTGGGGAGCAAGCCCGCCGCTGGGGCCTCCACCTTCCGCCCGCTGCCCAGACTAGGGGGAGGGGGCGGGGACACGGAGGTGGACATGCCCGACGACACGGCAGCTCCCAACTCATCCGATTCCACATCTTTGGTGCCAAACAAGAGGAACTCCTTCTGGTTGGGCGGGAACGGCCTCAAAGGCTTCCTGCCGTCCCAGACGCCGCCTCCCGCGTACGACAGCGTCATCGACGCTTTCCAAGAGACTCGAACCTGATGCTGCTTACCTGGATTTAAGAAGACCACGGGGGGGGGGCCTGGGGGGTAGAGAACGCGATTTTTAACATCAAACATTTGAACAGCTGAATGTGTTCCAGGCAGTGGCGGCTGGTCCTACAAATGTTTGGGGGGGGGGCAACTTAGCTTGGGGCAGCACCCCTGACTGCTGCTTTAACGTCCCCCCAGTCACACAGGTATTCAGAAGGACCATGTGGCCTATACATGTTATCAGGGTTGGTAGACGGTGGATGATTGACAGTCGAGACGAGGCGTGGCGGTGGGTGTGAACATGATTGACAGCCACGAGAATTGTCCAATCACATGAGATCAAAAAACACGAAAACAATACCAATTCACTGCCAATAAAAGTGGGCGTGTCTGGGGCAGCACAGAACAGCGCCCCCTGGAAAACCTGAACAAACCAATCAGACAGCAGCCTCAGGTCACCTGCTCGCCACAAGTCTGAGGGCTTACATAAGGTATGGTTTGGCCGGCGCCCCTCACCCAGGAAGTATATGTATTCAGACAGGAAGTATATGTATTCGGACAGGAAGTATATGTATTCAGACAGGAAGTATATGTATTCAGACACAAATCAACCGAACCCCATTTGAAGCAGTATTTGATGCTTCTGACAGGCGCTCACAGACTGACAACACTTGTATTTCATCATTAGTAAATCACTACACAACTACATTATATTTAACATGTAGCTTTTCATCTCTTGATATTTGAAGGAGGCAGCGCTCCCGCGCCCTCTACTGGTCAGCCGCCACTGGTTCCAGGACTGGTTTGTTGTGTTTTATTAAAATAAATAAATAAAGACTGACGGTTTTGTCCATCTCAGAGAGCGACTTGGCCCTCTTTGGGGTGCCGAGCCGCCGGTTGGGAAACAGCGCCGCTCACAGGAGGATTGTGTTGGTGGTGCGAGAACCACACAGACACTGGGTGACTCACTTACACCATGTTGAATAACAATAAAGACAAAATGTGATATTTTTCATGGCTGATTTATGACTGTGCAAAAAACAAAGCACATTATTACTCTCATTATCATTATTATATTTGTTGTTATTAAATTATTATTAATATATAACATCATTATCATTACTATCATGATTATGGTTGTTATTATTATTAAATTATTATTATTATATTATCATCATTATCATTACTATCATGATTATGGTTGTTATTATTATTAAATTATTATTATCTTATCATTATTATCATCATCATAATTGTTATTATTATTATCATCATCATATTATTATTATTGTTATATTGTGCTCTTTGGGAGAGAGGGTGTGACGTCATCATTCAGTTTGAGGTGAGGCGAGTCACTGAGGATAACCAGGTAGCTGAACCTTCACCTGCTCGGTGTCACGTGTCATTTAGCAGCATGACGGCTTGTTGTCGGACTGAAGGTCTTCCGTCAACTTGCATTAGAGGAGGCGACGCCATCTTCCGGTTGCCAGTATGAGAGACATCCCCCTTCTGAGGCGCAGCAGTCCCTGCAGCCCGGGTCTGCTGCAGTACCATCTGCTTGAATGCACGAAAACGTACTTCCAATTAACCTGGTTACACTTAACACATCTACTACTACTACTACTACTACTACTACTATCGCTACTACTACTACCACTACCACTACTACTACCACTACTACTACCACTACTACTACCACTACTACTGCTACTACCACTACTACTACCGCTACTACTGCTACTACCGCTACTACCACTACTACTACTACTACTGCTACTACTACTACTGCTGCTACTGGTACTACTATTACTACTACTACTACTACCACTACTACTACTACTACTACTGGTACTACTATTACTACTACCACTACTACTACTACCACTACTACTACTACTACTACCACTACTACCACTACTGCTAGTACTACTACTACTACCACTACTACCACTACTGCTAGTACTACTACTACTACTACTACTACCACTACTACCGCTACTACTACTACTACTACTACCACTACTACTACTACTACCACTACTACTACTACTACTACTGCTAGTACTTCCGGCTGCTCCCGTTAGGGGTCAGTTCAACACATCTCTATTGTGTAATTCTCATAATGGGCAAACTGCCTGGCATGAAAAAACTGACACCGTTTTCCGCAAAAGGCAACACTGTTTTTCTGTTCTACTTATTTTATTTTATTTTTTGATTTTCAGATGAATTAATTTTCAAGAGTAAAACAAATATGTAGGATTGTTGAGACCGAGAAAATTAAAAAGAAAATGTACAGTAAAATGTGTTTGACAAATGATCAGCAGTTTCCGCTAGAGAGAGAAACAAGATGGTAGAAATATATATATATATATATACGTGTATATATATATATATATATACGTGTATATATACATATACGTATATACACATATATATATACTATATATATATGTGTGTATGTATGTGTATATGTATATATGTGTATATATACGTGTATATATATACGTGTATGTATGTATTTGTATGTATATATATGTGTGTATATATATATGTGTATGTATATATATGTGTGTATATATATGTGTATATATATGTGTGTATATATGTATATATGTATATATATATATATATATATATATATATATCGGTGTATCCGTAGCAGTAAATACAGAGGTGTTTGGTGAAAGAGCGAAGGCGCCGGAGCAGCGTCACACGCCTCATTGCACCATGCATGGTGATGGTGCAGCACCATGCATGGTGCAGCTTGGCTGCAGGAGGTTTGCGGACATGGCAACCGCGGCTGAAGACACGTCACACGCACACGCCGCGTGCACGCGCCAGAGCGGAGCCGCGCCGTGGGCGAGCGGCCGGATGAGCCTCGCTGCCTCGTCAGGTATGTCGGACCAGAGCGTCGTGTTTTGTCCTCGTGCCGTGTGAACGCCTGTAACGCGTCTCGTGGCGCAGCTGCGGGTCTGGCTCCCGCGCAGCGCTGCAGGCCGCCGCCGCCGCTGCAGGACGCTGCAGGACGCCGCCGCCGCTGCAGGACGCCGCCTGAGCGCACTTCACGAAACGCCTTTCCAGCAGGCGTTTCATTTGATGCAGCCTCGGGCTTCTTGTAGCACGCCCGGACCGGATCCTCCAGTCCACCTGTGCAAGCCTGGTTTATGTCGCTGCGGCTGTTTCCTTGAAAGACGCGCCTGTGAGCGGCGCTGTGCGGGTGACGCGTCGTTGCTGGTCGGGTTGACGCCGAGATAAAACCGCTGCTCGGTGTGAAGGGAAGGAAACGGGTTGTTCCGTGGAGACGGACTCGGTCTGGTCCGTGATGCAGACTGAGGACGGTGGATTTCAAGGTTGATGCTGTGAACGAGAACAGCCCAGTGTGCTGGACCGGCCTTGCTTACTTGTTGAATACATCTCTCTGTCTGTCTCCTCCTGTGCAGGGAACCAGCATTGCCAGCTCCTCCAGGAGGACACGAGATGGACGGAGTTCTGATGGAGGCCGGCTTCTTTCTCTGACTAACGCTCCCATCTGCTGGAGAGGAGGAATTTGGAGGTGCAGATTGTGAATCTATGAATCCGCTCGGATTTGCTCCCAACATCTGGGAACAACACAGCTTTCCCCCTTCACGTCCTCATCTACACCAAGATATGGACCCGTCCAGCGCAGAAGTTTGGACTCAACATGCCCAGGAACTATGAGGTATGTTGAGTAATATTATAACAATGACACTAATACTGATCATCATCATCATCATCATCATCATCACCATCATCTTTATGTGTCCATATAGCGTTTTTTCTTAGGTGACATGCAGCTCGAGTCGCTTTACATTAGAAAGACGGGGGAAGATCAAATAATTAAACCCGCTTCAGAATAACTTCTACAATTAAACATCAGATAATAAAACAAAACATCACATAATAAAACATCAGACAATTAAACATCAATCAATTAAACACCAAATAATAAAACATCAGACAATTAAACATCAAATAATAAAACATCAGACAATTAAACATCACATAATAAAACATCAGACAATTAAACATCAGATAATAAAAGTAAAATATTACAAGAAAGAGATTGACATAAAAATGTAAACTGAATAAAAACT
This sequence comes from Lampris incognitus, assembly GCF_029633865.1. Taxonomy (NCBI): domain Eukaryota; kingdom Metazoa; phylum Chordata; class Actinopteri; order Lampriformes; family Lampridae; genus Lampris; species Lampris incognitus. Next base: position 2,926,229 of record NC_079226.1, read on the forward strand.
ACTAACATGTCACCCAGTATCTGACGGTTCTGACCTGAGTATGAAACCAGTGGTGTGTTTGGTTCTGACTTGAGTATGAAACCAGCAGTGTGTTTGGTTCTGACTTGAGTATGAAACCAGCAGTGTGTAGGTTCTGACTTGAGTATGAAACCATCAGTGGGTTTGGTTCTGACTTGAGTATGAAACCAGCAGTGTGTTTGGTTCTGCCTTGAGTATGAAACCAGCAGTGGGTTTGGTTCTGACTTGAGTATGAAACCAGCAGTTGGTTTGGTTCTGACTTGAGTATGAAACCAGCAGTGGGTTTGGTCGTCCACACGTTCTGATATTTCCTCACATTCATGCAAACAAACACGTGACTAGTAAGGGAAAAACGAGTGTCTAAATCTTATTGAACCCAACGCAGCTCAAAGTAAGAGTGTTTGGCTCTACTGTGTTAGGAAACAAGTGGGATCTGTGAAGGTCTCCACGGATAAGATATAGTCCACCTTGTGCACTTTCCTTCACTCTTGTACGTCACCCTGTGTTCCTCCCTCTCCTTGAAACATGTTTTCACCACAGCCATTTCCATCCTTTTCACAAAATCCACCACCATCTGTCCTTCCACATTTCTCTCCTTGACACCATACCTACCCATCACCTCCTCATCACCTCTGTTCCCTTCATCAACATTCCCATTTAAGTCCACTCCAACAACCACTCTCTCCTCCTTGGGTACCCTCTCCACCACGTCATCCAACTCACTCCAGAATTCTTCTTTCTCTTCCATCTCACACCCAACTTGCGGGGCATATGTGCTGATAACATTCAGCAATACACCTTCGATTTCCACCTTCATACTCATCACTCTGTCTGACACTCTCCTCCCCTCCAGCACACTCTTGTCATACTCTTTGAAACCTTCTCTATACTTCTTCAACCCCCACCTCCTCCTCTTACTTCCTCCCTTCTCCCTGATGACTTTGCTAACTTCTTTGACAAGAAGGTAAACGACATCAGATCCTCCTTTTCTCCCCACCCGGTTAGTGCTGCTTGCACTATCCCACCCTCTGCACCCTCCTTCACCTCTCCACGTCCCACCCAATCCCACATCGCTTCCCTCTCCCCCGATGAGGTCCTCAACCTCATCACATCCAGTCGCCCCACCACATGCTCCCTTGATCCGGTCCCCTCCCCTCTTCTTCTGTCTATAGCACCTGAACTCCTTCCTTATCTAACCCACCTCATCAACACCTCCCTCCAGGCAGGATGCTTTCTATCTGCCTTCAAGACTGCTAGACTCACCCCCCCCTTCTCAAGAAACCATCACTTAACCCCTCTAACGTCAAAAACTACAGACCAGTTTCCCTTCTACCCTTTCTATCCAAAACTTTCGAACGTGCTGTCTTTAACCAACTTTCTTTGTACCTCCACCAGAACAACCTCCTGGACCCCAACCAGTCTGGGTTCAGGGTTGGTCACTTGACATAGACGGCCCTCCTTGCAGTGACAGAATTGCTGCACTTTGCGAGAGCAAACTCTCTCTCCTCTGTCCTGATACTCCTGGACCTGTCAGCTGTGTTCGACACAGTGAACCACCAGATCCTCCTCTCTACCCTCGAGGGGTTGGTTGTCGCAGGCTCTGCACTCTCAATGTTTGCATCCTACCTGACAGGTCGCTCCTACTAGGTGACATGGTGGGGACCTGTGTCGGAGCCTCAGAGACTGACTACAGGCGTTCCACAGGGTTCGGTTCTGGGTCCTCTCCTTTTCTCCCTGTACACGACATCCCTGGGTTCTGTATTCGCTCGCATGACTTCTCTTACCATTGTTATGCCGATGACACCCAGCTGATCTTGTCCTTCCCTCCCTCTGACACACAAGTAGAGACACACATTGCTGTGTGCTTGACTGACATCTTGGAGTGGATGGCGACACACCACCTGAAGCTCAATCTGGACAAGACAGAGCTGATGGTCTCCCAGGGAAAGGTTGCCCGCACCGAGACCTGGCCATCACCATGACAACACCGTGGTGACGCCAACTCGGACTGCAAGGAATCTGGGTGTGATCCTGGATGACCAACTGTCATTTGCTGAAAACGTTGCGTCGGTTGCTCGCTCCTGCAGGTTTCTCCTCTATAACATCAGGAGGATTCTCCCATTCCTCACCGACGAGACGGCACAGGTGCTCATCCAGGCTCTGGTCATCTCCCGGCTGGACTACGGCAACTCCCTCCTTGCTGGTGCCCCGGCGTCAGCCATCAGACCTCTGGAGCTTGTTCAGAAAGCTGCAGCTCGTCTGGTGTTCAACTGCCCTAAGTTCTCCCACACAACTCCCCTTCTCATGTCCGTACACTGGCTCCCAGGAGCTGCTCGAATCCAGTTTAAGACTGGTGCTAGCCTACAGGGCAGTGAAAGGAACAGCTCCTTCCTACCTCCAGGCCATGGTCAAGCCCTACACCCTCGCCCGACCACTTCGCTCTGCTGCCTCGGGACGCCTGGTTGCCCCGTCGCTCAGAGGCCTCTGCTGCCGATTGACCCGGTCCCAGCTCTGTTCTGTCCTGCCCCACAGTGGTGGAATGAACTCCCCAATGATGTCAGGACAGCGGAGTCGCTGCCCATCTTTCAGCGCAGGTTGAAAACTCACCTCTTCAAGAACTACTACCCTGGTACTTGCTCTTAGCACTTATTGTATTCACTCATTAAAAACAAAATCTCTTTCTTGCACTTTTACTTTAGCACTGGTTTTGCTCTTAGATGCTTGTTTAGATGCACTTATGACCTCTGATGACCTCTGATGCACTTATGACCTCCTGATCTCCTACGTTAAATGATGCTCTTATTGTAAGTCGCTTTGGATAAAAGCGTCGGCTAAATTACTGTAATGTAATGTAATACTCTTCCTTCAGAGTTACCCCTACCCCATTTCTCATCTGATCTGCACCAAGGTAGAAGAGTTTGAATCCACCTCTGATACTCCTGGCCTTACTCCCCGTCCACCTGGTCTCTTGCACACACTGTATGCCTACCTTTCTTCTCTCCATCATATCAGCCAGCTCTCTCCCTTTACCAGTCATAGGTCCAACACTCAAAGTTCCGACTCTCACCTCCACACTCCTACCTTTCCTCCTCTCTCATTGCTCTGGACATGCCTTCCCCCTCTCCTTCTCCTTCGCCCAACAGTAGCTTAGTTTCCAGCGGCACCCTGCTGCCCAACAGTACCAGGGCGGTCATTGGTAACCCGGACCTCGACCGACCTGGTATGTAAATCTGATAAATTTTCAATTATTAAATAACTTTTACATTTTCTCCAAAACTGCACCAGGTTACAGGACCTTCCCTCACTCAAATAAATCTCAAAATAAAAAAGTGCTCCAGATTACTGGACAGGGCTTATTTGTACAAATAAAACCCAGCTGAACATATACAGCACTTAATCTGACATGTTTTACTTTCCCAAAGTAAACGACAGTTTTCGAAGACATGTTTTAGCCGGAAAATGGTGGATTGCTCCCTCCGGGTTGGGGTTGAGTTGTTGCTCAAGTGAAGGAGTTCAAGTATCTCGGGGTCTTGTTCACGAGTGAGGGTAGGATGGAGTGGGAGATTGACAGGTGGATTGGTGCAGCATCAGCAGTAATGCAGACGTTGTACCGGACCGTTGTGGTGAAGAGGGAGCTGAGCCGGAAGGCAAAGCTCTCAATTTACCAGTCAGTCTTCGTTCCAACCCTCACCTATGGTCATGAGCTTTGGGTAGTGACCGAAAGGGTGAGATCGTGGATACAAGCGGCTGAAATGAGTTTCCTCCGTAGGGTGTCTGGGCTCAGCCTTAGAGATAGGGTGAGGAGCTCGGACATCCGGAGGGAGCTCGGAGTAGAGCCGCTGCTCCTTCACGTCGAAAGGAGCCAGTTGAGGTGGTTCAGGCATCTGATTAGGATGCCTCCTGGGCGCCTTCCTTTGTAGGTTTACCAGGCACGTCCAACTGGGAGGAGACCCCGGGGTAGACCCAGAACTAGCTGGAGGGACTACATGTCCAGTCTGGCCTGGGAACACCCTGAGATCCCCCAGGAGGAGCTGGAGGGCGTTGCTCGGGAGAGGGAGGTCTGGAGTGCCCTACTTAGCTTGCTGCCACCGCGACCCGACCCCGGAGAAGTGGCTGATGATGAGATGAGAGATTAGATTAGATGTTTTAGCGCGCGCGTGGGTATGCAGTCCATGCATGTAAAACTGACCGGCACAAAATCTGACATATCTGAGACTGACCGGTCGGTCACTGGTCAATCAAGCTGAAAATCGGCAGATTCCGGTAACCGGCCGATCTATCGGCGCATCCCTACAGAATAGGATGTAGGCTCTACAGGTTGATATTTGTCCGGGTTAAGTATCATGTTTTTCTCAAATGAAGTATACAGATTTGTAGGCATTCTACTGGCTTGAAAAATAGTGCATATAGCTGCCATAATTTGGAGAAAAAAATCTCCCCGGGGGAGCATGCCTCGAGCCCCCGTAAGTTTGTGCTAAGCCCCGAATGTTTACAACGTCTGGCTCCGTCCCTGCTTTAAATTACACACCAACCAATCAACCAACCAACCAACCAACCAACCAATCAATCAATCAATGTTTTATTAAACATGTTAAAAAAACAAATGCACCCAGAACTCAAAGCAATGCGCAAATCACAATTGAGAAACTGAATGCGTTAAAGCCAACAGACACTAATCCAACCGATCATTGAGAGGAAGCAGCAGCAGAGCTGCATGCTGCTATCGCACCTCAACCCTCGTTGTGTCCTGCGTCATGTATTCTCCTTTCTTCAACCCATTTCTATTCTGTCCCCTCTATAAAACCACAAAATTCAGCCTGGTCACTCAGTAGGGATGTTGGCTGCCGTGGAACATGGTCCCATCCTCTGCAGCGACTCCAACATCCTGTGCCTCTCGTGGAAAGGCCGAGTCCCCAAGAGCGAGAAGGACAAGCCCGTGTGCCGGCGCCGCTACTACGAGGAGGGCTGGCTCGCCACGGGCAACGGGAGAGGAGTCGTGGGTGTGACGTTTACGTCCAGTCACTGTCGGAGGGACCGGAACACCCCCCAGAGAATCAACTTCAACCTGCGAGGACACAACAGCGAGGTGACATCTGGACTCTACAGAGTGAAGAACTTGTTAAGATTGGGTCTTTCTATTTCCTGTGTAGTTGTTGTAAAACTTGTTTGTCACAAATTCAGCCTATGGACTTGAATAAGCCATATGTTTCCTTGTCCGATAGATGGTATATAGCATACTGTGAAAATGCTCCGCTTTCCTCCCACAGTCCAAAGACATTGTCCCTAGGTATGAATGTGTGTGTGTGTGTGTGTGTGTGTGTGTGTGTGTGTGTGTGTGTGTGTGTGTGTGTGTGTGTGTGTGTGTTGGCCCTGTGATGGCCTGGCGGCCTGTCCAGGGTGTCTCCCCGCCTGCCACCCAGTGGCTGCTGGGATAGGCTCCAGCATCCCCGCCACCCTGAGCAGGATAAGCGGTTTGGATCATGGATGGATGGATGGATGAGAATGCATCACTTCAAAAGAAAGAGAAAACGTTGCATTGTGAATACTGTGCATGTTTTCTAGAGAAAACAAATGGGGGTATACCCTGTGAAAAGTATGAAACGTCATTTTTTATCAAATTTGTGGGAATACATGTTAATAACAACAACAACTCGTCTTTACACGTATGAGCACTGTGCCAATGAATGCACACAATAGTACTTCATGACGTCAGCGGCTGGGTCTTCCCCACCATCCCTCCTCTGTGTGATAAGATAATTAGAAAAAATGGGGTGTCCGGGTGGCGTAGCGGTCTGTTCCGTTTTCTACCAACACGGGGATCGCTGGTTCGAAGCCCCGTGTTACCTCCGGCTTGGTCGGGCGTCCCTACAGAGACAATTGGCCGTGTCTGTGGGTGGGAAGCCGGATGTGGGTATGTGTCCCGGTCGCTGCACTAGCGCCTCCTCTGGTTGGTCAGGGCGCCTGTTCAGGGGGGGAGGGGGAACTGGGGGAAATAGCGTGACCCTCCCATGTGCTACGTCCCCCTGGTGAAACTCCTCACTGTCAGATGAAAAGAAGCAGCTGGTGACTCCACATGTATGGGAGGAGGCATGTGGTAGTCTGCAGCCCTCCCCTGATCAGCAGAGGGGGTGGAGCAGAGACCGGGACGGCTCGGAAGAGTGGGGTAATTGGCCAAGTACAATTGGGGAGAAGAAGAAGAAAAAAAGATAATTACAGCCCCCCCCCTTGTGTCTGAGGAGTGTAATAACAACAGTCTGGGCCTTTGCAGGTGGTGCTGGTGCGTTGGAATGAACCCTTCCAGAAGCTGGCCACGTGTGACATGGAGGGAGGGATTTTCGTGTGGATCCAGTATGAAGGAAGATGGTCTGTGGAGCTGGTTAACGACCGCGGAGCCCAGGTAACACCCGAATACCCTCAAATGACCTTCAGCTGAGTGTCTCTAGTACCTTACTACACATAGCAGGGAAATTCAGAGTCAGTGAATGAGTGGGAACTTGCACAATGCGAGCCAGCTCAAAAGATCAGTTCACACAGATTAAAATTAACTAGTTCCCAATCATGTTTAACAATTCTGAGCTAAATTCACAGTCCCAAAAAATGAAGTAGTTCTCGTTCATTTCTTTGCTTTTTTAAAATGAGCTGCTGCGACGGTTGGATGCTTTTTAACTCGCTGGTCGTTTCAAATTGGTTGCCGATGTGGCTGAGGTTCACACCTGAACTGCTCGTCCGCCAGGTGAGCGACTTCACCTGGTCGCACGACGGCACGCAGGCCCTCATTGCCTACAGGGATGGCTTCGTCTTAGTCGGGTCGGTTAGCGGACAAAGACACTGGTCCTCTGAGATCAACCTGGAGAGTCAAATCACCTGCGGCATCTGGACGCCTGACGACCAGCAGGTACCAGCAGTCGGAGTAAACACAAGCTTGTTGTTCAGTTGACCAAAAAGTGCATCAAGTTACAATCCTGAAGGGTTACATGCAAACAAGTTGCCTCTATGATACTTCACATTGTTGGTATATTCAAGACAACACTTAATCTACAAATCCACAAACCTTGCAGACTCTAGTGGTATTTGATGTGAGTGGTTACTGGTCACTGTGTGGTAGGACTTTACCAGGACAAATGAAAGGATGTATAGTGTTTTCCATCTTCTTCTTCTTCTTCTTCTTCTTCTTTTTTGATTTTTTTCTTAATCCCCCCCCCCTCAATTTTATCCGGCCAACTACCCCCCTCCTCCGAGCCATCCCGGTCTCTGCTGATCCGGGGAGGGCTGCAGACTACCACAGGCCTCCTCCCATACATGTGGAGTCACCAGCCGCTTCTTTTCACCTGACAGTGAGGAGTTTCACCAGGGGACGTAGCGCGTGGGAGGATCATGCTATTCCCCCCAGTTCCCCTCCCCACCGAACAGGCGCCCCGACCGACCAGAGGAGGCGCTAGTGCAACGACCAGCACACATACCCACATCCGGCTTCCCACCCGCAGACACAGGCCAATTGTGTCTGTAGGGACGCCCGACCAAGCCGGAGGTAACACAGGGATTCAAACCGGAGATCCCCGTATTGACAGGCAACGGAATAGACCGCTACACTACCCGGACGCCCTTTCCATCTTCATCATAGTAGCCAAATGAGGAAGAAGGCAGGTAGTGTTGAGTTTGAAGAAGTAAAGTTGTTGTGTCTAACCAGCAGATATGAGAGAACAAGCTGGTAGAAGACCTTTACCAACACATAGTACTACTTCAGTAAGGACAACTCAGGTTCCACCAGGTTTTTTTTTGGTTTGTGTCTGACACAACAGCCCTTCTGACTGTCATTCATTTGGAATGGAGCTCCAACAACACTCACCTTACCCGTCATCGGCGGGCACTCGGGGTCGAGTATGACTGTCCTCCTTCTAGGTGCTTGTGGGTATCCTTGTGGGAGGACGCCTGTGCGTGACAGCTTTTTACGTGGAGTGGCTAATGCACCTGCAGCCACCACATGGTCCTTGGCAGGGGGTAGCTAGAGTCCAATGACACGGAGAACCAAGACGAGTGGCGACCACCTTCTGTTGCAGCCTTCATCCACCTTCACTGGCATTATCTTCTGCCAGTTCTGCTGTTGAGGTCTTTGTTGGACCGCGCTTCGTCTGGAACCTCCCCCTTGACCTATCCGCCATGGGTGACCCTAGCAGGAGCCAATCCGGGCAACATAGCTCTTGGCATCATTAGTACATGCAAGCTTCTCCACCACAACAAGGTGGCGATCCAGGAGAGGTCACTTTACCAAAACCCACATAGGAGACACACTGTTACAATAAAACCACGAGTCTCAGGATTGTAACTTGTCTGTTGATCTCGTTCTTTTATTTAAAATGTTAATTTTATGAAAATAGGGGCTAGTTCAAGTGTAACAGATTAATACTGTTTTATTGTGCTTTTTTAACTTATTTGTGAGTTCATAGCCTTTCTAGCGCATCTATTTTTGCACCATCTTTTATGATTGAATGTCCACTGCCCCCTCAGGTGTTGTTTGGAACTGCAGATGGTCAGGTGATAGTGATGGATTGCCACGGGAGAATGCTCGCCCATGTTTTGTTGCACGAGTCTGACGGGATTGTGAGCATGTCGTGGAACTGCCCCAGTTTCCTGGTGGAGGACAGTACAGAGAGCGACACTGACTCGGACGACAATATCCTTCCTTTAGGTGTATACCCGGTCACATCAGTCATTTTGCTGCCTCTATGTCTGCCTGTTTCCTTTGTTAAATATATTGACAAGGCATGCTTATATGTTATGTTTTTATATTCTTTCCAAGTGCGAAGGGTCAAGCCTTTGTTGACCGTCAGCTTTTTATCTGGAGATATCAGTTTAATGAACAACTACGATGACCTTTCCCCTCACATCATCCACTCAGGACTGAAAGGTATGAACTCACATCCTGTAGATGTGAACACATGAAAAACAATTTCATTACAACAAAATCACGTTTTGTTTTTGCTTGTAAATGAGTTGGTGTTGCATTCATAACTGTAATTGTCAAAGGGAATGACTTTCTCTTTTCTTATTAGTGTCATCTGCATAGTGGAATAAATCAGGGATTCTCAAACGTTTGTATTCTGTCCCACCTGTGGAGATGCTTTTTGTCCCAGGACCCACCATTTTTTTTGTGCAGGATTCTATGTAAAACCTTAAAATGAATGAGTGTTAGGCTGGCACATGATGGGGGGAGTTAACCCGTTCTAGCGCTCCCTGCCGATAGTCACCTGTTAGCTCAATATCTAGTTCCTTCTGCCAGTGTGCTTTGATTTTCTGAGTTGAATGATTTTCTAAGCTTAAAGGATCTCATGTAAGAATGATATTCGCCTTTTTGAGCAGGGAGGATAGGGTTTAACATATTTTCCCAAGCGAGTTGGGGTGGAAGAGAAGGAAATGAGGGAAATTGTTTATGTATAAAGTTACGCACTGGACAAAAACTGAACATATTGGAGCGAGGTAAATCATATTTTTGATGTAGATCATGAAAGCAGGGAAATGTGTCATTGTGAAATAAATCTTGAAAACATTGTAGACCTACATCCTTCCACTTAGAAAAGGCAGAGTCAAGGGCTGAGGGAGGGAACAGATGATTGTTGTTGATAGGTCCTAATACAGAGGATGTTTTAAATTTGGATCCATAGTTTTAAAGTAGAAAGTACTATAGGGTTTGAGGTGTAGCGAGATGGTTTTATAGGGACTGATGAAAAGATTAATGCTGGAAGTGAAGACAAGCCACAGGATTGAGCCTTTAATGAGCACCAACTTGATTCCGGCGCAGGAGCCAAAATGATATTTTATGTATATTTGCTGCCCAGTAATAATGGATAAAACTGGGAAGACCTAAGCCACCCATTTCTTTGTTTTGTTGAAGAAGAAATAGTTTGGCTAATTCTGGGGTAATTGCCATAACATGGCTGATTGATTAATTATGAGAAAAAATTTTTTTAGGGAGGAATATAGGGAGACACTGGAAAAGATAAAAACTTCGGGAGAATGTTAATTTTTACTGATTGGATTCTACCAGTTAATGATAGTGTCAGGCCACTCCATCTCTTGAAATCAAGTTTCATTTGATTTAGCAGTGGGGCGAAATTTGCTGTGCGAAGAGAGGAAAGGGAGCGAGTAATTCTAATATGAAGATATTTAAACCTGAATAGGATAAGTGAAATGGGATTGAAGCTTGTCGAATTTGTAGGGCTTTCTCGTTGATGGAAAGCATTCACTCTTACTAAAGTTTAATTTGTACCCAGAAAATGACCCAAAATCCTCAAGGAATGAGACAATTGTTAATGTACATGATTCAGGGTCAGTTAAGTGCACTAATAAATCACCTGCATACAAAGCCACACGGTGCTCAACCCCTCCTCTTCTCACACCTTGCAATAATGGTGAAGTCCGTAGTGCTATGGAAAGTGGTTCAATGGCTATAGCGAAAAGCAGTGGGGATAGGGGGCACCCTATATGAGTTCCTCTGGAGAGATGAAAGAACGGAGACCTTATAGAGTTAGTGTAGACCGAAGCATGTGGTGAGGAATAGAATAAGACAGAGCCATGCAATAAGATTATTACCAAAACCAAATTTGTCAAATACTGTGAATAAATAGCCCCATTCATTTGCTCAAAGGCCTTCTCCACATCTAGGAAGATGACCACTTCTGAATAGTTGAGAATGAATGCCAATTTTTCTGTGAAGCCCGTTTGGTCATCAGAGATGACATTTGGAAGAATTGATTCTAAGCAGACAGCAAACACCTTTGATCTTGACATCTACATTAAGAAGTGAGGTAGGACGAAAGGATCCACAGTTAGCGGGTCCTTGTCTTTCTTAAGTAGAAGGGATATGGATGTTTGACAGTGTCGAAGGTAACTGAACTTTTTCAACTGAGGCTTGGAACATATTAAAGTAAGAGAGGAGAGAGCCTGTCAGCAAACTTATAGAAATCGGTAAAATAACCATCTGGACCCGACATCTTCCCACTCTGCATTGATCTTATAGCTGTTACAATTTCTGCCACACCTACAGACCTCTCCAAATCTGAGGCAAGACCCCCACGATGCTGGAGCCTATTCCAGCAGTCACTGGGCGGCAGGCGGGGACACACCCTGGACAGGCCGCCAGGCCATCACAGGGCACACGCACACACACACACACACACCCATTCATTCCTAGGGACAATTCAGTACCGCCAATTGACATGTCTTTGGACTGTGGGGGGAAACCCACACAGCCACGAGGAGAACATGCAAACTCCACATAGAGGATGACCCAGGACGGCCCCCAAGGTTGGACTACCCCGGGATTCGAACCCAGGACCTTCTTGCTGTGAGCCGACCGTGCTAACCACTGCCCCTCCGTGCCGCCAACAGACAGAATATTAGCTGTAATCAGTTTTGACCAGCTCACCTCGCCCTGTTACAAAGGATTTCCAGATTCAAGATCAAGATTCTTTATTTGTTACGTCTCATTATACAAGAGAGTACAATTCTTGTGTTGGGGCTCCTCAACACTGCAGCAAGAACAGTAATAAAATAGCACCAAACACAGCAAAAAGCAGTAATAATAATAATAAATAGTGTGTGGTGTATGTAAGGTGCTGTGTGTGTGTGTGTGTGTGTGTGTGTGTGTGTGTGTGTGTGTGTGTGTGTGTGTGTGTGTGTGTGTGTGTGTGTGTGTGTGTGTGTGTGTGTGTGTGTGTGAGGGTAGGCCCAGCCTTAATAAATGTGCATATGTGTATGTAGTTGTTTGTATATTTGTGTGTGTGTGTGTGTGTGTGTGTGTGTGTGTGTGTGTGTGTGTGTGTGTGTGTGTGTGTGTGTGTGTGTGTGTGTGTGTGTGTGTGTGGGTGTGTGTGTGTGTGTGTGTGTGTGTGTATATGCGTGTTTAAACTGATGATCCACTGAAGGCCATAGGTCAGTATCAGCCAGTCCGGCACCAGTCTTAGTGTCTTTAATGTTCTTTGTTCAAAAGCCTGGTTGCTTGGTGAAAGAGGCGTTGCTGTGCCTTTTTCACCACATGGCTGGTGTGTTCATCCCAGGTGAGGTCCTCGGTAATGTGGACACTGAGGAACTTGAAGCTCTTGACCCTCTCTACAGCAGTCCCGTTGACGGTGATGGGGTCCAGCCTCCCCTCTCTCTTCCTGGAGTCCACAATCAGCTCCTTGGTTTTGTCGACGTTGAGAGAGAGGTTATTCTGCTGGCACCACTTTGTTAGGTTGTTGACCTTTCTCCTGTACGCCGTCTCGTCATCGTCGGTGATCAGGCCCATCACCGTCGTGTCGTCAGCAAACTTTATCACCAAGTTGGAGCTATATGTGGCCACGCAGTCATGGGTGTACAGGGAGTAGATAGAGGAGGGGACTCAGGACGCAGCCCTGGGGGGCTCCTGTGTCGAGGGTCGGAGGTGCAGAGGTGTTGGAACCCATCCTCACCACCTGGCGTCGGCTCCACAGCAAGTTCAGGATCCAGCTGCACAGGCTGGGGTTGAGTCCTAAGTCCCTGAGCTTGGTGTAGAGTCTGTAGGGGACTATGGTGTGGAATGCTGAGCTGTAGTCTACAAACAGCATTCTCACATAGGAGCTCCTTTTCTCCAGGTGGGTGAGGGCGGGATGGAGTGTAGTGGCTATTGCGTCATCAGTGGATCTGTTTTGTTGGTAGGCAAATTGGTGGAGGTCGAGGGTGGGCGGTAACATTTTCCCTTTTCTTGCGAGTGATGCATTCCTTGACTTGGAAGCAGTGAAAACGCATAATAAAAGGTATCGCCCTCCCGTTTTCGGATGTCAGTGCTTGCCCAAGCCTGTGTGCACGGTCAACGATGGGCGGAGTGGGAAAAACGTCTTTTCCAAACATTTCCACGAGAAACTCTGATATGAGTTTCACCGTGTTGCCTCCTTCCACTTCTTTTTTTTTTAGGAATTCCAATAATTCGCAGGTTTGATCGGCGAGAGCTATTTTCAAGATCATCGGTGTTGGCCTTAAGCTGGGTGTTGTCCAACTCCAGAGCAGCGTATCTTCTTTCCAGGGCCACCGGTCTGTCACTGTGGGCTGATAGTTTGTGCTTGACCTCGTTTAATATTTGACCATGAGAGTCGGCTGTGGCTCGAATCTTGTCCAAAGATGCTGAGATGGGCGAAGGTGCACTTTCAAGTGCTTCTTTTAACACTGAGGTCATTGTTGTAGTTCGTTCCCTCAGCAGAATAGCACGAAGTGGATCTAGGTCGGCGGCTAGCTTGATGTGAGCTTCAATGTCAGACCCCTCACAGGGCTGGCAGCTTCTTGTGGGGTTAGCGTAGCCGCTTCACTTTTGTCTTTTCTGTCTTTCCTTGTCATTTTGTGGGCCATTGCGGGTGATATAGTCTTGTAGTCCAATGTAAAAGTCAAAAATAGGGGTAGAAATTACCAACAGAACTTGAACACTTAAAGAAATAAGTTGTTTGTAGGAGCCTCCCTCACATGCGTCTTGCTCATTGCATTTTTTAACCGGAAGTCCCCAGCACGCATCTCAAACAGGCTCCGAAGTTCTCAGGAAGTCAGAGAGACTATGATCCATGGTCATCAGACAGTCCATAAAGGAATAACAGTTACCATGGGAAGCGAGAAAGAGAGCGACAGAGAGAGAAGGGGACAGACGCACAACATGGGCACACATGCTCACAGACACAAAGAGTAGGTTGGAATGGTGCAATGCCGTCTTTCACTCATTTCACTCCTCTACAGATGTGGAGGTCCAGTGGTGTTCTCAGGGAGACCTCTTGGCAGTCGCTGGCATGGAGAGACTCGGACTTCCTGCTGATTCTGCCTGTGCGTCCGCTATGAGAAACGCCCTGGTTAAGTTTTACAACGTCCAAGGAGAACACATCTACACTTTAGAGACGCCTGCCCAGGTTAGTTCTGTACAGTGGAATAGGTACATGCCAGTGAAGACTTCACTGTCTTGTTGCTAATGAGGCCGCTCATAGAAAAAATCACATCAGAATATTACTGTACATACATAGTGAATTAAATCAAATGTTAGTTGGTTTGATAAGGCCATTACCACCTTTCATATTCTGTTAAAAAAACAAAAAACAAAAACAAACCTATCTTTGGACCAGCAGATAATGCTGGATCCACCAAAACTGAAGAAATTAAAGATAAGCCCTGTAGACAGAAATGACCTTCAGGATTACAATTTATTCAACTGAAATCATCCAGTAACACAAGAGTTCAAAGACCACAAATGCCTAACCAGTGGTTGTTTAGTATTGTTTATTTTTAAAAACACTTCTCTTTCAAAGAGAATTCACCAAAACCACCGATGTTGACAAAATATTGTAAGTATTTTTAATATATTTCTTTAAATTTATGTCTTTCAAAGACCCACGCTGAATACCATCGATGAACAGCCGGTGTTTGTCAGCTATTTATTAAGTATCTGTCTTTATCAATGGCTGTTTCTCAGCGACCCATCACCACCATCTGTTGGGGTCACAGAGACTCACGTCTGTTCCTGGCGTGTGGCCCAGCGCTCTATGTGGTGCGAGTTGAACACCGGGTGGCGAGCCTGCAGCTGCTGTGCCAGCAGGGCATCGCCAGCGCCCTGCGGGAGGAAAGAGACGTGGGGAAGCTCAACATGCCCTCCCTGCTCTGTTCCTACGTCACCACGGCCTTCATACCCACCATCAAGGTAAACTTGTCTCTTCTCGGGATGATACAGGAATAGACGTAGGTTACTGCATGGTTTTTGTTTTTTATCATCGCCTCAACCTGAAGACACCTACTGTGAAACTCCTAGCAATCAAGCCTCATATACACCTGGTACTAAAGGAAAAGTAAACTCATGGTAAATATAGTTAGGAAGATATTGCAGTGAATTCGGGGGGCAACCACAGGAACTACCGCAGCCGGGACGCGACTCTTTAGCTCCCGCATGGCGGGAGACATCGCTGACCGCTCGACTAAAGGGGTCGGACCCGTTAGTCGAGGGCCAACGTGTCTTCTTATCCATGCACGTTACACTATCCCCCTCCTTCGGGAAGCTCGCCCCGCGCTTCAGCATATCCGCTCCCTCACGCCTCTGGGCGCACGCGCTTCCGAGGACCTCACGGTCTCACCGTCCCACTTCTAACACCGATGTAGCGAATCAGGGGGGCAGTCCGGGAGACCGTCGCCACAGCCGGGACACGAACCCGTATCTCCCACACCGCAAGCGACAACGTTAACCAGTCGACTAAAGGGTCCGACCCGTTAGTCCAGGACCGACGTGTCTCCTTATCCATGCACGTTACGCTATATTATCATAAACAGAGGGCGCCGCGGACGGTAGCCTCGGTTCTGCGCTCTCTTGTACTTTTTCTGTTTTTGTTTGTTTAGTTTCCAGCGCCCACTCACTGATCACACACAGGAGGGAGGACCTTTTAGGCCTCCACCTGTCCACGGGAAAAACTGAGCAGACTTTTTTACCGACTTTAACGGAACGTTTTAATGAAAGTCTTGTCAAACCTTTGGCAAGGGCGGCTCTTTGTGGACTACGATGAAGATGAACCGTGCTACCAACTCACCTGGTGAATATCCGTTCTCTGGCCAAGAAGATGGACGAAATCCTACTCATAAACGGAAAAAACGCGGACTTTTCCAGATCTGCCGCCCTATGCCTCACTGAAACCTGGCTTAGTGAGCACATAACAGACAGTACACTTCATCTGCCACAGTTCCTCCTCCTCCTCCTCCTCCTCCGAACCGCAAAACTGAGCTATCGGGGAAAAAAACAGGGTGGCAGCATACGCTTCTACACAATCAAATGTTGGTGTACGGATGTCACAGTGTTGAAGAAAGCATGCAGCCCTCGCTTAGAGACCATTTTCATTGAATGTAAACCAGTCTATTCACTGTCGGAATTTTCATCATTTATTCTGGTCGGTGTCTATATCCCTCCCCAGGCGTTTGTTAAAGTGCTGTCAAGACACCTACTAGTACTTTCAGCGGCTCCTGTGGATTAAACACTTTCTGACAGACAGGAGGCAGCAGGTGAGGCTGGGGAAAATCCCACCCAGCCCCCGGACAATTAGCATTGGTGCCCCCCAGGGATGTGTACTCTCTCTTCTACTCTTCTCCCGCTACACCAATGACTGCACCTGAGGAGACCCACATGTTAAAACTCCTGAAGTTTGCGGATGACACAATCATCATTGGCCTTATCCGGGATGGTGACGAGTCTGCATATACGTAGATGCAAGATTGATCAGCTGGCCCTCTGGTGTGGCCATAACAACTTGGAGCTGAACGCGCTCAAAACTGTGGAGATGACAGTGGACTTCAGGAGAAGCCCCCCAACACTGCACCCCCCTCACCAAACTCAACAGCACAGTGTCTGTGGTGAAAACCTACAGATTTATGGGTTCCACAATCTCTCAGGACCCAAGGTGGCATCCAACATAGACACAATCATCAAAAAGGCCCAGCAGAGGATGTACTTTCTCCACCAGCTCAAGAAATTCAACCTGCCTCAGGAACTGTTTATTCAGCTCTATACTGCAATAATCCAGTCTGTCCTCTGCACATCCACCATTGTCTGGTTTGGATCAGCCACCAAGCAGGACAGGGAGAGACTACAACGGACGGTTAGGTCTGCAGAGAAAATCACTGATGCCAACCTGCCCTCCATTCAGGACTTATACACCTCCAGAGCCAGGAAAAGGGCAGGCAACATCACTGCAGCCCCATCAAACCATGCACAGTAAAATCCTGAGTTAAATTAACACTCAGTGTTTTACTGTGTGGTCACAACCTGTTCAAATGCGTCCCCTCTGGTAGATGCTACACAGCACTGTACACCAAAACAACCCGGATATAAAAACAGTTTCTTTCCGCGGGCAGTCATGCAAATGAACACTTAACATTGTCAAATAAATCAACAACAACAACTTAGTTTTGTTTTACACCTTAAAATTGTCCAAGGAAGCAGCATTGCGGATCTCTGCTGGAATAGAGTTCCAAAGGGTGGGGGCTGCCACACTAAAGGCTGTATCCCTAAAGGTCCACAGGCTGGTGTGGAGGATGGAATGCAGGCCCGTGTCTGCAGACCGCGTATGCCGAGATGGAATATAGGGGTTGAGGAGGTCTGATAGGTACTGGGGGGTAAGGGCATCGAGGGATTTATAGGTGAGGACGAGGATTTTATAAGAAATGTGTGATTTGACTGGGAGCCAGTGAAGGTGGACAAAGGTGGGAGTGATGTGTTGCCAGGGCTTAGTATGGGTGAGCACCCTGGCAGCTGAATTCTGCACATACAGAAAGAAGCTCGTCTAGGGGTTTGCTAGGTACCCCAGACATGACTCCATTGCAATAATCCAGATGGGAGTTGATGAAAACGTGAATGAGAGTCTCTGCCACGGAGTCTGAGAGTAATGGTCGGTGTCTGTCGATGTATTTGAAGTGAAAGAAATCAGATTTGGTGACAGATTTGATGTGTGACTATAATGACAGGGTAGAGTCTAGAATGACACCAAGGTTACGGACTTCTGGGGATGGGCACATGGAGCAGCCATTCACGTTGAGGAGCAGATCTCCAACCTTCTGCAGCAGCTCCTTGGAAGGCACAACCATGAGCTCAGTCTTATTGGTATTTAGCTTGAGTAGATTTGATGACATCCAGATTTTTATTTGGTGGAGGCAGCTAACAAGGGATTGTGGGGGGAGCTGAGAGGATGGTCTAGTGCTGAGAGAGAGAAAGCTGCATGTCATCAGTGTCGCAATGGAAACTTTAACCATGGTGGCAGATGATCTGACCAAGGGGGAACATGTAAGTTGTAAAGAGGAGGAGTCCAAGCATGGAGCCTTGTGGAACACCTTGGTTGACTGGGGCTAGGGTGGAACTGGAGTCTCTGGTAGTGACAAACTGTTTCCTGTTGGTGAGATATAACTGGAACCTGGAGAGAGCTACACCAGTGAGGCCTAGGTATTCATTCAGATAAGCGGTTGAGGAGAATAGTGTGGGAAACAGTGTCAATGGCTGCAGAGAGGCCCAGGAGGATGTGAATACTGATGTGGTTGGAATCAGCAGCCACGAGGAGGTCATTGGTGATTTTGATAAGGGCAGTCGCCATCCTCTGGTGTGCTCTGAAGCAGTGGTGGCTGGCCAGTACGGGGCGCTGGGGCGCCGCCACCTTCAAATATCAAGAAATTGAAATCTACTTAAACATGTTAAATATAATTTAGTTGTATAATGCAAATAATTATGAAATAAAAGTGTTTTTAGTCTGTGAGCGCCTGTCAGCAGCATTAAATATTGGTTCAAATGGTATTTGGTTGATTTCTGTCTGAATACATATACTTCCTGGGTGAGGGGCGCCAGCCAAATGATACCTTATGTAAGCCCTCAAACTTTGGGTGACCTGAGGCTGCTGTCTAATTGGTTTCTTCAGATTTCCCATGGAGCGCAGTTCTGTGCGCCTCAGACACTCCCAATTTTATTGGCAGCGAATTGATATTGTTTTCATGTTTTTTTATCTATTGTGATTGGACAATTCTCGTGGCTGTCAATCATATTCACACCCACCACAACACCTCATCTCAACTGTCAGTCATCCACCGTCTACGAACCCTGATAAAATCTATAGCCTACATTGTCCTTCTTAATAATTCTGTGACTGTGTAGACATTAAAGCAGCTGTCACGTGTGCTGCGCCAAAGTAAATTATACCCCCCCCCCAAATTTTTTTTTAGCACCAGCCGCCACTGCTCTGAAGCCAGATCGGAGTGGTTCATAGAGCTCATGGTTGGACATGTGCTGATGGAGCTGGGCAGCAACTACTCTTTCCAGGTTGGAGATCGGTCAGTAGTTAGTGAGGTCATCTGGGTCCAGGTCTGGCTTTTTGAGGATGGGGGTATGTGCATTTTAACTTCTGGAGTGATTCTGAATTGCTGGTTCATCTAGAATAAAGTAGTATCATCTTTCTTGCTTAACAAGTTGTTATTAGTCTTATTCCAGCTGCTTGAGTATTAGTCCTTTTCTCTATGCATCGGCTGCTGGTTCCTAGTGGGATCTTATTCTAGCTGTAGCTGTCTTATTCTAGCTGTAGCTGCTTTTTTTCACCTAGTGTGTCCTTAAATATTTCTTGTTGCCTAGCTGTTTTGACTTAGTTATCCTTTTAGCTTGTAAGTATATTCCTTGGTAACTTGCTGTTTGCAGTTTTAATAGTATTGTGTGAGGCTTGATAGGGTTTTACATAAGTGACCAGTTTCTGGGCGATAGGCCTATTTTCAGTGTACCTCTTTGGCCAATTGGGTCTTAAGTGACCAGGGTTTGGCCTACACTCCTGGCAGACAATTAGCAATCAGTGTTCTTTAAATCACTGCTGCTACAAGCCAAGGGTAAACAGGTCTAGGTTGAACAAAGGCTAGAGTGAACAAAGACAAGTGCGACTTTTTTTTCAAGCCAAGACTTCGTCAAGCATGGACTGCTCTTTTTAGATTCGGTCAGTCATATGTATTTTGTGTACCTAGTATAGACTGTGTTTCCTTCGCATTCCTGTCCTTTCCTCTTCCCCAGGCTTGCATAGCCACTGAGTCACTCCTAGGTGCTGTGACCCTACCAATCTCATCTATCCCACTCTCTCCACTCACGTTGAGCAAGTGGTGACGGGAGGGCTCTGGAATTGCCAGTCTGCGGTGCTGAAAGCTGAGTTTATCTCAGGCTACGCATCCTTGCTCTCTCTCAACTTTCTTGCTCTAACTGAGACCTGGATCATGCCAGAAAACACTACCACACCCGCAGCTCTGTCTGATGTGTACTCTTTTTCTCACACTCCCAGAGCTGGGAGGCGGGGTGGTGGTACTGGTCTGCTGATCTCCCTGAAATGGAAATACTCTCTTGTTGCCATTCCACAATTTTCTCCGCCCTCTTTTGAATTTCATGCTGTTACTGTCTCTTATCCACCATTGTGGTTGAGTACCACCCACCAGGCCCCCTTGGTGAGTTTCTGGAGGAGCTTGACACACTTGTCTCGCACTTCCCTGATGATGACTCTGCACTTATCCTTCTCGGTGACTTCAACATCCACACTAACAAGCTAGATCCTCTTCTCTCTTTCCTCTCCTCCTTTGACCTTCACCTCTCACCCGCTCCTCCTACCCACAAGGCCAGCAACTAGCTGGACCTTATCTTTACTAGACACTGTCCTATTTCCAATCTCTCTGTTACTCCCCTCCAGCTCTCTGACCACTATTTCATGTCCTACTCTCTCTCCCTCTCTTCTCCCCCCTCAGCCCCTTCCTCTACCCACATGGTTTCCATCCGTAGACACCGCCGCTCTCTCTCTGCCACTGATCTTTCTTCCTCTGTTACCTCTATCCTCCCTACACCTGAATCTTTCTCTCTCCTACCCCCTGACACTGCTACTGATCTTCTTCTCTCTACCCTCTCCTCTTCTCTGGACAATCTCTGTCCCCTCACCTCCAGGTCTGCACGCCCAGCTCCACCTGCCCCTTGGCTGTCCAACTCTGTACGTACTGACAGACGGAGCCTAAGGGTGGCAGAGCGCAAATGGAGAAAAGGCCAACTCCCCGAGGACCTTGTCAACTTCCAATCTCTTCTTTCTACTTTCTCCTCCTCCCTTTCTGCTGCTAAGGCTCCTTTCTATCACTCTAAAATCCTATCCTCTGCCTCTAATCCTAAGAAACTCTTTGAAACCTTCTCTACACGTCTTCGGCCCCCACCACCTCCTCTTACTTCCTCCCTTCTCCCTGATGACTTCGCTAACTTCTTTGACAAGAAGGTAAACGACATCAGATCCTCTTTTTCTCACCACCTGGTTAGTGCTGCTTGCACTAGCCCGCCCTCTGCATCCTCCTTCACCTCTCCACGTCCCACCCTATCCCACCTTGCTCCCCTCTCCCCCGACGAGGTCCTCAACCTCATCACATCCAGTCGCCCCACCACATGCTCCCTTGACCCGGTCCCCTCCCTTCTTCTTCAGTCTATAGCACCTGAACTCCTTCCCTTTCTAACCCACCTCATCAACACCTCCCTCCAGGCAGGATGCTTTCCATCTGCTTTCAAGACTGCTAGAGTCACCCCCCCCCCCTTCTCAAGAAACTATAACTTAATGCCTCTGACGTCAAAAACTACAGACCAGTTTCCCTTCTACCCTTTCTATCCAAAACTTTCAAACGTGCTGTCTTTAACCAACTTTCTTTGTACCTCCACCAGAACAACCTCCTGGACCCCAACCAGTCTGGGTTCAGGGTGGGTCATTGACAGAGACGGCCCTCCTTGCAGTGACAGAATCGCTGCACTCTGCGAGAGCAAACTCTCCTCTGTCCTGATACTCCTGGACCTGTCAGCTGCGTTCGACACAGTGAACCACCAGATCCTCCTCTCTACCCTTGAGGGGCTGGGTGTCACAGGCTCTGCACTCTCAATGTTTACATCCTACCTGACGGGTCGCTCCTACCAGGTGACATGGAGGGGATCTGTGTCGGAGCCTCGCAGACTGACTACAGGTGTTCCACAGGGTTCGGTTCTGGGTCCTCTCCTTTTCTCCCTGTACACGACATCCCTGGGTTCTGTTATTCGCTTGCATGACTTCTCTTACCATTGTTATGCCGATGACACCCAGCTGATCTTGTCCTTTCCTCCCTCTGACACACAAGTAGGGACATGCATTGCTGCATGCTTGACTGACATCTCGGAGTGGATGGCGACACACCACCTGAAGCTCAATCTGGACAAGACAGAGCTGATGTTCCTCCCGGGGAAAGGTTGTCCGCACCGAGACCTGGCCATCACCATTGACAACACCGTGGTGATGCCAACTCGGACTGCAAGGAATCTGGGTGTGATCCTGGACGACCAACGGCCGTTTGCTGCAAACGTTGCATCGGTTGCTCGCTCCTGCAGATTTCTCCTCTATAACATCAGGAGGATTCACCCATTCCTCACCAACAAGACGGCACAGGTGCTCATCCAGGCTCTGGTCATCTCCCGGTTGGACTACGGTAACTCCCTCCTTGCTGGCGCCCCGGCATCGGCCATCAGACCTCTGGAGCTTGTTCAGAAAGCTGCAGCCCGTCTGCTTTTCAACCGCCCTAAGTTCTCCCACACAACTACCCTCTCATGTCCCTACACTGGCTCCCAGGAGCTGCTCACATCCAGTTTAAGACTCTGGTGCTAGCCTACAGGGCAGTGAAAGGAACAGCTCTTTCCTACCTCCAGGCCATGGTAAAGCCCTACACCCCCGCCCGACCACTTCGCTCTGCTGCCTCGGGATGCTTGGTTGCCCCGTCGCTCAGAGGCCCCTGCTGCCAATCGACCTGGTCACGGCTCTTTTCTGTCCTGGCCCACAGTGGTGGAATGAACTCCCCACTGATGTCAGGACAGCGGAGTCGCTGCCCATCTTTCGGTGCAGGTTGAAAACTCACCTCTTCAAGAACTACTACACTGTTACTTGTTCTTAGCACTTATTGTATTCACTCACTTAAAAAAACAAATACAAAAAATAAATCTCTTTCTTGCACTTTTACTTTAGCACTGGTTTTGCTCTTAGATGCTTGTTTAGATCCACTTTTGACCTCTGATGACTAGTAGTTCTCCGGACTCCTACGTTAAATGCAGTTATTGTAAGTTGCTTTGGATAAAAGTGTCAGTTAAATGACTGTAATGTAAATGTAATGTAATGGGTTACTGCAGCCATTTTGAAGCTGGAGGGTACCATGCCAGATTCCAATGAGGAGTTGATAATGTCCACAATTATGGGGCACAGGGTAGGTAAACATGCCTTGACTAGGACAGTGGTATGGGGGCCGGGAAGAGCTGGAAGCCTTGGCCATGGTGACCAACTTAGCAACTTGAGGAGCATCCACAGGGGAGAAAGAGGAGAGGTAGCACTTAGATAGGCACACAGCGGGGGGAGCAACATCCTGCAACTGAGAAGCATGCAGTGGGGAGGGGGCAGGTACCAGAATCTGCTGATTTATAGAATCCACTTTGGCCTGGAAGAAGTCCAGGAACTTGGGAGTAGAGGTCAGGGGCACCTGAAGGATGGGGGCATCAAGGGGGCGAAGTAGTTGGTTGATCCTGGGGTGATTTTGCTGGTTGCCAATGATAGTCAAGTAGTAATGCATTTTGGCCTAGGAGAGAGCTTCTTTATAGGTCTTCACGTGATCTTTAAAGGCCTCGAGGTGGACGGTGAGAGGCCAGACCTTTTATAGAGCCTCTCCAGTCGACGACCAGTGGCCTTTATGATGCTGAGTTTGGTGGTGAACCAGAGAGCAGGGTGGGAGAAGGAGACAGACCGGGTTTTGAGGAGGGCAGGAGAGTCGAGGCTGAGACAAGTCTGCGTTGTAGTGGGCTACCAGGCCATCCCTCGTAGTGTCGGGGGGGAGGGGGAATCTGAGGCTAGATTGGACAAGAGTCTGGGGGAAGTACTGTCAGCGAGGCAGTTTGGAGTGATGTGGCGGCTGAGGTTCGGATGTTCCAATACAAGTATTTTATGAATGCCATATCAGCAGCAGAGGTGCAGCAGCTAGCTACTGAAGCCGGTAGCCAGAGAGGAGGCACTCTGCCCTGAACCGTAGCAGCAGCGCAGTAGTGAAGCCAAAACAGGATGACGGGTCCAAAAGGGAGGTTGGGGATACTCCTGAGATAATGGCATAGAATAGTCCGGTCGGGGTGTACCAGAGGAGATAATCTACGGTTTGTTGAGTACGCCAGTGGATCTCTAGCATGCTAGCAGGCTAACAGGTGGTCAGTGGAGTAGGTGAGTAAACAAGCTGCAGGTGTACAACGATCAACTGTTGGCAACACAAAAACTAAAAAATGTTGGGATAAAATAGGATGTGATAGACAGCCAACCATCCGTAACAATCCACAATAGACCCTACGTGCAGAGAAAAGCACAAATCTATTCAGGTTGAGAGGCGGCGACATACATGCCAGCGTCCTCTCACTCTGACAGTCTGCTTCTGTCAAGCAGCTAAGCAATCCTTGCCTCCTGCTTCTCCCCTCCCGCCAGCTCTGCTCAGCTCCTACGGAGTGCCAAAACTAAACAGCACTCCATTTTGTATATACTGTACTGTACATTGTACGTATACTGGTATGCTGTCATGTACATCTACCTCAGGCATGTATGTAAGTAGACTGCTAACATCTATTTCAGCATCTCTGATATATTCTCTGCACCATTGCACTTTATCACCTCTTATTTCACCTGTATAAGTCAATCCTTGTGTATATATCTGAAGATTGTTGTGTTGTAGTGTTGTTATTCTATGTTAAGTACACTGAGAGAGCCACGAAACCAGAGTCAAATTCCATGTGGGTGCACACCTAAATGGCCAATAAACGTGATTCTGATTATTATGATATAAACTAATGATTAATAAAGAGCTCATCCAACTCAGATCTGTGTCTCTGAGAGTCAGTTTTAGATCAGAATGTCCTCATCATGGAGGATTTTATGTAAACTATGTGAAGGTGTCAGAGAAATCCCCCGAATGTCTTGCGTTAATGATCTGACTTCAGTAAGACTGGGAGCACTGTGATGGTAGCTCATTACATCAAGCATTTTGTTGTTGTTGTTTTCTTTAAAGGAAACTGTCAGTCTAATTCATACTGGCTGCCTTCCCAGTCTCACTATCCACCATCTGGTTTGTGGAAGTTGGTTTGGGCTTTGTGCTTTGTCTCTTCTGTATTGAAGAGTGACACCAGTGGGGTTTCTCAGTATAGAGTGTGTGACGGCACCAACCAAACCAATGTTTTCATGAGTATATGCAAAAACCTTAAAATCAGACTATAGTTTCTGTTATACACGTCATCTTCCTCCGTAGAAGAAGACGGATATGTGTATTATGGAAAAAGTTTCAAAGTATGATCTGATTTTTATGGTTTTGCGTATACTTATGAAAATGTTGGTCAAGGAAATCTTTTAACACTAGGCTAACAAGTAAAACTTATTAGCGATCAACTTGGGAGAAGGTGTATTTCTTTTCTTTTGAGAGGAGCTGCTATTTATTGATCCTGGTAGACATCCAGCAGTTGAGCTAAGCTAGGCTAAATTCACCATTCAACTTGTGTTCATACTGCATGCAGACATAAAATAGAAATCCACGAGTTTGTCTGACTCTGTGTACATTGGACACATAGTAGAAACCCTAGAAACTGAACTATCCCTTTAAGCGACCACCAGATCTAATTTAACTCTGTTCACTTTAATCTAGCCTCCAATTCCAGACCCCAACAACATCCGTGACTTTGTCAGTTACCCTACGGCAGGAAACGAGAGGCTCCACTGCACCATGAAGCGTGCAGAAGACAACCCCGAGGCAGGGGGGCCCTGCTACACTCTCTACCTGGAGCACCTGGGGGGTCTCGTACCCATCCTGAAGGGACGGCGCATCAGCAAACTACGGCCAGAGTTCATCATCATGGACCCAAAAACAGACAGCAAAGCCGGTGGGTGATTTAGAAGTATAAGCGCCAAGTGAGGCCAGAAAAAAGAGGAGAAATTTTGAATTATGAAATTTTGTCAAGTGTGATTATTCCTCACACCTCAGCAGCCATTTTTCACATGACTCCCACAATCTTGTTCTTGTTATTAGAAAGTAGGACATATCATCAGCACAAATGCACCCGGGGACTGAATCTGACGGACAGGATCGGGTGTTCTTGTGGTAATGATCTTTATGAGTGGACCCTGATGTCCACATGAGATTAGTCACCAAGAGAAAGAAGCAAGCCGCCTGACTCTCAAATCCACTTTTTGCTCTTTGTAACTGATTTTCTTCTTCTTTTTTACTATTCAGAGGAAGTGTGTGTGAATCCGATGGTCTCCTACACAGACAGCTGTAACTGTTCGGACTCCAGTGACATTGAGCTGAGTGACGAGTGGGTCGGCAAAAAGTCTCCCAAATTATCAAGAGGAAACCGATCACCCAAACTCTCCAGGTCAGTGTGGTTTATGATTATGTCACCCCATTCATTCAAGTCATCCACATCCAGGTCAAACTGGCTTTCAAATGATTGTTGGCATTTGTTTTAAATCATGATGGGGACAAAAGTGTGTGTGTGTGTGTGTGTGTGTGTGTGTGTGTGTGTGTTGTGTGTATATGGACGGATACTGTGATGGATACAAATATTAAATTTGTCATTTCAAAGAATGAACATGGAATCGAGGAAGTCTCCCAAAGTGTCGCGGGCTAACCCAGAAGGCTCTCGCTCTCCCCGTTTGCCCATGAAGAAGCCTCCAGCCCGCTCCCCCAGCCTGACCCGCCGCGAGTTCTCCATGGATGGAATCACTGAGGTAGTAGCACACCGGCCACCCACGAGTCTCTCCGAGTTAATAACGGTCATTAATGATCATAATAATATGAGGCTTATTAATGATCATAATAATAATAACAGGGTTGAAGCATGTGCAGCACGAGGGAGGTGTGTTGCGACATGTCTCTTCCACCTCCGTCACAACACACCTCCCGCCATGTTCAGGTCCGATAGCGGCACACGGTCTCGCGCCCACGTGAGTCTTCTTAAGGTATCCCTGTCTTACTGACATGGAGAGTTTTAGGTGAAGAGGCATACCGTGTAGCCCATCAGCGGCTGACCTGACATATTAACACTTCTCATGAAATAACGACCCGACCAGGTTGTTCTGAACACCGACTTCACGTTTCAAACCATGAAGCAAAACCACATCAAACTCGCTAATGAACGAGCTAGACACTTGATCGGCATTACCGCAGGCTTTATTTGGGCTTTGTTGGAATGTTGTTTGGTAATGAGTGTTATTGATCAAAATAAATTAATACATTAATTTAAAATAATTTATAGATCAATTTATTTTATACCTTTTATATAAATCCATCCATCCATCCATTACCCAAACCACTTACCCTGCTCTCAGGGTCGCGGGGATTTTATTATACTATAATATATTATATATTATTATATCAAATATATATTTATTTTCTAAATTTATAAATAATTTATAAAATAAAATAAAAATAATTTAAAATAAACTAATGAATAAATAAATAAATGATTAAAAATAAACTAATGTTACAATGTTGTTAAAACAAGAGTGCTGAGGAAAGTGTTGTGTGTATCACAGAGGGAACATAATGATCCTTATAGAAACATAAAGTGTATATTAGTTCCTCCTGTGCTAATCACGTAGCCTCCAAATGTAGCTCAGCTCTTCATTGTTGCTTCAATCTCTTTGTCACAGTTGTCAGTTACTGATCTGAATTACAAACCTGTCTTTCTATCCATCTGTCATTTGTTTTTGTCTCACAGCATAATTACCTGGCTCAGGTAACATCCAACATCTGGGGAACAAAGTTCAAAATTGTTGGGCTCGCATCTTTCCTGCCAGCAAATCTCGGTGCAGGTAAATGGAAATAAAGCCAAATATGAGACCTTACAAGGACCAAATGGGAATGTCTGACAAATGTTCCTCTTTATCTTTCTGTTCTAGTCATCTACAAGACCAGTTTGCTTCATCTGCAACCAAGGCAGATGACTATCTACCTTCCAGAGGTGCGAAAGATTTCACTCGATTTCATGAGCCTGCCTGTTTTCAACCCCAGTGTCTTCAGCGAGGATGAGGATGACCTGCCAGGTATCAATGAATGAAGTAATATAAACACTATTTTTTGGGCCTACATTTATGTTTGTGAAGTTTCAAGGGGTCATCAGTCTTTTCAATGTGCAGAGGTTTACCTTTCTATGTTCTGACTAAATAAATGCAAAATAAACTCTTACAAAATAGGCAGATTTTTAACAAACAAGTTGTTAAAAAAAATCCCAATTATTTGCAGGGCACTCAGCTGACTGTAGTCAACATTTTTGATTTGGCTAAAATTCCATCAGTAATGACTTTTCTTTTTCTAGTTATAATGCAATACAATTTTTATCGAGTAGAAAGTTCATTATAACACAGAATACTGAGAAATTAAGAGATATTGATCTACAAGGTACCCAGCTCGTTGTATTCAACATTTTGAACATGCCTAACTCCCACGAGTTCTTAAGCATCTATATTCTCTGTTTTCTTTAAGTGATGGGTCCATCAGGAGTTGGTGGAGACAATCCTCCCTGCACAGTCAATATCCCCATCGCTCCCATCCACAGCCCGGCTCAGGCCATGTCTCCTACACAGAGCATTGGCTTGGTCCAGTCCCTGTTAGCCAATCAGAATATCCAGCTCGATGTCCTGACCAATCCCACAGCCACAGCGGCAGCAGCTGCAGTGGCATCTGCAGCTACCGTCCCGGTTGCAGAAAGAAGCCAGGATCCAGTGGCAGCACCATACCCAGTTCCTGCAAGATACTCTAACCCAGGACAGGTGATCTTCAATGGCCTGGAGATGAGTCCTCTCCTTCCTGGTACCCTACCTCCTCCTCCACCGCCACCCCACCATCTCCCACCCCATCCTCACCCACAGCGCTCTCACTCACAGCCGCTGCATCAACAGCCATTAAAGCAACTGCAGCAGTTACACGCACAACAGCAACAGAAACAGCAACATCAGCAGCTACAACAGCAGCCACATCATTATCATCAGCAGCAGCAGCAACAGCAAACACAGGCACAACAACAACAACAGCTACAGCAACAACAGCTACAGCAACAACAGCTACAGCAACTACATTCCCACCAATCAATTCACCAACAACAACATCATTTGCAACAACAACAGGCCCAGCAACACCAACAAATGCATCAAAACCAGCAGCAGATACTGAATCCACAGCAGCAGCTCCAAGAGATGAGGCAGCAGCAGCAGGAGCTCCGCCAGCAGCAGCAGCAGATCCAGAGACAGCAGGAGCAAATCCAGAGGCAGCGCCAGCAGATGCAACAGCAGCTGAAGATGCAGATGTCCCTGCCCCCTCCTCCATCCGGCTACCCGACCATCTCCTTGCAACAGCTCCACCTCCTGCCTCAGATCCCACCCCCAGCTGCCACGGTGGAAACCAGGCTGGAGAGGGTGGAGCATGGGTACACTCTGAAGCCGAGTCTGCCCCGAACTTTGCCTCCATCATTTGTGGATAGTGAAGGGTCTGTGGAGATTCAGATGAGGAAGGTGAACCCTCCTCCTCCATACCCTGGTACTGCAGTGTCCGCAACTGGAACGGGGGCCTCAGCTTCTGCCATCCCTCAAACCCTCATCACCAACTGTGACAGCCCCAGCATCCTGGCACCAGAGCCCTGCCTGAAGAAGGAGGAATTCCTGCTCCACCCGGTTACTTTACAGTACCAGACACCTTTGGGATATGAGAGGATCACCACCTTTGACAGCAGCGGTAATGTGGAGGAGGTTTGTCGGCCGCGTCGACGTCTCATTCGTAACCAAAACACCTACACCATTCAAGGCATCAGTGGTTCTGCAACCCTTAAAGTAACCTCGTCTGAGAGTAAGAAGATACAGCTTCCTTACAGCTCTGCAACTTTAAGCCGTCTGTCTGTCCCCCGGTATACTATACCCAGTGGAGACCCTCCCCCTTACCCGGATCCGGCCAATCAGGTCACTGCAACACTTCCCCCTCCTCAGAGAATTGACAACAGTCTGATTCATGCCACCCTGAGACGAGAGCGCAGGGATATAGGCCTTAAAGTACCACAGATGATTGAGAGTTCAAGAACCTTGCCCACCAAATCGAAGATGAACAGTGCGCTGGCACTCTCCTACCAGCAGAGGGTCCCCACTGCACTGTACACATGCACCCAGTGCAGCAGTAACAGCAGTAGCACCAGTGTGAGCGTCAGCGGTGGGGGAACTGGTAGTAGCGGCATTGCAGGAGGTACAGTGGTGAGGCAGGACTTCCCAGCAGGGAAAGGTGCGCATCACAGCACCATCATCGTGCACTCCAAAAGTGCCTCAGCGCTGGCCTCCCAGTCCTCTTACAACTTGCTGAGCCCTCCAGACAACAGCAGGGACAGGACTGTGTATGTCAACTCTGCCTTTACTGAAGACGAGACTTTGAACCAGCAGTGTCACCTCGAAAAATCTGTACATCACCTGACTCTCGGAGATGTTGGGTTGACTGTCAAACGCCCACCACCTTACCAATGGGACACCTCACCCTCTGAGGAGTTCTGGCTCTCCCCAGAGCAAACCATGTTATCTCCTCCGCCAGGAGCACACAAACCCCCACCCATGATCTTCAGTCAGTCTCAGCACTTAGACATGACCCGGCTGCCTTTTGTGCTCACAACCAAACCTCCCAACAGTCCTAGTACAAGTACACTTACTTTCCCATCAGGTTACCAGATAGCACTCTCGCCTTTTCCTCCAGGTGTGGGCCACAGTGGACCCCCTTTACAGACCCTGCAGAACCCTTCACCACCTCAGTGCACTCCAAACGAGATGGTTGCTCCAGTGTCGTTTCCCCAGCAGGAACCAGCATTGGTCTTACCACCAGGATACCCACCCAACCTCACTAGCTTGGCCTGCTGCCCCCTTCCCCCAATGTACCCTGGGACAAGCGCATGTGCTGGGCTTCAGCTACACCCCATAAACCTACACCCCTGGAACCCCTACCCCTGCCCACCTCCCATGCAAGACCCGCCATCGCATCCAGCGCCCCCCCTGCCTGCCAAAACCCATCAGATGATAGAGAAGCCGATCCTTTCCCCTCCCCCCCCGACAGCACCACCTCCCCCACCCCCCCTCCCGCCCCTTCCTCCTCCTCCCACAGAGCCGCCACCATCCAGAAGTGTTACAGAGGATCCAGCAGAATCCGCCAATAATTTCCCAGAGCCGTCATCGTTGAATGAAAGTCCTGTCCCACAGGAGCCAGATCGCTTCAACAAGAAGAGCCGCAAACGTCTTGACAGCCGAGCAGAGGAGGCCAACATGCCTGCGGTGTCCGAGGGCAAGTCCAGAAAGGAAGGGCGCGCACTTTCCGACTTCAACACACTCATCTCCAGCCCCAGACTCAGCGGCAGAGAGAAAAAGAAGCCCAAAAGCCAACGAGAGCAGCTCAACAAAACCAAGAAGATGAGCCGGACCGCAAATGAGTTCCAGGACAGCTCTGAGAGCGAGCCTGAGCTGTTCATCAGTGGTGATGAGCTCATGAACCAAAACCAGAGCAGTAAAAAGAGCTGGAAGAACAAACGCAGCTTGCGGATGGCAAGCGAGCTGGAGGAGATAAAGTGCCGAAAGGCAAGTGAGAGAGAGGACCGTAGTTTGGGAAGCCAGGGCTTTGTTTACGTCATGGCCAATAAGCAGCCATTATGGAATGAAGCAACACAGGTCTACCAGCTGGACTTTGGAGGGCGAGTTACTCAGGAGTCCGCCAAGAACTTTCAGATTGAGCTGGATGGCAGACAGGTACTCCTTTACTTTGACACTAGACATACTAAGTCATGCGGGGTTATCTGACTTACAGTGATGAAACCATGGCTTTAATTGTCTATATTATTTCACCAGTTTTTTTAAAACTTTTTTAGATTCTTAAACACAAGCCCTTATGGCCTACGTCTATCGATAGAAGGGTGAAACCATTGAAAATACAGTTTAGCAGAAGTCTTAATTCTTACTGATCAGTTGATCCATCACTTTGTCTCTAAATCTTCATCAATAGGCCTTTTTCTCAGAAAGCAGAAGTGATTAGACGTGGTGTATATTGATTTCTGCTTAGCCGCTGTGGCAGTGATTCACCAGATGGATAGCAGTCCAGTATTTTCAACTTCTCTCTCGACTTTGCCCAAATTTAATGTGCTGATGTCATAAAGATTGTGGAGTTTCATTCTTCAAAAAAGGGCGTAAACTCAATAAGAGATTTCAAATTTTTCTAAAGAATTTGTGCACAATTATCAAGTTAAATAACATTTGATACTAGCTAAAGCTGGGGAGGTACGTTTTTTTATAGTGTGGTTGGGCAAAAATTTCACAGGAACCTTTCAGCATATGTAATACAAGTGGCCTGAGGGAAAACTAGACTTCTGCACCCCCTCTTGGCTCTGTATTCAGGCTTTAAAAGATCTAGCCTGGGATGGAAGATTTTTAGCCAATCACGCTATCGGCTGTTCTACAAATTCGGATGCGTGTGTACGTGATCAATTCGTGTCCGGCCCGCCCCGCCGGTCGCTTGTGGTTGTAACCCTAACCCTAAAAATCAACAAGACCAACTCCAAATTCATGCAACTAAGAGAGTCGCTGAAAAAACTTTTTTTTTTTACATGGATAGATTATCAACTACGATAAAAGTTTCACGAGTCTCACTTCGACATTTCCCAGTTGGACGTGAGTGGAAGGGGCTGAGGAGTGATGCGGAGGTCATTTGGTGGGCGGGGCTTAGCGGAGTGATACGAGGCAGCAGAGAGAGGCGGGGAAGGTTTAGCATTGCAATTTTCAGTGTTACCGACTGCAGCTTTAACGTCACCTCACTATGTTCGCCTTACTGGATGTTTCTCTCCTACTCTGAATCTAGGCTATTTCTATATATATATATTTCTCCCCAATTGTTCCCGTCCAATTACGCCACTCTTCCGAGCTGTCCTGGTCGCTGCCCCCCCCCCCCTCCGCTGATCCGGGGAGGGCTGCAGACTACTACATGCCTCCTCTGATACATGTGGAGTCCCCAGCTGCTTCTTTTCACCTGACAGTGAGGAGTTTCACCAGGGGGACGTAGCGTTCCCCCTCCCCCCCAAATAGGCACCTCAACCGACCAGAGGAGACGCTAGTGCAGCGACCAGGACACATACCCACATCCGGCTTCCCACCCGCAGACACAGGCAATTGTGTCTGAGGGGACGCCCGACCAAGCCGGAGGTAACACGGGGATTCGAACCAGAGATCCTCGTGTTGGTAGGCAACGGAATAGACCGCCACGCTACCCAGATGCCCCCAGAATCTAGGCTACATTAACATTATTTATTTATCACAATTTTAATCCGCAATGGTTAGTACGGTTGCCTCACAGCAAGAAGGTCCTGGGTTCGAGCCCCGGGGTAGTCCAACCTTGAGGGTGGTCCCGGGTCGTCCTCTGTGTGGAGTTTGCATGTTGTCCCCGCGTCTGTGTGGGTTTCCTCCGGGGGCTCCGGTTTCCTCCCACAGTCCAAAGACCTGTAGGTCAGGTGGAGCACCCATGCTACATTGCTCCTAGGAATGAATGTGTGTGTGTGTGTGTGTGTGTGTGTGTGTGTGTGTGTGTGTGTGTGTGTGTGTGTGTGTGTGTGTGTGTGTGTGTGTGTGTGTGTGTGTGTGTGTGTGTGTGTGTTGGCCCTGTATGGTGGCCTGGCCTGGCGGCCTGTCCAGGGTGTCTCCCCGCCTGCCGCCCAATGACTGCTGGGATAGGCTCCAGCATCCCCGCCACCCTGAAGCAGGACAAGTGGTTTGGATAATGGACGGATGGCTGCAGGACAAACTTACTGTGCTTTGTGTTTTGTTCGGTGTTGAACGTGGATGGACAGGTGGTAGTCAGGGCTATGCTAGATGCTACAGCTACATGCAAAAGAACAGGGAGCCCCACAAACTTGGGGTGTGATTAGACTGCTGGTTGATTTAAATCTTTCGTTAAGTCGGCAGTTCGTTTTGCTGCCTTGCCTCTTGAGTGAAAGGGTAAGCACGGTTGTTTTTGTGTGGAAGATGAACACTAAAGTACACAACAAAAGCTCCAGTTTCCGGATTCTGCCGTTGTTGTTATTATTGTGACTGTACTGCTAAACCTACATGTCACCAACTAGTAACTACTTCCAAACAAAAAAAGAAGAGTTTCAGATCTATAGAAAGGTCAAAAGAAATTACAGGGGGCGCCCGAGTGGCGTGGTGGTCTGTTCCGTTGCCTACCAACACGGGGATCGCAAGTTCGAATCCCCATGTTGCCCCCGTCTTGGTCGAGCCTCCCTACAGACACAATTGGCTGTGTCTGCAGGTGGGAAGTCGGATGTGGGTATGTGTCCTGGTCGCTACACTAGCGCCTCCTCTGGTCAGTCAGGGTGCCTGTTCGAGGGGGAGGGGGAACTGGGGGGAATAGTGTGATCCTCCCACGCACTACAACCCCCTGGCGAAACTCCTCACTGTCAGGTGAAAAGAAGCGGCTGGTGACTCCACATGTATGGGAGGAGACGTGGTAGTCTGCAGCCTCCCCGGATCAGCAGAGCGGGTGGAGCAGAGACTGAGATGGCTCAGAAGAGTGGGGTAATTGGCCAAGAACAGTTGGGAGAAAAAGAGGGGAAAATCCAAAAAGAAGTTCGAGATCTATGGAAAGGTCAAAGGAAATTACAGATTGAAGTATTCCTAATGACATGATCACATTTTCTGTGTGTGAGTTAACCCCAACCTCCACCAGCCTCCACCAGCCTCCACCAGCTAACCCAGCCTGTGTCCTGCCCTATACTGCCCGTTAGCACAGTCACATAGATGCTAACACATATGGACTTGGCTTATATAGCAACCAAGGTTTGTCCTCACTCTCACCACACAGACACGCACACACACACACGCACGCACGCACACACACACACACACACACACACACACACACACACACACACTCACATTCTAACACTGTCTTAGCTTTAGCATAGGTAAAAGCTGCTACACTACACAGCGTTTTCATGTATGTCATCTATAAATACATTACATTACATGACTTGACATGACATGACATGACATGACATGACATTACATTTGTCATTTAGCCGACGCTTTTATCCAAAGCGACTTACAATAAGAGCATCATGTAACGTAGGAGATCAGGAGAACTACTTGTCATCAGAGGTCATAAGTGCATCTAAACAAGCATCTAAGAGTAAAACCAGTGCTAAAGTAAAAGCACAAGAAACAGATTTTGTTTTAAATGAGTGAATACAACAGTAAGTGCTAAGAACAAGTAACAGGGTACCAGTAGTTCTTGAAGGGTGAGTTTTCAACCTGCGCTGGAAGATGGGCAGGACTCCTCTGTCCTGACATCAGTGGGGAGTTCATTCCACCACTGTGGGGCCAGGACAGAACAGAGCCGGGACCAGGTCGATCGGCAGCAGGGGCCTCTGAGCGACGGGGCAACCAGGCGTCCTGAGGCAGCAGAGTGAAGTGGTGGGGTGGGGGTGTAGGGCTTGACCATGGCCTGGATATAGGAAGGAGCTGCTCCTTTCACTGCCCTGTAGGCCAGCACCAGAGTCTTAAAGTGGATGTGAGCAGCTCCTGGGAGCCAGTGTAGGGACATGAGAAGGGGAGGTGTGTGGGAGAACTTAGGGCGGTTGAACACCAGATGAGCTGCAGCTTTCTGAACAAGCTCCAGAGGTCTGATGGCCGACGCCGGGGCACCAGCAAGGAGGGAGTTACCGTAGTCCAACCGGGAGATGACCAGAGCCTGGATGAGCACCTGTGGCGTCTCGTCGGTGAGGAATGGGCGAATCCTCCGGATGTTATAGAGGAGAAATCTGCAGGAGCGAGCAACCGATGCAACGTTTGCAGCAAACGACAGTTGGTCATCCAGGATCACACCAAGATTCCTCACAGTCCGAGTTGGTGTCACCACGGTGTTGTCATGGTGATGGCCAGGTCTCGGTGCGGGCAACCTTTCCCCGGGAAGAACATCAGCTCTGGCTTGTCCAGATTGAGCTTCAGGTGGTGTGTCACCAACCACTCCGAGATGCCAGTCAAGCACACAGCAATGTGTGTCTCTACTTGTGTGTCAGAGGGAGGAAAGGACAAGATCAGCTGGGTGTCATCGGCATAACAATGGTAAGAGAAGTCATGCGAGCGAATAACAGAACCCAGGGATGTCGTGTACAGGGAGAAAAGGAGAGGACCCAGAACCGAACCCTGTGGAACGCCTGTAGTCAATGTGTAAATACAGTTTTTATGTATGTCATCTATAAATACAGTCTTCATGTATGTCATCTATAAATACAGGTTTTAGTTGACACGTTGATAATTTTCTCATGTAACTTGGTGCTGTCTCGTCTCTGGTTGGTCTGTTTTTTTCTGTCGTTTTAGGTGATGCAGTTTGGGCGTATAGATGGGAATGCCTACATCCTGGATTTCCAGTATCCTTTCTCGGCTGTGCAGGCGTTTGCTGTTGCCTTAGCCAACGTGACTCAAAGGCTGAAGTGAAAAGGTGCTTGGATGGGTGGGTAGGTCACTTTGTGGTAGTGGATGAGCTGGTTTGAAGGTATATGAGTGGTCCTCATACGCCTCAGTGTGTGATTTCATGTCAGGGACATTAAGCATGAGAGAAGAGGCTTGTTCCTGGACAAGATTGTAACTTAAATTGTTAAATTATCGAAATGCAAATAATTTACAAGTGGGAGAAAGATAAAGTTATTTAGGCCTTCATCAAAGCCAGTCCATTTGTACGGAAGACTATGTCACTGAATGTCGAGCTAGTTACCTGAAAAACTACTGTTTTCTGAGCTTGATGAAGGTCAAAATAAACACAAGTTAAAGTTAACCCTAAAATAACCAAATTTTAAAGGCCCTTCTGGAACCATAGCTCTGCTTGTCGGTAGTGCTGACACTGGTTTTCAATCTCAGTTTTATTGGTTATGTTTATGACAGAAGCACTGACATGATAAGACTGCTGATCATGAACTTCAAATATTTTTCAAATCTGTAAGTTTTTCGTTTGCATTTCTCATTTGCAAAAATGGAGTCAATCTAAAGTTGCGTCAGATAAGTTTTAGCAGCAAACTGACTTTTTTGACACTCAGAAAAGATGGATCCGTGCTTAACCCATGTTAAGTCACTAAGGAGTATTAAAGATACAATCCTGAAGATTTACATACTGACAGTGTCCTGTCTGATGCTCTGTGTCTCTGGTGTGTTTAAGACAATAACTAGTCCACAAACATCACATCCTGCAGACTGTAGCATCACATCCTGCAGAGCGGTGTAGCGGTGTGTGATGTGGATGGTTGGTGTCCGCAGACTGTATTAGGATGTGATGTGGATGTTTGTTGTGTGGTTGGACTTCACCAGGAAAAATGACAGGGTGCATAGTGTTTTCATCTTCATCATAGCAGCTGGAGAAGACCTTCACCAACACATAGTACGACATCAATAAGTACAACTCAGGTTCCAACAGGTTTTATGTT
This sequence comes from Lampris incognitus, assembly GCF_029633865.1. Classification (NCBI taxonomy): domain Eukaryota; kingdom Metazoa; phylum Chordata; class Actinopteri; order Lampriformes; family Lampridae; genus Lampris; species Lampris incognitus. The sequence continues at coordinate 2,963,280 of NC_079226.1, forward strand.
TGTTTCAGACACAACAGCCCTGTTGACTCTCATTCATTCCGAATGGGGCTCAAACACTCACCTCACCACCACCTACACATAACATGTGTAAGTTAAACTAAAATGGCGATCTTCAGGATTGTAGCTTGAATTCTGGTAGTTCAGTCTTAGCTTTCCAGTTTACTGAAAAACAACTTTTTTAGCTGTATCATACAGATTTCTATTGATTTCACTGATGTTCCTATGGTATATCTATTCATTCATAAATTCCTGAACTTTGTTCAAAGACTAGTTTTTTAATGTTTTGTATTTTAGATTTCTTCTGTTGTCTGTTTAAAATCCTTGATGTGCAATAGGAGACCATACTGATTGTGTAAATGAAAGAGTTGAGCATTTGAGAGAGTTGAGAGTTTGTCTCGTGTTCTTTTCATGAAATGGGAGCCAAGTGAAGGGATTTCACTGTCTTTCTCCAGAGCTCTATATGGTAATTCACTCATTCATAATGTACTGACAATATCTTCTTCATTTGGATGTGTGTACTTTTAAATGAATGCGTCACACGATTTGCACATATTTATGTCTTTGAACACCCTCCGAAATGGTTCTTATGGTAGAAAATGAAAGTGCAACAAGTCCACATGTGATCAAATTCGTGGATGCATGGAGCAAGGATGTGGAGAAAAATACTGGATGACAGCTCCTGTGACCAGAACTGCTTTAAGACCCAGATTCTCTGTTTTTCTTGAGCTTGTTGGGCCCTGTGTTGTTGTTGATGGGTGTTAATAATGCTACTTGAAAACTGTCAATGAATGTGAAGTGCTTTGTTTATTTGGATACTGCTGTAGATGAAAAGAACTTGTCTGCAATTATGTTACTTTCTGAGAATTAAGGCTAAAATTGCAAAACTTAATATGAAGCTGCTTGCACTGTCTATTTAGTAATTAGCCTATAACATTCTAATATGCTTAAAAGGTTAAAGTATATGTTGCTAATTTCTGTAATATGCCTTTGCTTAGCGATAGCTCTGGGGTTTTTGGATGTTGCGCTAGAAAAAAGACTGATTAAAATGTTCAAGTATTTTTTTCTGCAAAGCAAAAGTTTGATGTAGTACATGTTACTAAAATATTGTTACTTGAAGTCATATCAGTATAGATTTGCTGGTAGCATAAAGATAAATTTGTGAAGACATCCTGAAAAGTGTCTTTTGTGTTTATCAGGTTAATCTAAAGATACACACATTATTCATTGCGGAGGGGTTTTTTCAGTGCATCTTAAGAGACGTAATGGCCAAATGTCAGCAATGTTCCCTGATAAACATGTGTTGATGCATGCTCAATACTGCAGGTGAGGAAATCACAGAAGGTGGGATCAGTTCACCTGGACACAGTGTTTAATGAGAGAAACCTTTCATCATCACCTAAGTGACCTCTTCAGTCTCACCTGACTGCAGGTGTCCCCACCCTTATAACCAATACAGGGACTGCAGGTATCCCACCCTTATAAACAATAGCGTGACTGCAGGTATCCCACCCTTATAAACACTACAGTGACTGCAGGTGTCCCCACCCTTATAAACAATACAGTGACTGCAGGTGTCCCCACCCTTATAACCAATACAGGGACTGCAGGTATCCCACCCTTATAAACAATACAGTGACTGCAGGTGTCCCCACCCTTATAAACAATAGAGTGGCTGCAGGTGTCCCCACCCTTATAAACAATACAGTGGTATAACGACCCAAACCAACCGCCAGTGTCATATGCAAATATGTGCGTGACCATTAACTAGAGTTACAGTGGCCATGTGTACTATTCACAGAGACTGGGGAATGTTTGCAATCACAGCATTGTAAAATGGTGACAGGTGTACTCAAGGCTGGATTAGTACTCCCACACACCCCACGCCACCCACCGCACCCATTAAACCCCACCTTAATTATTCTGAGTTTCCAGTTAAGCTGGCATGTGAAATCAACCACACCACAATCACACACCTATTGGTCAAAGGCTGAATAACCAGTCCAGCTGAGCAGGTATGCCTACAGTTCAATAGACCAAGTACTGCAATTTCACTCACAAATCACAAGACAAGGAAGCAACAGATTAAATCATCCTGAGGCGGTGTGACTCTAGACCAGTGGTTCTCCACCTTTTTGGGGTCCTGGACCCCCTGCGTATTTTTGATCTACCCTGAGGACCCCTCCACCTGATCTTGGGGGAGGGGGGTTGCAATTTGATAGAAACCGTAGAAACTGCATTTTAAATTGCATTACAGCATTTATTCACTCTTTGGGGCAAAAATAAGAGCTTTCAGTTGTAACTTAGATATAGTTAACAAAACAGAATTCTTATGCAGTAACTTTCAGATATATGTAACAAAACAGAATATGTATTCAGTAACTTTCAGATATATGTAACAACACAGAATATGTATTCAGTAACTTTCAGATATATGTAACAAAACAGAATATGTATTCAGTAACTTTCAGATATATGTAACAAAACAGAATATGTATTCAGTAACTTTCAGATATATGTAACAACACAGAATATGTATTCAGTAACTTTCAGATATATGTAACAAAAAAGAATATGTATTCAGTAACTTTCAGATATATGTAACAACACAGAATATGTATTCAGTAACATTCAGATATATGTAACAACACAGAATTCTTATGCAGTAACTTTCAGATATATGTAACTAAACAGAATATGTATGCAGTAACTTTCAGATATATGTAACAAAACAGAATATGTATTCAGTAACTTTCAGATATATGTAACAAAACAGAACATGTATTCAGTAACTTTCAGATATATGTAACAAAACAGAACATGTATTCAGTAACTTTCAGATATATGTAACAACACAGAATATGTATTCAGTAACTTTCAGATATATGTAACAAAACAGAATATGTATTCAGTAACTTTCAGATATATGTAACAAAACAGAATATGTATTCAGTAACTTTCAGATATATGTAACAAAACAGAATATGTATTCAGTAACTTTCAGATATATGTAACAAAACAGAATTCTTATGCAGTAACTTTCAGATATATGTAACAAAACAGAATATGTATTCAGTAACTTTCAGATATATGTAACAAAACAGAATTCTTATGCAGTAACTTTCAGATATATGTAACTAAACAGAATATGTATGCAGTAACTTTCAGATATATTAAACAAAACAGAATATGTATTCAGTAACTTTCAGATATATGTAACAAAACAGAATATGTATTCAGTAACTTTCAGATATATGTAACAAAACAGAATATGTATTCAGTAACTTTCAGATATATGTAACAAAACAGAATATGTATTCAGTAACTTTCAGATATATGTAACAAAACAGAATATGTATTCAGTAACTTTCAGATATATGTAACAAAACAGAATATGTATTCAGTAACTTTCAGATATATGTAACAAAACAGAATATGTATTCAGTAACTTTCAGATATAAGTAACAAAACAGAATATGTATGCAGTAACTTTCAGATATATGTAACAAAACAGAATATGTATTCAGTAACTTTCAGATATATGTAACAAAACAGAATATGTATTCAGTAACTTTCAGATATATGTAACAAAACAGAATATGTATTCAGTAACTTTCAGATATATGTAACAAAACAGAATATGTATTCAGTAACTTTCAGATATATGTAACAAAACAGAATATGTATTCAGTAACTTTCAGATATATGTAACAAAACAGAATATGTATTCAGTAACTTTCAGATATATGTAACAAAACAGAATATGTATTCAGTAACTTTCAGATATATGTAACAAAACAGAATATGTATTCAGTAACTTTCAGATATATGTAACAAAACAGAATATGTATTCAGTAACTTTCAGATATATGTAACAAAACAGAATATGTATTCAGTAACTTTCAGATATATGTAACAAAACAGAATATGTATTCAGTAACTTTCAGATATATGTAACGAAACAGAATATGTATTCAGTAACTTTCAGATATATGTAACAAAACAGAATATGTATTCAGTAACTTTCAGATATATGTAACAAAACAGAATATGTATTCAGTAACTTTCAGATATATGTAACAAAACAGAATATGTATTCAGTAACTTTCAGATATATGTAACAAAACAGAATATGTATTCAGTAACTTTCAGATATATGTAACAAAACAGAATATGTATTCAGTAACTTTCAGATATATGTAACAAAACAGAATATGTATTCAGTAACTTTCAGATATATGTAACAAAACAGAATATGTATTCAGTAACTTTCAGATATATGTAACAAAACAGAATATGTATTCAGTAACTTTCAGATATATGTAACAAAACAGAATATGTATTCAGTAACTTTCAGATATATGTAACAAAACAGAATTCTTATGCAGTAACTTTCAGATACATGTAACAAAACAGAATATGTATTCAGTAACTTTCAGATATATGTAACAAAACAGAATTCTTATGCAGCAACTTTCAGATATATGTAACTAAACAGAATATGTATGCAGTAACTTTCAGATATATGTAACAAAACAGAATATGTATTCAGTAACTTTCAGATATATGTAACAAAACAGAATATGTATTCAGTAACTTTCAGATATATGTAACAAAACAGAATATGTATTCAGTAACTTTCAGATATATGTAACAAAACAGAATATGTATTCAGTAACTTTCAGATATATGTAACAAAACAGAATATGTATTCAGTAACTTTCAGATATATGTAACAAAACAGAATATGTATTCAGTAACTTTCAGATATATGTAACAAAACAGAATATGTATGCAGTAACTTTCAGATATATGTAACAAAACAGAATATGTATTCAGTAACTTTCAGATATATGTAACAAAACAGAATATGTATTCAGTAACTTTCAGATATATGTAACAAAACAGAATTCTTATGCAGTAACTTTCAGATATATGTAACTAAACAGAATATGTATGCAGTAACTTTCAGATATATGTAACAAAACAGAATATGTATTCAGTAACTTTCAGATATATGTAACAAAACAGAATATGTATTCAGTAACTTTCAGATATATGTAACAAAACAGAATATGTATTCAGTAACTTTCAGATATATGTAACAAAACAGAATATGTATTCAGTAACTTTCAGATATATGTAACAAAACAGAATATGTATTCAGTAACTTTCAGATATATGTAACAAAACAGAATATGTATTCAGTAACTTTTAACAATGCAAACGGGAGCGAGATCTCTTATTAAAATACAATAAATGACACTTGTGAAACAGATGTAATTAGAGAAAAAAGTCCTGTTACCCTTTATATTTTAGGTAGATAAAGGTCTCAGTCACATTTGAGTAAAATAATCCTATTTCTATAAATGTCATAGGATCTTTTTTTTTAAAGATATTCTATTTTCACGGACCCCTTGCAATTACACCACGGACCACTAGGGGTCCGCGGACCCCCGGTTGAGAAACACTGGTCTAGACTATAACAGTGTTTGTGTTCATGGAAAACCACCCAAGCAGACAACACAGCACCAGTTATTACTGATACACAATAATGTGACTGACTCGGACTAGGCTTACAACAATGTCACCGTCAGGTAATCACACAGAACAGTTGAATGCAGATTTCAAAATAAGGCTCACAGGCAGCTTCACACAGGACTGCAAAAGCCAACACATAATGAACTTGACAAAGTGACTCCAACACAATATAGCAGCGCCACACCACAGTGATGCAATACACGTTATGCAAACAGCCTATCCATTAAAGTCATCCGCAAAGTCCACAGCAGCGCACAGTCGCGACAGAGAACACTGCCCAGTGCACCGACGGCACAATCTGATGGTTCCTACAGCTGGAAGTTCTTCTTTCTGGACTCTTTCTTTGCGAACACTGTGATCAAGTCCTCAAAATCCAGCTGTGCATTGCTGCAACTGTGGGTAGACGCTTCCAGGCTGCTGTTTCAGTTCATCACTCTTTAGTCGAATGGCTCACGAGAACAGCGCGCAGCATTATGGGTCTCGGATCACGTAACAGGCCACTAGGTGTCGCTAAGCGCTCAATATCAACATCCATAACAGCTGGCGCTGTGCTAGTGTAAACTACTAATAAGACACGTTAGCCCCTAGCTAGCTAGTGGGTCTGACCCTTTAGCCGAGCGGCTAGTGACGTCGCCTTGTGGTGCAGTATACCCCGTATCGAATCCCGCGCCGGGCAAGAATATGACCGGTTACACTAGCTAGCTAGCTAGCATCCATGGTCGGAATGCCCTCTTCTTCACTTTGTTTAGCTTTTTTTAAAAAGCGACTTATTAGTGGAACCTGTTTCCCCTTGTGGCCGCTTCTTTCACTTCCTGTTCTTGTCTTTTCTTTCTTCCGGCAGCCCCGCTGGGCTTTTGGTGAACACCGTCCATTTCCTGCCGCTTGGTACGGCTTCCCGCGCACTTCCCACTGAGTCAACCTAACTGATCGTGGGTCAGGTAAAAATCACTTCCACTGTTTTTAACCCTCGCCGGGCTTGAGAGGAACTGATCTTGAAGCCCCCTGCTCTCTATGGCCACCCACCTTGACCGTTAGCCATTAGCATTGCCGCTTGCTCACCAATAAAACAACCGCAGCGCATCCAGGACACGAACCTGGTAGCCAGTCAGCTAAAGGGTCCGACCTGTTAGCCAAGCGGCTAGCGAGTCTAGCCACTCGTGGTGGTTACGCAGTCAATCATGAGACTTGGTTTTCCTGGAAACGTGTTTCATTCTGATTTGATGATGATCCAGACCAAGAGAACGGGTCCAGTTTTGTGTCATATTTCCATGGAGCTCAAGGTAAAGAAATAAATACAAACCGTAAGGAATTCTGGGGGGGCGGGGGGGGGCAACCGCAGGAACTGCCACACCCGCGAGGCGAACCCGCGTCTCCCACTCCGCAAGGGACAACGTTAACCCTTTAGGTGACTGGTTAACGTTGTCGCTTGCGGAGTGGGAGACGCGGGTTCGCGTCCCGGCTGTGGCGACGGTTTCCCAGCCTGCCCCCTACTTCGCTACAATACTCCCTCCTCCTATCGCAGAGGGCCCCTCTGAGACCAGGGGCCCCTGGGCATGTTCCTAGGTTGCCCATATGGTAGACCCGGCAGCGGATGTAGCTGCCTGGATTATGTGAGTGACAGGTGGGTGAGGCCGTATGAGAGAGCTGCTCTCGGGTGTTTCTGTTGTCAGGAATGTGGACATGTTGCTGCAGTGTGTAATGGGGTCAGGAGATGTGGGAAGCACGGCTGCAACAGGGGAGATTTTAAAGCTCAGAAAGCGCAACTGAACTCATGATACGGGGTCAGCACAGGGTGCCAAAAGAATTAAGCAAGAGAAAGTGAAGAGATGAGAGCATAATGGGACTGTCGTATGCTGGAGCTGCTAAAAGAATGGAGAGACACGACGAGACGGTCGAATTGAAAGAGAACCGGAGCAGAAACGGGACGGAGCGCACCACAATACCTGCATGGACAAGAAGAGAAAGACATGGCATGGCCATGGCCATACGTGGTGCTGCTGAAATAAAAGGGGGGGAGGAAAGAGTCAAGATGGGGCTGGACACTGCCCGGAGATATTTGGATGTGGAAAAAGGGAATGTTTTGGAATATCTGGAGAAGATCTAGATATTATACTGCGGGAAGGATTTGCATCAACTCGGTCTGGGTTATTAATATACCGGAATTTAAAAAAAAATGTGTATTTAGGAGAGCTGTTTCTGGATTGTGTGTGTGTGTGTGTGTGTATGTGTGTGTGTGTGAATTAATTGCAAAGCGCTTTGAGTGGCTGTTGCAGCTAGAACAGCGCTCTATAAAATGCAACTTGATTAATTGATTGATTGATATAGAAAGACAACATCTTGACTGGAATAACTTTGGGTGTACAATGTAAATAATTAGTACTGTGAAGTTCGGATGCAAACCGCCAAAAAAACCAAAAAGAAGAAAATAGTAACCCCCCCCCCAAACACACACACTCTTCGCCGGCCGGTGCTGCGTAAATTGGCGCAGTAGTGTTCCGCACGAGAACACCCGTAGTTCAGGGCTGCGTAATGTAGCGCACTGGTGTTCCGCAGGAGAACTCTCGCCGTTCAGGGCTGCGTAACTTGGCGCAGTAGTGTTCTGCATGAGAACACTGTTGTAGGGTAATGTTATATGCATCTACACTTGCAACAAGCACTCGCCGTTCTGGGCTGCGTAACGTGACGCAGTAGTGTTCCGCATGATAAACGTGAACCGACGATCATGGCGCATTGCTGCTCCGGCAAACTTGTGTATTTGTTAAGATTATCCACGTATGTCCTACAGAAACCCGGTCATTTTCTAACAGGGAGGGAAACGCGGCACGCCTCGTCCTGTTGTAAATACTTCACTCGCTGTAAGGTAAGACCGCAACGTGTGGTCTGTCTTTTCCCGGGAAAACAGTCCTAGCTAACCTAGCGGGCGGACTTGCTTCATGCCTAGCTAACCTAGCTAACCCAGAGTCCCTGTTGACTAGGGACTCTGACCTGTAACATCACCATACTACACTATTCTGTTGCTCCTACATTTAATAATATTTAGATAAACTGTAACATCACCATACTACACTATTCTGTTGTTCCTACATTTAATAATATTTAGATATACTGTAACATCACCATACTACAGTATTCTGTTGTTCCTACAGTTAATAATATTTAGATAAACTGTAACATCACCATACTACAGTATTCTGTTGTTCCTACATTTAACAATATTTAGATATACTGTAACATCACCATACTACAGTATTCTGTTGTTCCTACATTTAATAATATTTAGATATACTGTAACATCACCATACTACAGTATTCTGTTGTTCCTACATTTAATAATATTTAGATAAACTGTAACATCACCATACTACAGTATTCTGTTGTTCCTACATTTAATAATATTTAGATATACTGCAACATCACCATACTACAGTATTCTGTTGTTCCTACATTTAATAATATTTAGATAAACTGTAACATCACCATGCTACACTATTCTGTTGTTCCTACATTAATAATATTTAGATATACTGCAACATCACCATACTACAGTATTCTGTTGTTCCTACATTTAATAATATTTAGATATACTGCAACATCACCATGCTACACTATTCTGTTGTTCCTACATTTAATAATATTTAGATAAACTGTAACATCACCATACTACAGTATTCTGTTGTTCCTACATTTAATAATATTTAGATAAACTGTAACATCACCATGCTACACTATTCTGTTGTTCCTACATTAATAATATTTAGATAAACTGTAACATCACCATGCTACACTATTCTGTTGTTCCTACATTAATAATATTTAGATATACTGTAACATCACCATACTACAGTATTCTGTTGTTCCTACATTAATAATATTTAGATATACTGTAACATCACCATACTACAGTATTCTGTTGTTCCTACATTAATAATATTTAGATATACTGCAACATCACCATACTACAGTATTCTGTTGTTCCTACATTAATAATATTTAGATATACTGTAACATCACCATACTACAGTATTCTGTTGTTCCTACATTAATAATATTTAGATATACTGTAAAACTCCAAGGAGGTGTGGATCAGACTGAATATGCCAGTTTGGAAAGGTGCGTTTTGAGTTGGGATGTGAAGGTTGAAAGAGAGTCAATGTTGTGAATGTCTTGTGGGAGAGAGCTCCACAGGCGGGGGGCAGGGTGACTGAAGATTCTAGACCCCATGGTAGTCCAGCGGGCCGATGGTGTAGTGAGTTGGAGAGCAGAAGAGGATCTGAGAGTGCAACCCTTACATTCGATTTACAACCATTAGAGATGTGACCAAAGCTTTTACAGCATCAGAAAACATTAGAAACTCAGATTTAGTTGTTTTTTACTGTTAGTCTTGTATTAAGACACCTGTCAATCAATTTGGGAGTGACAGCAGCTTCCTGTCCTGCAGTTTGTAGTTTGGCAGCTTTGTTTCACATTTGAATTAAGGGCTGTAGCTTTAAAATCTCTTGTTAAAATAACTGGTAGCCAGTGGAGAGAGGCCAACACATGAGTGATGTGTTCCGTCTCCCTGATGCCGGCCACGGGTCTTGCAGCTGGAGGCGGGAAGAGAATGAATGATTGACACCTGTGTACAAGAGCTTTCAGTTGTGTGTGAGGGAAGAGATGAAGGACTGTATGATTTGTTTTGTCCTAGAATCCACAGCACTGTAAGACGTGACAGATGTGCTCTTGCCCCTCCCCCCGCAGTCAGCTGAGGCTGAAGAGGTCACGTGTGCCCCTTTTCCACTGCACGGTACCGGCTCAGCCCGACTCCACTCGCTTTTTTTAGTTTTCCATTGGGCAAAAGTTAGGGATAGTACCTGGTACCAGGTACTTTTTTTTTTTGGTACCGTCACCATCGAGGCTCCAAGTGAGCTGAGCCCATACTGAAAGCTGACATGAAAACACCACTATAAATGAATAAATTAAATAAAATAAAACATGGATAAATATACATATACTATGTATATTTATTTAAATATAAATCAAGTCGTAAAAAAATAGTCAACAGATGAGCAGCGGGGCTTCTCCGTGAGGGGGTGCTATCTGCAGTGGAAAACCAAATCCCAAAAAGTAAAGCGAGTAGAGTGGAGCCGAGTGGAGCCGCTACCATGCAGTGGAAAAGGGGCAGGAGGTGATGATGAGACGTATGTGTCAGTAAGCGTTGAGTCCAGATGAACTGAGTCAGCCTTCTTTCTTTGGTTTTCTTACCTGGATAGTAGCTGGGTGTGCTTGTCCTGTCCTCAGTGGAGAAGTAGTGTCCTCTCCTTTCTCCGTTTTGTCCCCCAGACTGGAGTAGTACTGATAATCCCAGATAATCCCTCGTGTTCCAGGACTGATGATGGAGCGTACAGGCCAGATAGTGGCTGGGATAACTGGAGCAACAGGTTAATGTGATGAACACCTCAAGTGAGACATTTTTATTTTGACTTGTTCTGCTGTTTTAATGACATGAACAGTGAAGGTCTCTGCCTGCTTGGTTACCATATCCACATTACTAATGAGCTTTATCAACATTTTCTCTTGTGTAAGTATCTCATGAAAGCACCAATAGTCATGCACAGAATATCACCACATTATCAATACTGAGGTATTCAGGCAAACTATTGAGATGTTTTGTTTTGTTGATATAACTCAGCCCTGTAATCCGGCATTTATCCAACACAATTTCATCTTTTGGCGGCATGGTGGCACAGTGGTTAGCACAGTCACCTCACAGCAAGAAGGTCCTGGGTTCAAGCCCTGGGGTACTCCAACCTTGGTGGGTCGTCCCGGGTTGTCCTCTGTGTGGAGTTTGCATCTTCTCCTCGTGTCTGTGTGGGTTTCCTCCCACAGTCCAAAGACATATAGGTCAGGTGGAGCACCTGTACTACATTGTCCCTAGGAGTGTGTGTGTGTGTGTGTGTGTGTGTGTGTGTGTGTGTGTGTGTGTGTGTGTGTGTGTGTGTGTGTGTGATGGCCTGGCGGCCTGTCCAGGGTGTCTCCTCGCCTGCCACCCAATGACTGCTGGGATAGGCTCCAGCATCCCTGCGACCCTGAGAGCAGGATAAGCGGTTTGGATAATGGATGGATGGAATTTCGTCTTTTAAAATGGGCCTGCTGGCTTCCACCACCCGAAAATCAGAGCGGCATGAAAGTTGAGACTTGATTGGTATCTGTTTTCCTTGGTGGGTGAGTCATACACCAAATGTACCAAAGACTCTTCCTGTACAGAACAGGACTCGGCTCGTTTTACGGATGTTAAAGATGTTTGCAGCTATCTCTTGAACCTCCCAAAGTTTTGCCACACATTGGAGGAAATGCACTCCCCCGTACAGAGACGTGATGACTGACATGAGATTTCCACCAGGAAGCGCTCCTCTTCCGCCGTCAGCTTGATTTCTGGGTATTTTTGGTGTGTTTCTTTCAGAGCACGAAAGCTGCTGACAGCAAAGCCTTGCAGGAGAGGCAGAGGCAGCAGATGGCCAGAGGTCTGCCCAAACAGAAGCCCATCACCGGGGTCAAACAGGTCATTGTGGTGGCCTCGGGGAAGGGCGGCGTGGGGAAATCCACCACTGCAGGTACGCAATCTCAGATCCACCATGTTTTCACAAAATTGGTCTTTTCATTGTTGGATGCTGTTGAAGATAGGAGGAGCGATAAAGACCAGAACAGTTTGGGTTTGGAAGATCGTTTCATCGGCATGTTTAGGACACTGATGAAGTTCAGGCGCCATTTTTTCTGTTTTGGATGAAATGCAGTCTGGAATAATTTCATTGAATTTCAACCAGTCATTTTTTTTTTTTTTTGGTGTGGATTCCCCCCCCCCCCAATTGCATCCGGCCAATTACCCCACTCTTCCGAGCCGTCCCGGTCTCTGCTCCGCCCCCTCTGCTGATCCGGGGAGGGCTGCAGACTACCACATGCCTCCTCCCATACATATGGAGTCACCAGCCGCTTCTTTTCACCTGACAGTGAGGAGTTTCACCAGGGGGACGTAGTGCGTGGGAGGATCACGCTATTCTCCCCAATTCCCCCTCCCTCCCGAACAGGCACCCCGACTGACCAGAGGAGGCGCTAGTGCTGCGACCAGGACACATACCCACATCCGGCTTCCCACACACAAACACAGCCAATTGAATTGTGTCTGTAGGGATGCCCGACCAAGCCAGAGGTAACACGGGGATTCGAACCGGTGATCCCTGTGTTGGTAGGCAACAGAACAGACCGCCACGCCACCCGGACGCCCTCAGTCAATCATTTTAATCAGTTTATTATCCCCGTCAGGTGGGTAGCCTGGAGGGGATTATGCGTTTGGTCGTGTGTGTGTGTGTGGACCCGTAAGCCCAAATTTATTTTTTGCAGAGCGATGAGTGTATGATCAAGAACCTCCTGCGATTGCAGTGATTCACAACCTTTATAAAAACATTTGTTGCCGCTACCTCCCTACGTTCATTTTCTAGCTGGCTCGGCCAACGCTGCTCTCGGTCGCTGCCCGCTCTGACTCAGCCGTGACTCAGAGCGGGTTGACTCACATCAGGCAGCGACATGATCATAAGTTATTAAAAGAATTTTGATAATCCAGAAAATTAGAAAATTATAAAGGAACAACTTCCTCTAGGTTGCAGTCAAAACAGGAAGTGTTGGTTAGTGTGGCGGTCTATTCCGTTGCCTACCAACATGGGGCTCGCCGGATCGAATCCCCGTGTTACCTCCGGCGTGGTCGGACGTCCCTACAGACACAATTGGCCGTGTCTGCGGGTGGGAAGCCGGATGTGGGTATGTGTGCTGGTCGCTGCAGTAGCGCCTCCTCTGGTTGGTCGGGGAGCCAGTTCGGGAGAGGGCCCCGTATGGGAGGAGGCATGTGGCGGTCTGCAGCCCTCCCCGGATCAGCAGAGGCGGTGGAGCTGAGACTGGGACGGCTCGGAAGACTGGGGTAATTGGCCAGATACAATTGGGGAGAAAAAGAGGCTAAAAATCCACACAAAATTATTACATTACGACCCTTTTGTCACTTTGCTGAGACTATTGTTATTCTCCTGGATGTTTTTTTAATTTTCTTTTATTTCTGTATTCTTTATTCCTTACGTCTCATTATAAAAGTAAGAGAGTAAATTCTTGAGTTTCGGCCCCTCAGCACTGCAGCAACAACAGCAATCAAACAAAAACAGAACAAAAAAGCAGCAATAATAATAAACAGTGTGTGAATCTATTTTGTCCTCTTTTCGGGTTGCCTTTGTCATTAAGAGTTTAAACGACCTTATTTCCTGGTTCTATCAGAGCAGCACCAGGGCTGAGTCGTGTCTCATTTCCTGGTTCTGTCAGAGCAGCACCATGGCAGAGTCGTGTCTCATTTCCTGGTTCTGTCAGAGCAGCACCAGGGCTGAGTCGTGTCTCATTTCCTGGTTCTGTCAGAGCAGCACCATGGTAGAGTCGTGTCTCATTTCCTGGTTCTGTCAGAGCAGCACCAGGGCTGAGTCGTGTCTCATTTCCTGGTTCTGTCAGAGCAGCGCCATGGCAGAGTCGTGTCTCATTTCCTGGTTCTGTCAGAGCAGCGCCAGGGCTGAGTTGTGTCTCATTTCCTGGTTCTGTCAGAGCAGCACCATGGCTGAGTCATGTCTTATGGGAAATGTGTTTTTATCACACTTAGAAGAGCAAAGAGTCATTTCTTAAAATGCAGTAAACGAGTCACCTGTCATTCTCCCTCATTTCCTCTCTTCTTTCCATCATCAGTAAACCTGGCTCTGGGACTGACCGCCAACGAGCCGGTAAGACACGCCAAAAGCTCCGCCCCCTCATGTCATTTACAGTCTCATGACAACTCTGGTTCTGTTTCTAAAGGACAGAAAACACGAACATCACACAAGTACAACAGAAAATAACACAAGAAATGCAACGTCACAGGGGTCTGGGTGGCATGGCGGTCTGTTCTGTTGCCTGCCAACATGAGGACGGCGGTTCGAATCCCCGTGTTACCACCGGCTTGGTCGGGCATCCCTACAGACACAATTGGCCATGTCTGTGGGAGGGAAGCCGGATGTGGGTGTGTGTCCTGGTTGCTGCACTAGCGCCTCCTCTGGTCGGTCAGGGTGCCTGTTCGGGGGGGAAGGGGGACTGGGGGGAATAGCCTGATCCTCCCACGTGTTATTTCCCCCTGGTGAAACTCCTCACTGTCAGGTGAAAGGAAGTGTCTGGTGACTCCACATGTATTGGAGGAGGCGTGTGGTAGTCTGCAGCCCTCCCCGGATCAGCAGAGGGGCTGGAGCAGAGACCGGGACGGCTCGGAAGAGTGGGGTAATTGGCCGGATGCAGTTACGGAGAAAAAAGAGGGGGGAGAAATGGAATGTCACTTCTGTGAGTCTGTACTTGTGATACATAGCTGTCCTCACACCTCTCTCGTTTTCTCCCCCTGTCTGTCATGTCTTCCTGCTCTTCTTCATCTCACCATCTGCTCGCTTTAAAATGCCTCCTTGTTCACACCCTCTGTTCCTGTTCTATACATCTATCCTATCCACTCCTCACCTCTCCTCCCACTCCGTTCCTGTGTTCCGGCTCTCCGGCTCTCTCAGTCCAAGTCAGTTGGTTTGCTGGATGCGGACATCTACGGTCCATCTGTTCCAAAGCTGATGAACCTGAGAGGGAATCCAGAGCTGTCTGACAGTACGTCAGTATTTTAGTAATGATGACTGTAGAGATGAGAGCCCATCACATAACTCTGCTTTACAGCAGACCTCGAAAAGGGTGATTTTAGTTTTACCTCCTTCATGGTTAATTCACATGCACTCAGATTTCAGTATGTGTCAAGATGAATTGAGCCTTTGAATCCAACCACCAATCGCTCCGTCCCTAAAATGTTTTGTATATCGTAAGGAGAGATTACACAGCCATTATACGGTTACAGGTGAAATGGTGTTGGAGGTCATCCTTTTACCCTGCCTAGTGTGTTTCCGTTGAGTTAAAATTCAGATGGATTCGGAAACCTGTATTTTGGCCTCAAAATGACAGGGGGGTCCAGGTAGCGTAGCGGTCTATTCCATTGCCTACCAACACAGGGATCGGCGGTTTGAATCCCTGTGTTACCTCCGGCTTGGTCGGGCGTCCCTACAGACACAATTGGCCATGTCTGCGGGTGGGAAGCTGGATGTGGGTATGTGTCCTGGTCGCTGCACTAGCGCCTCCTCTGGTTGGTCAGGGCATCTGTTCAGGGGGGGAGGGGGACCTGGGGGGAATAGCGTGATCCTCCCACGTGCTACGTCCCCCTGGTGAAACTCCTCACTGTCAGGTGAAAAGAAGCGGCTGGTGACTCCACATGTATGGGAGGAGGCATGTGGTAGTCTGCAGCCCTCCCCGACTCAGCAGAGGGGGTGGAGCAGCAACCGGGACGGCTTGGAAGAGTGGGGTAATTGGCAAAGTACCATTGGGGAGAAAAGGGGGGGAACCCACGCACACACAAAAAAAAAGGACGACACACTTCAGACACCCAGTCTGCTTTACAGTGCTGGCTTAGTATTGGGTCTGTACTGAGGAGATGAAAATCTTTCACGGCCTCTTTTCAGAGGTGGTCAAATCACAGTCAGTCGAGGGAATGGAGTTAGTCAGCCCCTCATCAAAAAAAACAGTCGAAGGATAATTGTTTTTTTACGTCCTGGGGTTTATTTTCATAGTTTTTCCATCATTTGGATCAGTTATCAGTTAGTCAAGTTTATTTGTGTCGCACAAAGGGCTTTACTGTCAGTACAATATGCCACATATGCAACCCTCTATACTGGAACCCTCGACCCTTGAGAAAGAAGATCGAGGGTCAGTATGACGTTATTTTACTCTCCAGCTTCATTTACTAGATTCTGGACACAGGACCACCGCTGGACTTGGCTTTACAGTGGTGTCTTCAGGGACAAGTGAACAGGCATCTTTAAACATGTCCTTTAAACAACAGTGCCCCCTTGTGTCTCAGTCAGTCTGTGTCCATGACTAGCCATTATCTATGACATCTCTATGGTGCTGTCCGTCTAGTTTATATACTTAGCACAAAAAGTAAGGAAATGTGTGTTTGGCAGAGGATGTCTTTGTTGTAACGATGCTTCTTGGCAGTAAATCTTACACCGTTGGAAAGCCTGTTTACTCCCCTTGTAAATGGCGCCACATGTGTAAGGAACATGCGTTTGTGGGATGAGCAGCAGAGCTGAGTATGTGGGTTGCGCCCCTGAAGCATTTGCCAAATCTTCTCTGCCGATGCCAAACAGCTTATTTTGCTGTTGCTATTGACTCTTGTGTTGAGCTTCTGGTACCCCAGGTGCTGACAATCAGGTGCCTGATATAAGATTTATTGCCAAGAAGCATTGTTACAACAAAGACATAATCTACCGAACACACATTTGTGCTAAGTTTATATGGTTACTACTGTCTATGGTAAGTATAGCCTGCTACTTCCTGCAGGCTGAACCAGTAAGTAGATCAGCAACGTCCTCCACCACTGAAAATACTGGACATTTCGGGCATAACTTTAACTTTGGTTTTCTCTTCCAAATACATTAATTGGGTTAAATTGGACTTGTTGAAACATGTGTGACACTCCTGTGCAGTTGTCCCATATGACACCGTTGTGAAGTTGAGTCCAGCGATGGCCCTGTGTTCAGAATAGCTAACGAATGTAATTGTTTCATTATTTCCATCACAATCATATCATTTAGAACCCTAAAAAGAGCCCTGAAAACACAGAATAATTAAAAATCTTAATCAGAGTTTATTCTGAATGTGAAATATTGAAACCCAATTGAAAAACACGTGTGCTGAGCTCCTCCTCCCTGTCTAGCTCACTTTAACTAATTGTCAATTCCAGGGATGATGCACAATCGTTTTGAGTTTTGAGTTTACTGAATGAAATGTTTTATATTGAAGCTAATCCGAACCCACCTGTCTTTCTCTCAGACAATTTAATGATACCGCTCGTCAACTATGGGATTCCATGGTGAGTCCCTCCCTCTGTGACATCACATGTACCACTGCCCAATCACGTTGCTCCATTTCAGACATCAACTGAGCTGTTCTGTACCAAAGACCCATCAGTTTGACCTCTCTCTCTCGCTCTCTCTGTCTCTCTCTGTCTCTCTCCCCATCTGTCTTTTTGATCTCTGTCTCTCTGTCTGCCTCTCTTTCTCTGTTGGTCTATATCTCTCACTGCCTTTCTCTCTCTCCGTGTTGGTCTGTCTCTCTTTCTTCCTGTCTCTATGTTTCTCTCTCTCCATCCACCTGTATCTCTCCATTTCTCTCTCCCTGTCTCTGTCTCTCCAACCGTCTATATCTTTCTCCATGTCTGTCTCTGTCCAGTATGTCCATGGGTTTCCTAGTGGAGGATGTAGCTCCTATTGTTTGGAGAGGTCTGATGGTGATGTCAGCCATCGAGAAGCTCCTCAGACAGGTAAGAACTCGTTCTTCCTTCCCGCTTTCTCAAGCTGTGGGTCACAACTCAAAACAGCTCCGTGTGCTTACTTGTTATCAGCCCCCTGTAACAAGGGCTCTGACATGCATCAATGTGTTGATACCTCCGTCAGTTTGAGAGACAGGTCTCAGTAAGGCTCCATTTGTCTGGCTCATGCCGAATCTTCACTAGACAAGCAGAGGGCTCCTCGTATTCTAGGGAGTGTGTGAGGCAGATGCTAGCAGTGTGTGTGTGCATGTGACATGTCCACTTGATTAATCCTGTGAGTGCACAGGATTAATCCAGTTTTGCCTGCCAATTGTCAGCAGTCCTCCATCTTGACACGTTTTAGCTTTAGCATCTAGCAAGCAGCCTCCAGATGCTACTGATGTGGTTCTGTGATAATTCCCATCTCTTCTAAGTTTGTTTGCTGGCGTTTGGTTGTTGGTGTGTGTGTATGTGTGTGTGTGTGTGTATGTGTGTGTGTGTGTGTGTGTGTGTGTGTGTGTAGGTGGATTGGGGGTCATTGGACTACCTGGTGGTTGATATGCCTCCAGGGACTGGGGATGTCCAGCTGTCAATCACACAGAATGTTCCCATAGCAGGTCACACATCTCTCTCCCTCTCACACACACACACACACACACACACACACACACGTGCTGGCAGGTGCATGAGTATAGCATGCAGTTCGTCTGATATTCCTGCTAAATAATATATTGATGCATGCTTAATAATCCAGGTGAGGAAATCACAGGAAGTTGAATCGGTTAATCTAGACTCAGTGTTTAGTGGGAGATACGTTTCATTACTCATCTAAGTGACTTCGTCAGTCTCAACTTACTGCAGGTGTCCCCACCCTTATAAACAATACAGTTGCATAACGACCAAAACCAACGATTGGTTTCATATGCAAATTGCCGTGACCATTAATTAGAGGTACAGTGGTCATGTGTGCTATTCACAGAGGATTGGGGAATAGTTGTAGTCACAGCATTGTAAGATGGTGGCTGTGGTCATCACAGCATTATAAGATGGTGAACGTCGCCATCTTATAATGCTGTGACTGCTATGAGGATGGCACAACACAGAACAATTACCTCGTCAGGTCAGGACTTCACAGTCTACACCCATCTACAGGCCAGTGGCCAGTCTTTCAAGGATGAGGATGTGCACATCCTTGATAGGGAGGATCGCTGGTTTGAGTTGGGAGTCAAAGAGGCCATATGTGTGAAGAGGGAACGACCATCCCTGGACCGTGCATGCCCCCATGGTGGCCTGGCTGAGGGTCCCTCCCCAGCTGGCCAGGGAGGCACCTGTGAAGACCTGAACGTAGTGGGGGACGCACCCCAGCCAAACTCCCTCACGGGAGATGGCCGGGTGAGTCCTAAAATCTCACATCTCTCCCTCCGCGCCTGTGCGGGGATGTGGAGCTGGTGCTGTTTGTCTTGAATTAGGTTCAGCCACAGCTGCGTGAACCAACGTTGCAGGTTTCTTAATGTAGCAGTCCCAGGTGCACCACTGGGGGAGCTGCTGATATCGTCCCAAGGAGAGACATGACACTCCCTGCTGGCACCGAGACCGAGGATAAAATGCGTTGCGTCAGCCACAACAATGCTGCCACACGCTTCTCTGACAGGCGCACCATCATAGCGTGGGTGTCCAAAAGCAGACCAAGTTAGGGCCTCTGCTGGCTCAGCTGAAGGGCACTCTTGGTGGGGTTGATAGTGAAGCCCAGCTCTATGATGTGATGGATGACCAGGGCTGTATGGGCCTCCCCTTCCTGCCATGTTGCAGCGAGAATCAGCCAGTTGTTGATGTAAGTTATGAAAGTGATATTGTGATATAAGATTCTCACCCCTTCACCCTGAGTGGCTCTAGAGCCATCTCCTCATGTTTGGAGGACATACATGGTGCCAAGGAGTAACTCAACGGGAGACAGGTGTATTGATAGATCTGGCCTCCCACCACAAAACGAAGGAACTTCATGTGATGTGACAGATTGGGGACGTGGAAATATGCATTGGTCTATTGAAGTCATCCAGTCACCTGGCTGGATGCAGTCCAACAGCAGCTTGACCGTCAGGATACGAAACAGTCTCCGAGCAATATAGCCATTCAGGATGCACAGATCCAAAACCGACCTCACGCCCCCTGATTTCTTGGGAACCAGGAAATATGGGGAAATTAAACCCTTCTGCGGCTCCAACTAGTGAACAGTCGTTATGGCTCCCTTGCAGAGGAGTGCAGTTATGTCAGCCTCCAAGTTTCATAGTTCATCATGGAGTTCCACAGGGTTCACTGTTGGGGCCACTCCTGTTTATTATTTTCCTCATCCCTCTTGGTAGCATCTTCCGGCATTAAGGTATCCATCTCCACTGTTAGGCTAGTGATACACAGCTTTATACTGTATGTGTCCACTAAGCCCACTTCTACTCTCCCCTCCAGTACCCTCAGTGCTTGTTCTCATTAGTACCCTTTCCCTTTCCAGTCATACAAACAATGTCTACCGGATTGCCTTTTTCCATCTGCGAAACATCTCCAGACTATGCCCTGTTCTAACAACATTCAATAGAAGTCTTAGTCAATGCTTAGTCACATCACACATTGATACTTCAGTGCGATCCTGTCAGGCATCCCCAACAAACTTATTCACCGACTTCAACTCATTCAGAGTTCTGCAGCATGGATAATTACAAGTTTTAAGTCCACTGACCATGTCTCTCCCCTGCTGATTCAATTACACTGGCTTCCTGTGTCACCGCAGATTAACTTTAAAATTTTATTATTAACATTCACAGCTCTTCATAATCTATCCCCAGCTTATGTCACAGACCTCCTTTAGGCTTACACTCACTCCATCTCGCTCCCTGTGGTCTTCACCAGCAGGTCTATTGGCACTACCATCCATCAACCTCAGCACAATGGGTGCCAGGGCTTTGTCCTATGCTGCACCCAAACTTTGGAACTCCATTCCCCGTCACAACTGCATACTGGACTCCGTCACAGAATTCAAAACTGCTCTTAAAACCCACCTTTTCAAACTAGATTACTCACTTCAACCAGCTGCATTAACTGCATCAACTTCATCTTGATTTCTCTTCTTGCTGAGCTATGCTCTGTTGCTTATTGTGTGTTTTATTGTTGATTGCACTATTTTTATTTTACTTCTTCGTTGTTTATTGTATATGATGTAAGGTGACCTTGAGTGTCATGAAAGGCGCCATTGATAAAATGTATCCTTAATATTATTGTTATTATTATTATTATTATTATTATTATAGGTGGTGGGGTCCTGTGGGTAGTGAGGGAAAAGATCTGTCTCAGCTCTGTGGCGGTGCCTCGAAGGGTAAACCAGTCGTGAATGGGGTTAGAGGGCGGAGCATTTGCGATATAGAAACATGGTTTTCTTATGCAGGTGGCAGCAGAGTGTAACGGTGCCTCCGTGTGGTCACCAAATGTATTACAAAAGCAAATGACTAGAAGAACAAGACGTCAACAAATGTGGTTTTACTGTATTTACAAGGTGCTGATGGATATTAAATACACTGACATTTTATGATGTCCCTCATGCACATGGGATTATCTAATTTTTCCTTGTGTAGGAGCAGTCATCGTGTCCACACCACAGGACATCGCCTTGTTGGACGCACGCAGAGGAGCTGAGATGTTCAAGAAAGTCAATGTGCCGGTAATTTAAATGGAGCTCTCCACTGAAACAGAAGGTTTATTCCAGCTCAGGGATCTTTCCATGTTCCCCACACGTGTCACAATGGTCCAGGTTTATGAAGCTATTCATCAGTTTAACGTGAGTTTAATTCCAAAGGAAAATGAGTCACGTCTATAAAGCAGTCCTACTCTCAGTAGCTCATGACAGTGTATTAGATTTTTTTTTCTCCCCAATTGCGTCCGGCCAATTACCCCACTCTTCTGAGTCGTCCCGGTCGCTGCTCCACCCCCTCTGCCGATCCGGGGAGGGCTGCAGTCTACCACATGCCTCCTTCCATACATGTGGAGTCACCAGCCACCTCTTTTCACTGTCGTGGAGTCACCAGCCACTTCTTTTCACCTGACAGTGAGGAGTTTCACCAGGGGGACGTAGCGCATGAGAGGATCACGCTATTTCCCCCAGTTCTCCCTTCCCCCCAAGCGGGCACCCTGACTGACCAGAGGAGGCGCTAGTGCAGCAACCAGGACACATACCCACATCCAGCTTCCCACCCACAGACATAAAAATGAAATAAATTAATGCAAATTAAAGTGCAAGTAGTCTTTTAAATGAAAAGGCAGTTGAAGGGACTTTGAGAATACTACTACTACTACTATAATAATAATAATACAACACGTCAACACTAAAATTCCTCGTCGACACATTTTTATAATGGACGTAATCGATTATGTCGACTAATGGTTAATACAACACAGGCGTGGAGCTAGTCAGGAGGTGATGGCACACCTATGTCTGATAGGACATACAGGTGTCGACAGGCAGTGCACAAAGGCGGTGCATAGAAGCGATTTTTTTCTTTTTTTAGAGATTTTTTTTTGAGATGCAGACAATGACACCCGCTTCTGGTGTAGGAAGATGGCGGTGCAAACTTTCATTTGCGGCGGCTTCTTCCAGTACCGGTGTGAGAAGGTGGTGGCGCGAACTTACGTCTGTGGCGGCCTCACCCAGTACTGTCCATGCAGTGTCTTTGTCCACGTCTGCATCTAAGTTTGTGTCTTCATTTGATGGCTGGGAGAGCTGGCACTGGATCGTCTGGGAGAGCTTGGTCTGCTGCATCCTGTGGGCCCAGGGACCACGGCCCTGCCTGGAGCTGTGCCTGAAGAGGAAACACCGAGGGCGGTCTGACAGGATGTGGAAGCGGGGCAGGCTAAGCTAACTGCTAGCTCATACAGACCAGCAGTTCCGATAACACCGAGGGCGGTCTGGTGGCGGCCTCGCCTGGCATTGACTGTGGTGTTTCTGGTGTCGCCGTGTGGAGTGAGGGGAGGTGTGTCGAAGGTGTTTGGCTGGCGCTGGATCGGCCGGGGTAGTCTGGTCTGCTGTGTCCTGTGGGCCCAGTGGATGTGTGTGTTCGTGTAATTTTTGTAGTTTGGATGTGTGTGTTTGTGTAGTTTGGATATGTGTGTGTAGTTTTTGTAGTTTGGATGTGTGTGTTTGTGTAGTTTTTGTAGTTTGGATGTGTGTGTTTGTATAGTTTTTGTAGTTTGGATGTGTGTGTGTAGTTTGGATGTGTGTTTGTATAGTTTTTGTAGTTAGGATGTGTGTGTTCTTGTAGTTTTTGTAGTTTGGATGTGTGTGTTTGTGTAGTGTGTGTAGTTTGGATGTGTGTGTTTGTGTAGTTTGTGTAGTTTGGATGTGTGTGTTTGTGTAGTGTGTGTAGTTTGGATGTGTGTGTTCTTGTAGTTTGTGTAGTTTGGATGTGTGTGTTTGTGTAGTTTGGATGTGTGTTTTTGTGTAGTTTGGATGTGTGTTTGTATAGTTTTTGTAGTTAGGATGTGTGTGTTCTTGTAGTTTTTGTAGTTTTGATGTGTGTGTTTGTGTAGTGTGTGTAGTTTGGATGTGTGTGTTTGTGTAGTTTGTGTAGTTTGGATGTGTGTGTTTGTGTAGTGTGTGTAGTTTGGATGTGTGTGTTCTTGTAGTTTGTGTAGTTTGGATGTGTGTGGTCTTGTAGTTTGTGTAGTTTGGATGTGTGTGTTTGTGTAGTTTGGATGTGTGTGTTTGTCTTTGTGTTGCACTGCGGTGGGCTGGGGGACGATGTTTTGTTTCGTTTCATTTCATGTGTGCAAGTGCATGAAATGAAACGACCAGTAAATGTTGCTGATTCCTGATGAAGACTCGGGCTGAAAGGAAGGCATCTCTCCTCTTCCTCCAGGTCCTAGGCCTGGTCCAGAACATGAGTGTGTTCCAGTGTCCCAACTGCAGCCATCAGACCCACATCTTTGGTTCGGACGGAGCCAGACGGCTGGCCGAAACCTTGGGAGTTCACATGTTAGGTGAGAGGAGCCGTTCTGTACAGAGCAGAACTGACGAGTCAGACACGGCAGCCTGATGTCAGCAGCTGGTTCCAGAAAACCCCAACCGACCAGCCAGCCAGCAGCCTTTTATGTCCGGACACCTGACGCCGTGGTGCAGTGAAACACAATGAGCTGGGTCAACGTAGTGCATCTCCATAACCTTTAGCTCTGACTGGGCCTGTCTGCTCCTCCCGTCTCTCTCTCTCTCTCCCTCTCCCCCTCTCTCTCTCTCTCTCTCTCCCCCTCTCCCCCTCTCTCACACACTCTCTTCCTCTGTGTCTGTAGGGGACATTCCTCTCCATCTAAACATCCGAGAGATGTCGGATAGAGGACAGCCGGTGGTCGTATCGTCTCCTCACAGTTCTGAGGTTGGTTTCAACCCTGACAACCAGTACAGGCTTCTTCTTTTACTGGGCAGCTCCCAGTGGCCAACAGGAGGAGCCTCTGGTTGTACTGGGCAGCTCCCAGGTGTTAGTATGTGGAATCATCCCTCTGCAGAACTGTAGTCCACTGACTTCCGGTTTCTGCTGCAGCGGTCATACCAGCTTCCTGTTTGTTGGTATGTGCTAGTGACGGTGGCATGTTTTTGGCGATGCCTGCAAGATTTACCATGGATAAATGTCAACCACATGCACACGACTGTCCACACACCTTCACCTGCACCTGCCAGCACACGGTGAAGAGTTTCAAGTTGTACGTATCAGGTTACGTCCACCGTTATGAGGATGAGCGGACGGACAGACGGACGGACTTAACTTGAAATGTACAACTTGAAACGCTTCACCGTGTGCTGGTAGGTGCAGGTGAAAGTGTGTGGACAGTTGTGTGCATGTGGTTGACATGTATCCATGGTAAATCTTGCAGCCATCGCCAAAAACATGCCATTGTCAGCAAACAGGAAGCTGGTATGACCGCTGCAGCAGAAACCGGAAGTCAGTGGACTACAGTGATGCACAAGGACGATTGTATGACTCTGAGCCAGGCCAGTTTCAGTGCTGATACACGGGGATAAGAGCCGTGATGGATAACCATTACACTCAGCGAAAGTAGATGTCCAATAAAGCAGACATGGCTGTTATATTCTATCATGGCACTGTGTGTGTGTGTGTGTGTGTGTGTGTGTGTGTGTGTGTGTGTGTGTGTGTGTGTGTGTGTGTGTGTGTGTGTGTGTGTGTGTGTGTGTGTGTGTGTGTGGTGTTTTCTAGGCTGACTCTTACAGGAAGGTGGCATCTGCTGTGGTCCAGAGACTGGAGGAAGTCAGCAGTTGATTGGCAGATGAACAGGAAGTCAGTGGATGATTGACAGCCCGTGGGCAGTTGGTCATCAAGAGAGGCAGTAGTAAAGTGTACATGCAGACACATGGATGAATGGAAACAACACATTTTAAACCAACAGACAAGCACTCATACAAATACACTGCATACAAACTTGCATCAGATACAGATGTTCACACTTCGACACAAATACCAGCACACACTCACGCACACGCACACACACACATGCATGCATGTTTCCATAGAGAGGCATGTTTTGACTAACCATCTTTATGTCGTAACGCAAAATAACTATCTACAAATGCAGTACAGACCACAATAAATGTGTGCACATACTGACATACACAGTATACTACTAGTACTACTTCATAAATGACTTCATGTGGCGCTGTGGTTACTGCATGCTTTGAAGTCGCTGCTCCAGATTACGTATGACGTGGTGTCCCAGTGTGGCTCCAGTCTCGTACTGCTCCGTCAGGGTGGCTGTGCCTTTTCACGAGGCAACATTCCAGTATTGATCTCAGTCATCTTATTTATGTACATTTTCCTGCTTGGTGGGATTTGAACCTGTGGGAGCTCTGCTTTCTCTGAGAGCTCATCTACCGCTGAGATCCGGTATGGCTCCTTTTCAGAGTCCATGACAAGACGATAACGTATTGGACCAAGGAAAGCTGAATCACTTCATCTGGACACAGCATTTACTGACAGATACGTCTCATCGCTCAAGTAAGTGACCTCTTCAGTCTCACCTGACTGCAGGTCCTGGTTCAACAGGTCCTGGTTCAACAGGCCCTGTTTAAACAGACCCTGGTTAAACAGGCCCTGGTTAAGTGTGGTTATCCTAACTGGGTGTTTGTCAAAGCCAGGAAGACGCCCAAACAGTGGACCAGCCGATGGAAGAGAGGAGAAGGACCACAGCTGTCCAAGTGTAAACCAGTGGTGATTCTGTGTGTGGTGGGAGTGTTTGGAAAAGCTGAGACAGTTTTCCAAACACTCAGTTGCTTTCCAACCCCAAAACACGCTGCACCAGGAGTTGGTCCACCCTAAGAATCAGGTCCCCTGGCACAAACAGAGCAATATAGTGTAGCTGTTGGTTTGGGTGGTTATGCCGCTGTATTGTTTATAAGGGTGGGGACACCTGCAGTCAGGTGGGACTGAAGAGGTCACTTATGTCCCGTTTCCACGACATGGTACCGGCTCAACTCCACTCGACTTTTTCGTTTTCCATGACTGGAAAGTACCGGCATTTTGGTAACCATTACCCCTTTTCTGGTACCACCTTTATCGAGGCTGCGATAAAACTGGAGCGGGTACCCAAATCAAGGCAGACCAGCCACACTGAGGGAGTGCTGTTACGGTGATGGAAAACGACCCGAGTCGAGCCGGGGCGAGTTGAGCCGGGACCATGTCGTGGAAAAGGGGCATCAGATGATGATGAAAGGTTTCTTGTGTCCGGATGAACTGATTCAAGCTTCTTTAATGTTCTTCCCTGGATTATGAGGCACGCGTCAAGACGGTAACATATTTGGTGATGAATGTTTAAATGATTCAGCAGTGGGACAAAGATCACAAACCAACCATCCCCCGTTTCACGGGAGTGGAAGCTAACCTGACACCCGGAGCAGCAAGCGGGGAAAGCCGTTCTCGGGCGGATCTGTATTGAAGCTCGTTTTGCTGTGAATGTCTGAAGGGAAGTGGTGAACTTGAATAAAAGATTGTTGGTTTGTATTTTTGTTTTATTCTGGGTGTTCTCTTTTAAAACTGTTTGAGGACATGAAGATTTAGCATTGTCATGGCATGACAAATGTATTCCACAGTTAAAACGGTGCAGCCCAAAACCTTCTGTGCCCTGGCAAGATGTTGACCAGAGTAAAAAGGAAATCCAGAGTTGAGATAAAATCTGCAGAAGAAGGAGTCACTGGTTAAAGAAAGGATGCAGCGTAGTCTTGGACACAGATCTCATAGTCTTATTGAATAACAGCTAATTAAGAAGATAAGAAGGTAATGGTAAGAGAGTCTTTTACTGTCAGTATGTTGCCGTAGGTTCAAATCCTTTATTCATTCGTTCATTCATCTCATCTTCAGCCGCTTCTCTGGGGTGGGGTCGTGGTGGCAGCAAGCTAAGTAGGGCACTCCAGACCTCCCTCCCCCAGCAACGCCCTCCAGCTCCTCCTGGGGGATCCCAAGGCGTTCCCAGGCCAGACTGGACATGTAGTCCCTCCAGCGAGTTCTGGGTCTATCCCGGGGTCTCCTCCCAGTTGCAAGTGCCTGGTAAACCTCCAAAGGAAGGCGCCCAGGAGGCATCCTAATCAGATGCCCGAACCACCTCAACTGGCTCCTTTCCATGTGAAGGAGCAGTGGCTCTACTCCGAGCTCCCTCCGGATGTCCGAGCTCCTCAGCCTATCTCTAAGGCTGAGCCCAGACACCCTACGGAGGAAACTCATTTCAGCCGCTTGTATCCACCACCTCACCCCTTCGGTCACTACCCAAAGCTCATGACCACAGGTGAGGGCTGGAACCAAGACTGACTGGTACATTGAGAGCTTTGCCTTCCGGTTCAGCTCCCTCTTCACCACAACGGTCCGGTACAGCATCCACATTACTGCTGATGCTGCACCAATCCACCTGTCAATCTCCCGCTCCATCCTACCCTCACTCCCGAACAAGACCCCGAGATACTTGAGCTCAAATCCTTTATATTTAAATTCAAATCCGTTATATGTATCATGTATTAACTCTGATTTTCGCTTGAATTATTTAAAATACACAATCCCAGAAAGCTCGGATGGAGTGTGTACACACGTGCTCCCGCTTAGCTGCCTTCAACACGTCTCAGCAAACTCAATGGAGTTGATGCAAGGTCCTCTAAAAGACCGGCAGGGGGCGCTGGAACTGTTTTAAGAAACAGAACAAGCCAGGTCAACGTGCACGGGAGAAAGAATTGACGTCGGTTGCGTTCATAGCGAGGTGTGAGGTCACGTGACGTCCTCCCGGAAGGGGAGGAGGAGGAGGATTCGCTGAAGACGGGGGGGGGGGTAATACCACGATGACCGTTTTTCACCCGCTGTCCCAAAATATGTTGGAGACACTTGTGATATTTCTCACCGTGCACACACACACACACACGCACACACACACACACACACACACACACACACACGGGAAGGAAGGTGAACTTCACTGGCAAGGAGCGGACGGTGACTCGCTGCATGTGGGGAAGTGGCCCTGGGTGTGGGCGTGGGAGAGAGGGGGGAGGAGTGAAAGCGGAGAGACATCATGACTCAGCCCTCACATTGACTCCTGGCTACAGAGACTGGTGATTGGCATTCAACCCTGTGGAGCAACAGCCAAGGACACCAACTCACTCCCTACAACACTGCTGTTAACACAAACACACTCGATAACACTGCCTGCTGCTAACACACACACACACACACAGACACACACGCCGATCAGCCAAAACATTAAAACCACCTGCCCAGTGTTGTGTAGGCGCCCTTGTGCTGCCACAGCAGCTCTGACCCGTCGAGGCATGGACTCCACCTCTGAAGGTGTCCTCTGGTATCTGGCAGCAGATCCTCCATACGTGAGGATACTCGTAAGTTGTGAGGCGGAGTCTCCATGGATCGGACTTGCTTTCCAGCACATCCCACTCATGCTCAATCAGCTTGAGATGTGGGGAATTTGGAGGCCAAGGCAACACCTTGGCCACCATGTCATTTTCTCAAACCCGTCCTGAAGAGTTTTTGCAGCGCGGCAGAGCACACTACCCTGCTGAGAGAGGCCACTGCCATCAGGGAATACTGTTACCACGAAGGGGTGCACTTGGTCTGCAACACTGTTTAGGGAGGTGGAGCATGTCACACTAATATCCACATGAACGCCAGGACCCGGGCTTTCTCAGCAGAACACTGCCCGGAGCATCACGCTGCCTGCACCGGCTGGCCTCCTTCCCATAGTGCCTCCTGGCGCCATCTCTTCCCCAGGTCAATGGCGCACACACACGCCGCCGTCCACATGCGGTAAAAGAAATGTGATTCATCAGACCAGGCCACCTTCTTCTCTTGCTCCATGGTCCAGTTCTGATGCTCGCGTGCCCACTGTTGGTGCTTTATGCGGTGGACAGTCACCATGGGCCTGCTGACCGGTCTGCAGTTAAACAGCCCCATACACAACAAGCTGCCATGCACTATGTGTTATGACACCTGTCAATCATAGCCAACATGAACTTCTCCAGCAATTTGACCTACAGTAGCTCTTCTGTGGGACTGGACCAGACAGGTTAGCCTTCACTCCCCACGCACTTCAATCAGCCTTGGGTGCCCATGAACCTGTCGCTGGTTGTCCTTCCTTGGACCACTTTTGGTAGGTGCTGACCACTGCATACCAGGAACACCCCACAAGACCCGCCGTTTTGGAGATGCTCTGACCCAGTCGTCTGTCACAAGCTGGTCCTTGCCAAAGTCCCTCCTGTCCTCACACGTGCCCATGTGTCCTGCCTCCAACACATCAACTTAAAGAACGGACTGTTGACTTGCCGCCTGGTGTATCCCAGCCCTTGACGGCTGCCACTGTAAGGAGATAGTCATTCACTTACCTGTCAGCGGTGTTTATGTTTTGGCTGCTGATGGGTGTACACTACAACACTGCTGATAACACACATGAACACAAACGCTAATAGTTGCACAAACATGTATAAAAGGAACACAATAATCCAGTGTGTCAACTAAATTCTTCATGAGACAGTACAAGCCTGTTTCACGCCATAAGCATCATCAGCTGTCAATATATGCTATTGACAGCTGATGATGCTTATGGCGTGAAACAGGCTTGTACTGTCTCATGAAGAGTGGACTTGACTCACTGGATTGTTTTGCTCCTTGTTTGTTGAGCGCGTTGCCTACCACCGAGTGTCTCTTTTAACAAAATTATAAAAGAACACGTACAAACAGTGAACACACTACAATTGTAATTGGTGTATTGTACTATCTTCTTCACCCCCAGCCGCTGGCCGGCCTGACTGAAGACCTGGGACTCGGAGCTGTGCCCCTGGTCACCGTGGAGCCCGGCAGCACCTCTGAGGCGGGCCAACATCTCGTCCGCCGGCCTCTCTGCTGTCGTGGTGATGCTCTGATCTGGCACTTTGTGAGGTTACCCATAGCCGCGAGGACATAGCGGTTGCCAGGTAGGTGGATGAACAGATGAGAGGGTGAAGGATGGATAGATAGACACACAGAAATGTATTGGGCTTATTTCAGTATCTTCACACTGTAATGTCAAAACAGGAAGTGTTCTGAGCGTGACTCAGCGTGACTTGACTGCAGTAAAAAAGATGAGCAATAAAAGAAGCGTGGGGCAGGTTCAGCTGATGTCTGGAGACATTGGACTGATGTCAGATTTGATAAGAAACAACCTGTTGATCAGCAGCAGCGAGCTGAACCGTCCTGATGGAGGACAAGAAAGGACACTCATCTGAACCACACGTCTTCATTCACCTCAACTATGATGAGGAGGATGAGGAGGAGGAATTATTTCGAACATGTAAACAAGCAAGATATAACATACAGATAATCCATTGCTCATGGCTGAAATGAGTGTCCTCCGTAGGGTGTCTGGGTTCAGCCTTGGAGACAGGGTGAGGAGCTCGGACATCTGGAGGGAGCTCGGAGTAGAGCCGCTGCTCCTTCATGTCAAAAGGAGCCAGCTGAGGTGGTTTGGGCATCTGATCAGGAGGCCTCCTGGGCGCCTTCCTTTGGAGGTTTACCAGGCACAGCCAACTGGGAGGAGACCCCAGGGTAGACCCAGAACTCGCTGGAGGGACTACATGTCCAATCTGGCCTGGGAACGCCTTGGGATCCCCCAGGAGGAGGTGGAGGGCGTTGCTGAGGAGAGGGAGGTCTGGAGTGCCCTACTTAGCTTGCTGTCACCGCGACCCCACCCCGGAGAAGCGGCTGATGATGAATGAATGAATAATCCATTACCAATAATCTGAAGTGATGAAAAAAGCCACACATCAAACTCGGTGAACAAATCTCCATATACATCAGATTGTTTGTTACATGTTGGAAAAGCAGGAGGACAAAGTGCACGCTTATTTTTTCCTACCCCTTCTCACCTACTCCCAAGTTAATTCAGCTACTATACATTAAAAACTCATTTCCCACTGTACTGTGTAGTTCACATTCAATGCAAGTTGTGCTGCACAATATAAACTCAATTACTGTGAACAATAAGAGAATCACCATCGCTCCATCTATATCACTATATCACTCCATCTAGTATATCACTATATCGCTCCATCTATATCACTATATCGCTCCATCTATATCACTATATCGCTCCATCTATATCACTATATCGCTCCATCTATATCACTATATCGCTCCATCTATATCACTATATCACTCCGTCTATATCACTATATCGCTCCATCTATATCACTATATCACTCCATCTATATCACTATATCGCTCCATCTATATCACTATATCGCTCCATCTATATCACTATATCACTCCATCTAGTATATCACTATATCGCTCCATCTATATCACTATATCGCTCCATCTATATCACTATATCGCTCCATCTATATCACTATATCGCTCCATCTATATCACTCCATCTATATCACTATATCACTCCATCTATATCACTATATCACTCCATCTATATCACTATAGCACTCCATCTATATCACTATATCGCTCCATCTATATCACTATATCTCTCCATCTATATCACTATATCACTCCATCTATATCACTATATCTCTCCATCTATATCACTATATCACTCCGTCTATATCACTATATCGCTCCATCTATATCACTATATCACTCCATCTAGTATATCACTATATCACTCCATCTACATCACTATATCGCTCCATCTATATCACTATATCTCTCCATCTATATCACTATATCGCTCCATCTATATCACTATATCGCTCCATCTATATCACTATATCACTCCGTCTATATCACTATATCGCTCCATCTATATCACTATATCGCTCCATCTATATCACTATATCACTCCATCTAGTATATCACTATATCACTCCATCTACATCACTATATCACTCCATCTATATCACTATATCTCTCCATCTATATCACTATATCACTCCATCTATATCACTATACCTCTCCATCTATATCACTATATCACTCCGTCTATATCACTATATCGCTCCATCTATATCACTATATCGCTCCATCTATATCACTATATCGCTCCATCTATATCACTATATCACTCCATCTATATCACTATATCACTATATCGCTCCGTCTATATCACTATATCACTATCACCTTAGTCAATCACTCTATCACATTACACTGTTAATCTATTACTCAAATCTACTACTACTACTACTACCACTACTACTTCTGGCTGCTCCCATTAGGGGGCGCCACAGCGGATCATCCATTACCATCTCTTCCTGTCTTCTGCATCTTCCTCTGTCACACCAGCCACCTGCATGTCCTCCCTCACCACCTCCATAAACCTCCTCTTTGGCCTTCCTCTTCTCCTCTTCCCTGGCAGCTCCATATTCAGCATCCTTCTCCCAGTATACCCAGCATCTCTCCTCCACACATGTCCAAACCATCTCCATCTTGTCTCTCTTGCTTTGTCTCCAAACCGTCCAACCTGAGCGGTCCCTCTAATATACTCCTTCCTAATCCTGTCCTTCTTCATCACTCCCAATGAAAATCTTATCATCTTCATCTCTGCCACCTCCAGCTCCACCGCCTGTCTTTTCATCAGTGCTACTGTCTCCAAACCATATAACATAGCTGGTCTCACTACCATCTTGTAAACCTTCCCTTTAACTCTTGCTGGTACCCTTCTGTCACACATCACTCCTGACACTCTTCTCCACCCACTCCACCCTGCCTGCACTCTCTTCTTCACCTCTCTTCTGCACTCCCCGTTACTTTGGACAGCTGACCCCAAGTATTTAAACTCATACACCTTCGTCACCTCCACTCCTTGCATCCTCACCATTCCACTGTCCTCCCTCTTATTCACACATATGTATTCCGTCTTGCTCCTACTGACTTTCATTCCTCTTCTCTCCAGTCCATACCTCCACCTCTCCAGGCTCTCCTCCACCTGCACCCTACTCTCACTACAGATCACAATGTCATCCACGAACATCATTGTCCACGGAGACTCCTGCTTGATCTCGTCCGTCAACCTGTCTTGATGTAACCCCACCTCCACCTTGAACCCACCTGTCATTCCAACTGCACACCTCACCACTGTCACACTTCCCTCATACATATCCTGCACCACTCCTACATACTTCTCTGCAACTCCCGACTTCCTCATACAATACCACACCTCCTCTCTCGGCACCCTGTCAGATGCTTTCTCTAAATCTACAAAGACACAATGTAACTCCTTCTGGCCTCCTCTATACTTCTCCATCAACATTCTCAAAGCAAACATCACATCTGTGGTGCTCTTTCCTGGCATGAAACCATACTGCTGCTGCTGCTGATCATCACCTCTCCTCCTCTTAACCTAGCTTCTATTACTCTTTCCCATACCTTCATGCTGCTGCTGATCATCACCTCTCCTCCTCTTAACCTAGCTTCTATTACTCTTTCCCATATCTTCATGCTGTGGCTGATCAACTTTACACCTCTGTAGTTGTTACAGTTCTGCACATCACCCTTGTTCTTGAAAATCGGTACCAGTATGCTTCTTCTCCACTCCTCAGGCATCCTCTCACTTTCCAAGATTGTGTTAAACAATCTAGTTAAAAACTCCACTGCCATCTCTCCTAAACATCTCCATACCTCCACAGGTATGTCATCTGGACCAACTGCCTTTCCACTCTTCATCCTCTTCATAGCTGCCCTCACTTCCTCCTTGCTAATCCACTGAACTTCCTGATTCACTATCCCCACATCATCCAACCTCCTCCCTCTCATTTTCTTCATACATCAGCCCCTCAAAGTACTCCTTCACCAGCTTTCAGCTTCCCGTGTCTCAAGCGGCCCCGCCTCCGATGCTAGCCCCTCGAGTGGCTGTCCAGTTCACGTCACCGGCCTCCTGAGCGGCTGTCCTGTTCACATCGTTGGACACCAGAACAGTCCCATCAATGTCACCGTTCTCCAAGTGATCCTCCTGTCCATCCACCGGAGCTGCTCCGCCTTTCAGGCCTGTATCCTGGTCGCCCTCCAGATCAGTTGCATCCATCAGTCCAGCCCGCGAGCCATCCGCCTGAAATCCCTTGCCCCATTCATCTGCTCCCATACCACTTGGTCCTGAAGCCGGTCCCCAGAACCCCTCTGCCCAACCTCCTTGGTGCTCCTGGTCTGTTCATTTGGGATGTCCAGAATCCATCCCTTGGCGGGGGGGGGGGGGGGTGCTGTCAGTCATAATTATGTTTTTGTTTTGAAGGCTCACCAGTCCTGCCATTTCTGTTCCTGCCCCTGCCTTGCTCACCTGTTCCCCGTTTCCCTGATTGGCTCCCCAGCGGTTGTATCCCCCTGGTTGCCCTGTCTCTTTGTTGGGTGTTACAAGTTTGTTTGCAAGTTTGATTCCTTTATTAAAGCATTGCTCTATCCCATCCTGTGTCTGCGTTTGGGTCCCCAGTTCCTGCTGTCGTGACAACCCCTAACAGCTCCGCACACATCCTGTTTATCAACTTCGGGTCAGGATTCAACACAATAGTCCCCCACAAACTATTTTCCAAACTAAACATGTGAATATCAACCCAGCCATAAACCACTGGATCATGGACTTCCTCAACAACAGATCCCAGAGTCAAAGTGAACAACCGTACATCTCGCCCCCTGTCCCTCAGCACTGGCGTCCCCCAGGGCTGTGTCCTGCTCCCCTCTAAATTTACAGACAGAACATTTTGATTTTCTTCTCTTTCTTAATGTCTCTCTCTCAGGCAGGCTGTGGTTCATATTCGATTATTTTGCATAAAATTTGCAGATGTTCTTGCAGAATCGTCCTTACGTGACCGAGTGGTCTGATTCAAACAACTGGAGAGCAGTCTGACAATCCAGTCATCACATCTTGAGAAAGAATATGGAGCAGGGTGACTCACAGTCAAGACAAGAGTACATTAAGCGTCTGTTTCTAAATCAGACATTATCACAGAGAGGCTACAGTGAGGAGGTCAAAGGTCAAAGCCACTCCACCCTCATACATGAAACACAAGTGTCCCATGGATTACTTTGCAAATGCAATCATTGCTGGTTACCTGGGTTTTGTAATTGGTATAGTAGTTAGCGTTGTTATGTTAAAATCCCAGACAACCCAGAATCTCTTTGTCTTATTTATTTCCCTCCTTTCTCGCCCTCTCTGTCCTCCATCTCAATCCCCAACTTTGTGTGTCTATCTGTGTGTTCTTTCATGCATTCATTTGAATCAGTTTGTGTGTGCTTGTATTGTTTATGTGCGTGTGTGGTTTTGTGCTTGTGCCTCTGTCGTCAATGAAATGAAATATCACTCGGCATTGTTATGAAAACCACATCCTGCATTCTTAACTTAGACGAGGAGAGAAAGGGATGGAGAGAGAGAGAAACGCAGCTCGCTCGCCCATTCCCGCCAACACACTTTCACTTCTGTAGAAGCCGCACTGCTACAAACATTATCATGCTAATTTGCATAGAAACCTCCCTCCGCTCTGTCAGACGCAGCGATGCTACGACCTGACAGACGTCACACGTTTCAACAGAATTCACTTTCATTCAACCATCCATCCATCCATTATCCGAGCCGCTTATCCTGCTCTCAGGGTCGCGGGGATGCTGGAGCCTATCCCAGCATCCATCCCTCCAACAGGCAGTCTGTGTGCTAGACTGAACTCTGAAGTGTGTCAGCCAGGGTTCTTCTGCTAATGTCTGACCTTTGAGAAGAGGAAGGCCAGAGAGGAGGTTCATGGATGTGGTGAGGGAGGACATGCAGGTGGCTCGGGTGACAGAGGAGGATGCAGAGGACAGGAAGAGATGGAAACGGATGGTCCGCTGTGGCGCCCCCTAACGGGAGCAGCCGAAAGAAAGGAAGGACCTTTTCAAAAGAGGTCATGTACGCGCCGTACCAGTATGATCCAGTTCAGTTTCCCAGCATGCACTGGGTCCATCACAGCCACACACAGGGCAAACGTTCATTATGTAGTACATTTCATACACACAGCATTTCAACGTGCTTTACATAAGCCGAAAAATAATGACACAAAAAAGGTTAAAGAAGAAAATAGAATACAATAAAAACAAAAAATACAAAATACAAAACAGGGATTTTTGAAGAAATAAACACATGGAAAAGGAGGAGGAGGAGGAGACATGAAGTTAAACTGCAGTGCAATGCAGCTAGATTAAATCAAAAACAATGCAAATAAATGAGTTTTAGCCTTGATTTAAAAGTGGCCAGTTTTGACTAAAGTCTCAGATCCTGTGGGTTTTATTCCAGATGTGAACAGCACAGCAAATAAAAGCCGCTCCGCTGTGTTTGGTTTTAACCGTAGGAACAATAAGTGGACCTGTCCCAGCCCAGCCCACCTGAGGGGGCTACAGGGTTCACAATGCATGAGAACATCTGGGGTAAATTTTGGCCCCCAACCCTTCAGAGATTTATAAACAATTGATATGCCAAATCGATTCTGTGACAGACTGGAAGCCAGGGCAGTGATTTGAGAACCGGTATAACATGCTCAGCCCCCCCCCCCTCCCGTATGGACTCAAGCAGCAGCGTGCAGAATAAGCTGCATTGTTCTCATTCTTTTTTCTTTCTTTCTTTCTTTCTTTTCTTTTCAGAGAAAAACCCCATCACAGTAGAAGTCAAGCCAACTGGCATGGACTAGTTTTTCTCAGTCTTGTTTGGACATGCAGGCTCTAATTCTTGTGATATTTTTAAAGCGGCAGTTGGCTGATTTTATAATTGTTTTAATGAAGCTGTAAAGTCTAGTTCTGAATCCAGAACTATGCCAAAGTTTCTTACTTGGTTTTTACTCTCCACAAACAGGGAGTCAAAGCGAGTAGAGACCTTCAGTCTACCAAAAACATTTATTTCAGTTTTGTCCTTATTTAAGTGCCCTGATCAACCAGAGGAGGCGCTAGTGCAGCAACCAGGACACATACCCACATCCACCTCTCCACCTGCAGACATGGCC
Source organism: Lampris incognitus (assembly GCF_029633865.1). NCBI lineage: Eukaryota > Metazoa > Chordata > Actinopteri > Lampriformes > Lampridae > Lampris > Lampris incognitus. The sequence goes on from NC_079226.1 coordinate 3,000,695, forward strand.
AATTGTTTCTGTAGAAACACCCCACCCAGCCAGAGGTAACACAAGGACTCGAACCAGCAATCTCCGTGTTGGTAGGAAACAGAATAGACCACTACGCTACCCAGACATCCAACTGTAGCTAAATTTACCAAAAAGCAGCCGTCTATTAGCTGCTCACCATTCACAGCCCCATGAGTTTCTAGACTTTTTCTGCAATAAGGTTGATGAGATCAGAAACAAAATTAGCTCTTCACCTCCAGCTACTCCTGCACATTCTGTCTTACCAAATCATATCTATACAATGAGTCACTGATAGTCCCTGTTATTACAGCTTTTGAGACTCTCTCTCTTGCTACCTTGACTAAGCTCGTGTCAGTTTCTATACCAACTACTCGCCTACTTGATCCCAAAACTTTTTAAAGGCCGCTGGCTTTTCTTGGGACCTACAATGCTAGACACTGTTAATTTATTACTTACTACTGGCACTGTTCCCAGGAAATTTAAGGCAGCAGTGGCCAAACCTCTACCTAAGAAACCGCACCTCTATGCAGGTTCTCTTAACAACTATCGACCAGTCTCTAATCTACCATTCTTCTCTAAAGTACTAGAGAGAGTTGTGTATCAACAGACATGGAATAAATTTCCATTGCTATGCAGATGATACTCTGCTGTATGTGCCTTTAATGGCTGATGATTGTACTCAAATAACTAATTTAGAGGCCTGCTTGGCTACTGTGAAAAATTTGATGTCACTAAATTTCCTGCTTTTAAATTTGGATAAAACTGAGATGCTGGTCATTGGCCCTGCTAGACACAAACACCAATTTGATCAAGTAACAGTAATGCGCAACAACTGTGATATCACAGTGTGGCAGCCAACAATCTTGGTGTTACATTTGATCCCAGTGTTTCCTTTGATAAGCATATATCCATGCATCCATCCATTATCCAAACTGCTTATCCTGCTCTCAGGGTCACAGGGATGTGCAAGCCTATCCCAGCAGTCATTTGGCGGCAAGCGGGGAGACACCCTGGACAGGCCGCCAGGTCATCACAGGGCCCACACATACACACACACACACACACACATTCACTCCTAGGGACAAGGTAGTACGGCTGATTCACTTGACCTACATGTCTTTGGACTTTGGGAGGAAACCGGAGTACCTGGAGGAAACCCACGCAGACACTGAGTGATTATGCAAACTCCATACAGAGGACGACCCCCAAGGTTGGACTACCCGGGGGCTTGAACCCAGGACCTTCTTGCTGTGAGGCAACCGCACTAACCACTGCGCCACTGTGCCACCCATAAGCACATATTATTATTATTATTATTATTATAAACATTTTATTTAAAGGCACCTTTCATGACACTCAATGTCACTTTACATCAAATACAATAAAACAAAGCAGTAAAAACATTAGTACAATCAACAATAAAACACAATAAACAACAGATCATAGCTCAGCAAGGAATTAAATCAAGATGACGTCGATGCAGTTAATACTAATAATATAATAATAATAATAATAATAATAATAATAATAATGATAATAACATTTTATTTGTGGGCGCCTTTCAGAGCACTCAAGCACACCTTACAGAACAATAAAAAACAAGCAGCACTGTATCAGACAGCATAAAGTCAACACAAAGCAGCGTAGACAATAAAAAGTTAACACAACAGATAAGTATAAAATCATCATCTGCACAAAACTCAGTGAGGTGTGGATCAGACTGAATATGCCAGTTTGAAAAGGTGCGTTTTGAGATGGGATGTGAAGGTTGAAAGAGAGTCAGTGTTGTGAAGGTCTTGTGGGAGAGAGTTCCATAGGCAGGGGGCAGAACGACTGAAGGCTCTAGACCCCATGGTAGTCCAGCGGGCCGATGGTGTAGTGAGTTGGAGAGCAGAAGAGGATCTGAGAGTGCCAGCGGGTGTGTGGATATAAAGGAGTTCAGAAAGATATGAAGGAGCTAGGTTATTAAGGGCCTTAAAGGTGAGGAGCAGGATCTTGAAGTCAATATGGTATTTAACAGAGAGCCAGTGGAGCTGCTGAAGAACAGGAGTGATATGATCTATGGAAGGAGTTCTGGTAATGAGTGTGCATTTTAACTTCTGGAGTGATTCTGAATTGCTGTTCATCTAGAACAGAGTAAGTATCATCTTTCTTGCTTAGCAAGTTGCTACTAGTCTTACTCCAGCTGCTTGAGTATTAGTCCTTTTCTCTATACATCTGCTGCTGGTTCCTAGTGGGATCTTATTCTAGCTGTAGCTGTCTTATTCTATTTACTTACTTGTCTTATTTACTTATTCTAGCTGTAGCTGTTTTTCACCTAGTCTGCCCTTAGATATTTCTTGTTGCCCAACTGTTTTGACTTAGTTATCCTTTTAGCTTATAAATATATTCCTTGATAACTTGCTGTTTGCAGTTTTAATAGTATTGTGTGAGGTTTGATAGAGTTTTACATAAGTGTCCAGTTTCTGGGCAATAAGCCTATTTTCAGTGTACCTCTTTGGCCAATTGGGTGTTAAGTGGCCAGGGTGTGGCCTGCACTCATGGCAGACAATTGGCAATCAGTGTTCTTTAAATCACTGCTGCTACTTGGAAGTGTCAGGCAAACAAGCCTAGGTTGAATGAAGGCTAGAGTGAACAAAGGCAAGTGCGACTTTTTCAAGCCAAGACTTCGTCAAGCATGGACTGCTCTTTTTAGATCCGGTCAGTCATCTGTATCTTGTGTACCTAGTATAGACTATGTGTTTCCTTCGCATTCCTGTCCTTTCCTCTTCCCCGGGCTGGCATAGACGTTGGATCACTCCTAGGCGCTGTGACCCTACCAATCTCATCTATCCCACTCTCTCCACTCACGTTGAGCAAGTGGTGGCGGGAGGGCTCTGGAATTGCCAGTCTGCGGTGCCGAAAGCTGAGTTTATCTCAGGCTCTCCCTCAACTTTCTTGCTCTAACTGAGACCTGGATCATGCCAGAAAACATTACCACACCCGCAGCTCTGTCTGATGTGTACTCTTTTTCTCACACTCCCAGAGCTGGGAGGGGAGGTGGTGGTACTGGCCTGCTGATCTCCCTGAAATGGAAATACTCTCTTGTTTTCTCCACCCTCTTCTGAACTCCATGCTGTTACTGTCTCTCATCCAGTCAAACTCACCATCGTGGTTGTGTACCGCCCACCAGGCCCCCTTGGTGAGTTTCTGGAGGAGCTTGACACACTTGTCTCGCACTTCCCTGTTGATGACTCTGCACTTATCCTTCTTAGTGACTTCAACATCCACACTGACAAGCTAGATCCTCTTCTCTCTTTCCTCTCCTCCTTTGACCTTCACCTCTCACCCTCTCCTCCTACCCACAAGACCGGCAACCAGCTGGACCTTATCTTTACTAGACACTGTCCTATTTCCCATCTCTCTGTTACTCCCCTCCAGCTCTCTGACCACTATTTCATGTCCTACTCTCTCTCCCTCTCTTCACCCCCCTCAGCCCCTCCCCCTACCCACATGGTTTCCACCCGTAGACACCTCCACTCTCTCTCCGCCACAGATCTTTCTTCCTCTGTTACCCAGTGGTGGATCTAGAGATTTTTTTCCTGGGGTGGCAAGACTGTGTCCCCAGAGGTGGCAGCTGCCACCCCTTGCCACCCTGTAGATCCGCGCCTGTGAGGGGGAGCGGGATTCTAAATCGGCGACTTCTGTTTGAGATGAGTTTGGTGCGGGTCTCATTGACCTTCACCATGCATGTACATAAAATACACTTTAAAAACATATTATATGATTTATAAATGGGGTGGCAACAGGGGTGGCAAGACTGTGTCCCAGAGGTGGCAGCTGCCACCCCTTGCCACCCTGTAGATCCGCCCCTGCTGTTACCTCTATCCTCCCTATACCTGAATCTTTCTCTCTCCTACCCCCTGACACTGCTACTGATCTTCTTCTCTCTACCTCTGCTCTTTTCTGGACAATCTCTGTCCCCTCACCTCCAGGCCTGCATGCCCAACTGCACCTGCCCCTTGGCCGACCGACTCAGTACGTACTGACAGACAGAGCCTGAGAGTGGCAGAGCACAAATGGAGAAAAGGAAAACTCCTAGAGGACCTTCTTAACTTCCAGTCTCTTCTTTCCACTTTCTCCTCCTCCCTTTCTGCTGCTAAGGCTGCCTTCTATCACTCTAAAATCCTATCCTCTGCCTCTAATCCTAAGAAACTCTTTGAATCCTTCTCTGCACTTCTTCAACCTCCTCCTCCTACTTCCTCCCTTCTCCCTGATGACTTTGCCAACTTCTTTGACAAGAAGGTAAACGACATCAGATCCTCCTTTTCTCCCCACCCAGTTAGTGCTGCTTGCACTATCCGACCCTCTGCACCCTCCTTCACCTCTCCACATCCCACCCTATCCCATCTTGCTCCCCTCTCCCCCGACGAGGTTCTAAACCTCATCACATCCAGTCGCCCCACCACATGCTCCCTTGACCCGGTCCCCTCCCCTCTTCTTCAGTCTATAGCACCTGAACTCCTTCCTTATCTAACTCACCTCATCAACACCTCCCTCCAGGCAGGATGCTTTCCATCTGCCTTCAAGACTGCTAGAGTCACCCCCCCTTCTCAAGAAACCATCACTTAACCCCTTTGACGTCAAAAACTACAGACCAGTTTCCCTTCTACCCTTTCTATCGAAAACTTTCGATTGTGTTGTCTTTAACCAACTTTCTCTGTACCTCCACCAGAACAACCTCCTGGACTCCAACCAGTCTGTGTTCAGGCTGGGTCACTTGACCGAGACGGCCCTCCTTGCAGTGACAGAATTGCTGCACTTTGCGAGAGCAACCTCTCTCTCTCTTCTGTCCTGATATGCCTGGACCTGTCAGCTGTGTTCGACACAGTGAACCACCAGATCCTCCTCTCCACCCTCGAGGGGCTGGGTGTCACAGGCTCTGCACTCTCAGTGTTTGCATCCTACCTGACAGGTCGCTCCTACTAGGTGACATGGAGGGGATCTGTGTCGGAGCCTCACAGACTGACTACAGGCGTTCCACAGGGTTCAGTTCTGGGTCCTCTCCTTTTCTCCCTGTACACGACATCCCTGGGTTCTGTTATTCGCTCGCATGACTTCTCTTACCATTGTTATGCCGATGACACCCAGCTGATCTTGTCCTTTCCTCCCTCTGACACACAAGTAGAGACACACATTGCTGTGTGCTTGACTGGCATCTCAGACTGGATGGCGACACACCACCTGAAGCGAAATCTGGACAAGACAGAGCTGATGTGCCTCCTGGGGAAAGGTTGCCCGCACCGAGACCTGGCCATCACCATGACAACACCGTGGTGACGCCAACTCAGACTGCGAGGAATCTGGGGGTGATCCTGGACGACCAACTGTCGTTTGCTTAAAATATTGCATTGGTTGCTCGCTCCTGCAGATTTCTCCTCTATAACATCAGGAGGATTCTCCCATTCCTCACCGACGAGACGGCACAGGTGCTCATCCAGGCTCTGGTCATCTCCCAGCTAGACTACGGCAACTCCCTCCTTGCTGGCGCCCCGGCGTCGGCCATCAGACTGCTGGAGCTTGTTCAGAAAGGTGCAGCTCATCTGGTGTTCAACCGCCCTAAGTTCTCCCACACAGCTCCCCTTCTCATGTCCCTTCACTGGCTCCCAGTAGCTGCTCGCATCCAGTTTAAGACTCTGGTGCTAGCCTACAGGGCAGTGAAAGGAACAGCTCCTTCCTATATCCAGGCCATGGTCAAGCCCTACACCCCCACCCGACCACTTCGCTCTGCTGCCTCGAGACGCCTGGTTGCCCCGTCGCTCAGAGGCCCCTGCTGCCGATCGACCCGGTCCCGGCTCTGTTCTGTCCTGGCCCCACAGTGGTGGAATGAACTCCCCACTGATGTCAGGACAGCGGAGTCCTGCCCATCTTCCAGCGCAGGTTGAAAACTCACCTCTTCAAGAACTACTACCCTGTTACTTGTTCTTACCACTTACTATTGTATTCACTCATTTAAAACAAAATCTGTTTCTTGTGCTTTTACTTTAGCACTGGTTTTACTCTTAGATGCTTGTTTAGATGCACTTATGACTTCTGATGACTAGTAGTTCTCCTGATCTCCTACGTTACATGATGCTCTTATTGTAAGTCGCTTTGGATAAAAGTGTCGGCTAAATGACTGTAATGTAATGATACAGGCAGCTGAGTTCTGGACCAATTGACATTTATGAAGACACTTGAGGGGAAGACCAAAGAGGATAGAATTACAGTAGTCAATACGGGATGTAACCAGGGTGTGAATGAGTATGGCGGGGCTTTTAGGTGTAAGTGATGGGCGAAGCTGATTAATATTGCGTAGGTGGAAGTATGCAGACCGAGTAACATTGTTGATGTGAGCTTCAAAAGATAATGTGCTGTCCACGATGACACCCAGACTAATAGTTAATGCACTTAAAGTGACTAACCTAGTTTGAAAAGGTGGGTTTTAAGAGCCGTGTTGAATTCTGTAATAGGGTCCAGTATGTGGTTGTGACGGGGAATGGAGTTCCAAAGTTTGGGTGCAGCATAGGACAAAGCCCTGGTACCCATTGTGCTGAGGTTGATGGCTGGTAGTGCCAATAGACCTGCTGGTGAAGACCGCAGGGAGTGAGATGGAGTGTAATTCTGAAGGAGGTCCGTGAGATAGGCTGGGGATAGATTAGGAAGAACTGTGAATGTTAGTAATAAAAAATTAAAATTAATCTGCGGTGACACAGGAAGCCAGTGTAATTGAATCAGCAGGGGAGAGACATGGTCAGTGGACTTAAAAACGTAATTATCCATGCTGCAGAATTCTGAATGAGTTGAAGTCGGTGAATAAGTTTGTTGGGGATGCCTGACAGGATCGCACTGAAGTAGTCAATGCGTGACGTGACCAAAGTATTGACTGAGACTTCCGTGGGGAGTTGTGTTAAAGCAGGGCGTAGTCTGAAGACGTTTCGCAGATGGAAAAAGGCAATCTGGGAGATATTGTTGATATGACTGGAAAAAGAAAGGGTTCTATTGAGGATAACACCAAGGCTCTTAACCTGTGTGGAGACAGGTATGCTGGCTCCAGCTATGGGGAGTGAGCAAGTATTAGTTTTCTAGAGTGTCAAAAGTAGTAGCTCAGTTTTACTGCTTTTAAATTTCAGATAATTCTTTGTCATCCGTGTCTGTAAATCATGGCGACAAGCAGTGAGGGTACTGGAGGAGAGAGTAGAAGTGGGCTTAGTGGACACATAAAGCGGTGTATCATCAGCATAACATTGCAGATGGATACCATAGTGCTGGAAGATGTTGCCAAGAGGGGGGAGGTAAATAATAAACAGGAGTGGCCCCAACACTCAACCCTATGGAACTCAACCTGTGATGAACTATGAAACTTTCTGGTCAGTAATCTGAATCTGTACAAAATGTGTCCTGTCTGTAAATTATAAAGCAAACCACTGATACAAGGTGCCCCCAACTCAAATGCTAGCTAGACGAGCCATGAGGATCTGATGGGATGGAGTATCAAAGCTTACGGTGAGCTGAACGTCATGTGGTGACAGCAGCAGGACACTGAACATCATGTGGACATGTGGTGTATGTATGGTTGTGTCTGTGTATGGGTGTGTATGGGTGTGTGTGTGTGTGTGTGTGTGTGTGTGTGTGTTGTGCAGCAGTACTGGTTAGTGGGTTCGTCAGTATTCTACCAGTTCGGTCTGCAAGCTGAACTGTAAAAGCAGTAAAATGGGAAGTCAGACGGTCTGAAGCACCGACCCTCCTCCCACAGCACAGAAGAAACCCTGTATTCTTCTCCCTCTTTCTCTCCATGTCTCTCTCTCTCCATGTCTCTCTCTCTCCATGTCTCTCTCTCTCCATGTCTCTCTCTCTCCATGTCTCTCTCTCTCCATGTCTCTCTCTCTCCATGTCTCTCTCTCTCCATGTCTCTCTCTCTCCATGTCTCTCTCTCTCCATGTCTCTCTCTCTCCATGTCTCTCTCTCTCCATGTCTCTCTCTCTCCATGTCTCTCTCTCTCCATGTCTCTTTCTCTCCATGTCTCTCTCTCTCCATGTCTCTTTCTCTCCATGTCTCTCTCTCTCCATGTCTCTCTCTCCATGTCTCTCTCTCTCTCTCTCTTTCTCTCTCCGTCTGTCTTGCTCTCATTTTCAGTTTTGCTCTAATCCTCCTCTTTCAATACGTCTCTACCTCCTACACATTCCGTCCTTCTGTCTGTTCCTTTATCTGTCTGTCTCTCTGTCCACACACACACACACACACACACAGCATCCTCCCTGGTGACCTCTGGGCCAGAGCGATGCAGAGTTTCTACACTGACTTGTAGTGATGGTGACCGACTAAACAACAGCAGCTGGTTTCAATTGTGCTGCATCAGTGTGTGTGTGTGTGTGTGTGTGTGTGTGTGTGTGTGTGTGTGTGTGTGTGTGTGTGTGTGTGTGTGTGCAGTCATTACGGCTGCACCAACCCCCCCCCCCCCCCCCACACACACACACACACACACACCTCCTTCCAGTCATCTGTCTTTCTCCTCTGGGAGGAAACAGGGTGAGAACTCCTGGTCTCTTCCACCCTTCTTTTCTCTCCTCTGCATTCTTTTCTTTTTTCCTCCTCTCCTCTGTCCTCCCCTCCTCCCTCTTCCTCCGTCCTCTCCTCCTCCCCTCCCTCAATTCTTACAAACTGTAAAACCAGCAGAACGTCTTAAACGTAGGAAGCCCGTTACCTCCACAAACCCACGTGTCAAGTGGGGCTGATGCTCCTGTGTGTGTGTGTGTGTTTGAAGTTGTGTTGTTTTGTTAGTGTTTGTTTGGTTGTGTTGTTTTGTTGGTGTTAGTTAGTTTGTGTTGTTTTGTTCGTGTGTTTGTGCCATTTACGTTTGTGTGTTTGTGTTGTTTTCATGCTGTTGTGTGTATTTATTTGTCTCTGTACTCAGCTGGTTTATCCTACAAGACGTCATTGTGTTTACAAAACCAAACTATCCAGGAAATACCGGAGAGATCTGGAAGCGGAAACGAGGAGAATAAACAAAGGAACAAAAACCTCCTACCGTGTGTCCATGCTGGAATCCAGCTGACAAAGTTTCAGTCTGGTGAGGAGTTGAGGTGACAGAGCTTCAGTCTGGTGTGGAGTTGAGGTGACAGAGCTTCAGTCTGGTGTGGAGTTGAGGTGACAGAGTTTCAGTCTGGTGTGGAGTTGAGGTGACAGAGCTTCAGTCTGGTGTGACGTTGAGGTGACAGAGTTTCAGTCTGGTGAGGAGTTGAGGTGACAGAGCTTCAGTCTGGTGTGACGTTGAGGTGACAGAGCTTCAGTCTGGTTTGGAGTTGAGGTGACAGAGTTTCAGTCTGGTGTGGAGTTGAGGTGACAGAGTTTCAGTCTGGTGTGGAGTTGAGGTGACAGAGTTTCAGTCTGGTGTGGAGTTGAGGTGACAGAGTTTCAGTCTGGTGTGGAGTTGAGGTGACAGAGCTTCAGTCTGGTGTGGAGTTGAGGTGACAGAGTTTCAGTCTGGTGAGGAGTTGAGGTGACAGAGCTTCAGTCTGGTGTGACGTTGAGGTGACAGAGCTTCAGTCTGGTTTGGAGTTGAGGTGACAGAGTTTCAGTCTGGTGTGGAGTTGAGGTGACAGAGTTTCAGTCTGGTGTGGAGTTGAGGTGACAGAGTTTCAGTCTGGTGTGGAGTTGAGGTGACAGAGTTTCAGTCTGGTTTGGAGTTGAGGTGACAGAGTTTCAGTCTGGTGTGGAGTTGAGGTGACAGAGTTTCAGTCTTGTGTGGAGTTGAGGTGACAGAGTTTCAGTCTGGTGTGGAGTTGAGGTGACAGAGTTTCAGTCTGGTGTGGAGTTGAGGTGACAGAGTTTCAGTCTGGTGTGGAGTTGAGGTGACAGAGTTTCAGTCTGGTGTGGAGTTGAGGTGACAGAGTTTCAGTCTGGTGTAGAGTTGAGGTGACAGAGTTTCAGTCTGGTGTGGAGTTGAGGTGACAGAGTTTCAGTCTGGTGTGGAGTTGAGGTGACAGAGTTTCAGTCTGGTGTGGAGTTGAGGTGACAGAGTTTCAGTCTGGTGTGGAGTTGAGGTGACAGAGTTTCAGTCTGGTGTGGAGTTGAGGTGACAGAGTTTCAGTCTGGTGTAGAGTTGAGGTGACAGAGTTTCAGTCTGGTGTGGAGTTGAGGTGACAGAGTTTCAGTCTGGTGTGGAGTTGAGGTGACAGAGTGTCTGTCTGGTGTGACGTTGAGGTGACAGAGTTTCAGTCTGGTGTGGAGTTGAGGTGACAGAGCTTCAGTCTGGTGTGGAGTTGAGGTGACAGAGCTTCAGTCTGGTGTGGAGTTGAGGTGACAGAGCTTCAGTCTGGTGTGGAGTTGAGGTGACAGAGTTTCAGTCTGGTGTAGAGTTGAGGTGACAGAGCTTCAGTCTGGTGTGGAGTTGAGGTGACAGAGCTTCAGTCTGGTGTGGAGTTGAGGTGACAGAGTTTCAGTCTTGTGTGGAGTTGAGGTGACAGAGCTTCAGTCTGGTGTGGAGTTGAGGTGACAGAGCTTCAGTCTGGTGTGGAGTTGAGGTGACAGAGTTTCAGTCTGGTGTAGAGTTGAGGTGACAGAGCTTCAGTCTGGTGTGACGTTGAGGTGACAGAGCTTCAGTCTGGTGTGGAGTTGAGGTGACAGAGCTTCAGTCTGGTGTGGAGTTGAGGTGACAGAGCTTCAGTCTGGTGTGACGTTGAGGTGACAGAGCTTCAGTCTGGTGTGGAGTTGAGGTGACAGAGCTTCAGTCTGGTGTGGAGTTGAGGTGACAGAGCTTCAGTCTGGTGTGGAGTTGAGGTGACAGAGCTTCAGTCTGGTGTGGAGTTGAGGTGACACAGTTTCAGTCTGGTGTGGAGTTGAGGTGACAGAACTTCAGTCTGGTGTGGAGTTGAGGTGACAGAGTTTCAGTCTGGTGTGGAGTTGAGGTGACAGAGCTTCAGTCTGGTGTGGAGTTGAGGTGACAGAGCTTCAGTCTGGTGTGGAGTTGAGGTGACAGAGCTTCAGTCTGGTGTGGAGTTGAGGTGACAGAGTTTCAGTCTGGTGTGGAGTTGAGGTGACAGAGTTTCAGTCTGGTGTGGAGTTGAGGTGACAGAGCTTCAGTCTGGTGTGGAGTTGAGGTGACAGAGCTTCAGTCTGGTGTGGAGTTGAGGTGACAGAGCTTCAGTCGGGTGTGGAGTTGAGGTGACAGAGCTTCAGTCTGGTGTGGAGTTGAGGTGACAGAGCTTCAGTCTGGTGTAGAGTTGAGGTGACAGAGTTTCAGTCTGGTGTGGAGTTGAGGTGACAGAGTGTCTGTCTGGTGTGGAGTTGAGGTGACAGAGTGTCTGTCTGGTGTGGAGTTGAGGTGACAGAGCTTCAGTCTGGTGTGGAGTTGAGGTGACAGAGCTTCAGTCTGGTGTGGAGTTGAGGTGACAGAGTTTCAGTCTGGTGTGGAGTTGAGGTGACAGAGTTTCAGTCTGGTGTGGAGTTGAGGTGACAGAGCTTCAGTCTGGTGTGGAGTTGAGGTGACAGAGTTTCAGTCTGGTGTGGAGTTGAGGTGACAGAGCTTCAGTCTGGTGTGGAGTTGAGGTGACAGAATTTCAGTCTGGTGTAGAGTTGAGGTGACAGAGCTTCAGTCTGGTGTGGAGTTGAGGTGACAGAGCTTCAGTCTGGTGTGGAGTTGAGGTGACAGAGTTTCAGTCTGGTGTGGAGTTGAGGTGACAGAGCTTCAGTCTGGTGTGGAGTTGAGGTGACAGAGCTTCAGTCTGGTGTGGAGTTGAGGTGACAGAGTTTCAGTCTGGTGTGGAGTTGAGGTGACAGACTTTCAGTCTGGTGTAGAGTTGAGGTGACAGAGCTTCAGTCTGGTGTAGAGTTGAGGTGACAGAGTTTCTGTCTGGTGTGGAGTTGAGGTGACAGACTTTCAGTCTGGTGTGACGTTGAGGTGACAGAGTTTCAGTCTGGTGTGGAGTTGAGGTGACAGACTTTCAGTCTGGTGTAGAGTTGAGGTGACAGAGTTTCAGTCTGGTGTGGAGTTGAGGTGACAGAGTTTCAGTCTGGTGTGACGTTGAGGTGACAGAGTTTCAGTCTGGTGTGGAGTTGAGGTGACAGAGTTTCAGTCTGGTGTAGAGTTGAGGTGACAGAGCTTCAGTCTGGTGTGGAGTTGAGGTGACAGAGTTTCAGTCTGGTGTGGAGTTGAGGTGACAGAGTTTCAGTCTGGTGTGACGTTTAGGTGACAGAGCTTCAGTCTGGTGTAGAGTTGAGGTGACAGAGCTTCAGTTTTGTGTGACGTTGAGGTGACAGAGTTTCAGTCTGGTGTGGAGTTGAGGTGACAGAGTGTCCTTCTGGTGTGGAGTTGAGGTGACAGAGCTTCAGTCTGGTGTAGAGTTGAGGTGACAGAGTGTCAGTCTGGTGTAGAGTTGAGGTGACAGAGTTTGATGGTATATGACTGATATGATGGTGTATGACTGATATGATGGAATATGACCGATATGATGATATATGACTTATAATAATGTAATATGATGGAGTATGACTTATATGATGGTCTATGACTGATATGGTGGAGTATGACTGATATGATGGTGTATGACTGATATGATGGAATATGACTGATATGATGGTGTATGACTGATATGATGGAATATGACTTATATGATGGTATATGACTTATATGATGGAATAGGACTTATATGATGGAATATGACTTATATGATGGAATATGACTTATATGATGGTATATGACTTATATGATGTAATATGACTGATATGATGGTATATGAACAACAAGTATCTCTATTTTATCCGTAGTGTTCATGTAGTCCATAGGTAGGTTCCATTTTCATAGCCATCCGTCCCTTTCCTTCATACTGGACACACAGCTCCAGCTTGTCATCTGCACGTCAATTTAATTCATGGAGGACAAATTCACTATCTGCCTTCAGTGTAAAACAACACTCCACAATTCAGACAAACCTAACATGATGCTACAGCAGGCTGTCATGCTAACATGATGCTACAGCAGGCTGTCATGCTAACATGATGCTACAGCAGCCTATCATGCTAACATGATGGTACAGCAGTCTATCATGCTAACATGATGCTGTAACAGTCTGTCATGCTAGCATGATGCTACAGCAACCGGTCATGCTAACATGATGCTACAGCAGGCTGTCATGCTAACATGATGCTACAGCAGCCTGTCATGCGAACATGATGCTACAGCAGTCTATCATGCTAACATGATGCTGTAACAGTCTGTCATGCGAACATGATGCTACAGCAGTCTGTTATGCTAACATGATGCTACAGCAGCCTATCATGCTAACATGATGCTACAGCAGTCTACCATGCTAACATGATGCTGTAACAGTCTGTCATGCTAACATGATGATACAGCAGTATGTCATGCAAACATGATGCTACAGCAGTCTATTATGCTAACATGATGCTGTAACAGTCTGCCATGCTAACATGATGCTACAGCAGGCTGTCATGCTAACATGATGCTACAGCAGTCTATTATGCTAACATGATGCTACAGCAGTCTATCATGCTAATATGATGCTTCAACAGTCTTATCATGCTAATGTAACCCAGTGGTTACTCAGTCAGTAGAGTCAGTGTTAATAGGCACACTGTCTCTTTGAGAGTCACGACCATGAGCACAGCTTTACGGCTGTAGAGTAGGGATCTCAGAGCGAATAAACAGAGAGAGTATAGTGGCTGTCTTTTTTGATATAGAGAAAGCGTACGATATGATGGGAGGAGGTTTATTAATCCGACTTTGTAAATTAGGTATCAACGGCAGACTATATAGATGGATGAAGGACTTTTTGCAAGGAAGATCAGTGCAAGTTAGAATACAAAAGAAATATTCAGCAAATGTTGTTGTTGAAAATGGAACACCCCAAGGAAGCATAGTAAGCCCTTTATGATTGTCCATAATGGTAAGGGATGTATTGATGGGAATGGAGAATGCGATGGGCTTTTCGCTTTTTGCAGATGATGGGGCAATTTGGAAGGGAGAGGGGAAGAAATGTGGAATTCCTTATAAAGACCCTGCGGGGGGCTATTATTAGAAGAATGGTCATATAAATGGCGTTTTAAAATGTCAGTTTACTATGGAGGTTTACTCCTCTAGATCTGTTGTCTCCCGGCAACGTTAACAGGAGTACCACGAGGAGGGCGTGGCTCCTCAACACGCACGGACGGTCAGTCATCATGGAGAGGCTGTATTTTGTGCTTCACATGATGCTGAGGTGTATGGAGACCAGTCCAGGATGCCACGAAAGGCCATCTAGGAAAGGCACTACTCCTATACTTAACCCCAAAAGGAGATGAGGGAAACAAAAAACTTTGGATGGACAACGACACAGAAAGCAGGAGAACTTGAAGGAGATCATTAAACATTAGTCCAGCAGCGCCTCTGCCAGCAATACCACCTTGGATACTTCCAGATGCCACAGTACATTTCACATTATTGGGAAAGAAGAATAAAGATAAAGAGTTTAACTATGATTCACATGCCATACAGGCTTATATTGATAATTACCACGGTTACAGTTACATCCAGGGTTATACGGATGCATCAGAGTTCAGTAAATAAAGTAGAGTAGCATCTGCTGTTGCAGAATGCCATATTACAGCAGGGAAGAGGATCGGTGAGGAAATATCAGTACACACAGCAGAGATGCTAGCAGTATTGTTAGCAGTGCAGTGGATCGAGGAAACGAGACCACTGAGAGGAATTATTTGTTCAGACTCCAGGTCATCACTAGCCAGTTTACAGTGAGGTCATTCAGACAGCAGACCAGACATTTTAATGGAGGTACAACAAACATCATATACTAGAACTCACATGATGGGTCTTACAGTATCGTGTTATGGGTAGCGGTACACGTTGGCATCGAGGGAAATGAAGTAGCAGATGAGGTTGCAAAGAAGGCTACAAAACATAATCACATTACTTTATAACCACATTGATGTGTTGGTTACTTTAAGCAAGACAGAAATAAAGAGCAAGATTAAGCACAGACTGAGGGAAAGGTGGCAAAAGCAATGGGAGGAAGAGAGGAAAGGACGGTGGTTTTGGTTCGAAGGAAAGTGGGAGAAATGAGGGGTGCATGAAGGAACAGGAGAGATGGGACAATAATTTCAAGACTCAGATTTGGACACACTGGACTTAGGTGGAGCAGAGCCTGGAGAGGTGGAGGTATGCACTGAAGAGAAGAAGAGTGACAGTCAGTAGGAGCAAGACAGAATACCTATGCATGAATGAGAGGGAGGACAGTGGAATGGTGAGGATGCAAGGAGTGGAGGGGATGAAGGTGTATGAGTTTAAATACTTGGGGTCAACTGTCCAAAGTAACGGGGAGTGCGGAAGAGAGGTGAAGAAGAGAGTGCGGGCAGGGTGGAGTGGGTGGAGAAGAGTGTCAGGAGTGATGTGTGACAGAAGGGTACCAGCAAGAGTTAAAGGGAAGGTTTACAAGATGGTGGTGAGACCAGCTATGTTGCATGGTTTGGAGACAGTGGCACTGATGAAAAGACAGGAGGTGGAGCTGGAGGTGGCAGAGATGAAGATGATAAGATTTTCATTGGGAGTGATGAAGAAGGACAGGATTAGGAAGGAGTATATTAGAGGGACAGCTCAGGTTGGACGGTTTGGAGACAAAGCAAGAGAGACAACATGGAGATGGTTTGGACATGTGTGGAGGAGAGTTGCTGGGTATACTGGGAGAAGGATGCTGAATATGGAGCTGCCAGGGAAGAGGAGAAGAGGAAGGCCAAAGAGGAGGTTTATGGAGGTGGTGAGGGAGGACATGCAGGTGGCTGGTGTGACAGAGGAAGATGCAGAGGACAGGAAGAGATGGAAACACATGATCCACTGTGGCGCCCCCTAACGGGAGCAGCCGAAAGTAGTAGTAGTAGTGGTGGTATGTGTTGTAGTAGTGGTATGTGTAAGTATTTTATGTCTTATATATATCGTATGTATCATACGTTTCATGTAGGTTAGTTTCACCCTACTGATGACGCGCTGTGACAGTAATCCTGCTCAGTAGTGGCGTACACATAGCAGCTTCAAACACAGTTCTCTTATTCATGTAGATTTTGTCATTTCTTTAGTGGAATATATTTTCCCGTGTGACGTTCTGGCTTTAGAGAGAAGGGGTGATGGTTCTGGCTGAAGAGAGAAGGGGTGATGGTTCTGGCTGAAGAGAGAAGGGATGGTGGTTCTGGCTGAAGAGAGAAGGGGTGATAGTTCTGGCTGAAGAGAGAAGGGGTGATGGTTCTGGCTGAAGAGAGAAGGGGTGATGGTTCTGGCTGAAGAGAGAAGGGGTGATAGTTCTGGCTGAAGAGAGAAGGGGTGATGGTTCTGGCTGAAGAGAGCAGGGGTGATAGCTGTGGCTGAAGAGAGAAGGGGTGATGGTTCTGGCTGAAGAGAGAAGGGGTGATGGTTCTGGCTGAAGAGAGAAGGGGTGATTGTTCTGGCTGAAGAGAGAAGGGGTGATAGTTCTGGCTGAAGAGAGAAGGGGTGATGGTTCTGGCTGAAGAGAGAAGGGGTGATGGTTCTGGCTGAAGAGAGAAGGGGTGATAGTTCTGGCTGAAGAGAGAAGGGGTGATGGTTCTGGCTGAAGAGAGAAGGGGTGATAGTTCTGGCTGAAGAGAGAAGGGGTGATAGTTCTGGCTGAAGAGAGAAGGGGTGATGGTTCTGGTTGAAGAGAGAAGGGGTGATAGTTCTGGCTGAAGAGAGAAGGGGTGATAGTTCTGGCTGAAGAGAGAAGGGGTGATGGTTCTGGCTGAAGAGAGAAGGGGTGATGGTTCTGGCTGAAGAGAGAGGGGGTGATAGTTCTGGCTGAAGAGAGAAGGGGTGATGGTTCTGGCTGAAGAGAGAAGGGGTGATGGTTCTGGCTGAAGAGAGAAGGGGTGATAGTTCTGGCTGAAGAGAGAAGGGGTGATGGTTCTGGTTGAAGAGAGAAGGGGTGATAGTTCTGGCTGAAGAGAGAAGGGGTGATAGTTCTGGCTGAAGAGAGAAGGGGTGATGGTTCTGGCTGAAGAGAGAAGGGGTGATGGTTCTGGCTGAAGAGAGAAGGGGTGATAGTTCTGGCTGAAGAGAGAAGGGGTGATGGTTCTGGCTGAAGAGAGAAGGGGTGATAGCTGTGGCTGAAGATAGGAGGGGTGATGGTTCTGGCTGAAAGAGAGAAGGGGTGATGGTTCTGGCTGAAGAGAGAAGGGGTGATAGTTCTGGCTGAAGAGAGAAGGGGTGATGGTTCTGGCTGAAGAGAGATGGGGTGATGGTTCTGGCTGAAGAGAGAAGGGGTGATAGTTCTGGCTGAAGAGAGAAGGGGTGATGGTTCTGGCTGAAGAGAGAAGGGGTGATGGTTCTGGCTGAAGAGAGAAGGGGTGATGGTTCTGGCTGAAGAGAGAAGGGGTGATGGTTCTGGCTGAAGAGAGAAGGGGTGATGGTTCTGGCTGAAGAGAGAAGGGGTGATGGTTCTGGCTGAAGAGAGAAGGGGTGATAGCTGTGGCTGAAGAGAGAAGGGGTGATGGTTCTGGCTGAAGAGAGAAGGGGTGATGGTTCTGGCTGAAGAGAGAAGGGGTGATGGTTCTGGCTGAAGAGAGAAGGGGTGATGGTTCTGGCTGAAGAGAGAAGGGATGATAGCTGTGGCTGAAGAGAGAAGGGGTGATGGTTCTGGCTGAAGAGAGAAGGGGTGATGGTTCTGGCTGAAGAGAGAAGGGGTGATGGTTCTGGCTGAAGAGAGAAGGGGTGATGGTTCTGGCTGAAGAGAGAAGGGGTGATAGTTCTGGCTGAAGAGAGAAGGGGTGATGGTTCTGGCTGAAGAGAGAGGGGGTGATGGTTCTGGCTGAAGAGAGAAGGGGTGATGGTTCTGGCTGAAGAGAGAAGGGGTGATGGTTCTGGCTGAAGAGAGAAGGGGTGATGGTTCTGGCTGAAGAGAGAAGGGGTGATGGTTCTGGTTGAAGAGAGAAGGGGTGATAGTTCTGGCTGAAGAGAGAAGGGGTGATGGTTCTGGCTGAAGACAGAAGGGGTGGTGGTTCTGGCTGAAGAGAGAAGGGATGATGGTTCTGGCTGAAGAGAGAAGGGGTGGTGGTTCTGGCTGAAGACAGAAGGGGTGGTGGTTCTGGCTGAAGAGAGAAGGGGTGATGGTTCTGGCTGAAGAGAGAAGTGGTGATAGTTCTGGCTGAAGAGAGAAGGGATGGTGGTTCTGGCTGAAGAGAGAAGGGGTGATGGTTCTGGCTGAAGAGAGAAGGGGTGATGGTTCTGGCTGAAGAGAGAAGGGATGGTGGTTCTGGCTGAAGAGAGAAGGGGTGATGGTTCTGGCTGAAGAGAGAAGGGATGGTGGTTCTGGCTGAAGAGAGAAGGGGTGATGGTTCTGGCTGAAGAGAGAAGGGGTGATAGCTGTGGCTGAAGAGAGA
>NC_079226.1:3024102-3131602 GCF_029633865.1 Lampris incognitus
CGCCTACCTTAAATTCACCTTAGCCAATAGCTAACCTATCTGATAGCTAACCTATCTAATAGCTAACTATATGATAGCTAACCTATCTAATAGCTAACTATCTGATAAGTAACCTATCTAATAGCTAACTATCTGATAGCTAACCTATCTGATAGCTAACCTCTCTGATAGCTAACTATCTGATAGCTAACCTATCTGAAAGCTAACCTATCTGATAGCTAGCTATCTGATAGCTAAACTATCTGATAGCTAACGTATCTGATAGCTAACCTATCTGATAGCTAACCTCTGTGATAGCTAACGTATCTGATAGCTAACCTATCTGATAGCTAGCTATCTGATAGCTAACTATCTGAAAGCTAACCTATCTGATAGCTAGCTATCTGATAGCTAACCTCTCTGATAGCTAACCTCTCTGATAGCTAACCTATCTGATAGCTAACCTCTCTGATAGCTAACCTCTCTGATAGCTAACCTATCTGATAGCTAACCTATCTGAAAGCTAACCTATCTGATAGCTAACCTCTCTGATAGCTAACTATCTGATAGCTAACCTATCTGACAGCTAACCTATCTGATAGCTAACCTATCTGATAGCTAACCTATCTGATAGCTAAGCTCTTCAGCAGTCCATGGAAACGATGACGAGTGTGATGCAGTTTAAGCTCGGCAGCAGGCCTGTGGGCCATCAGGCAGCATTAGAGCGACAACATCGTCCATATTTGTCCCAGACGAATGTTGTTTGAGTTGGTCTGTGATGTCTTGCATGGTGGGCCTTGTCACGGGCTTCTTGTCTCTTTTGTTCAACAGCTGTTCTGGATTGCCTTACTGTGGAGCGCCACCTCTGTCTGTCCAGGGCCACTGTCTCCCAGCTGGAGTCATCTGTGCCGCAGATCTTCATGTGGCGCTTGAGCACATCTTTGAAGCCTAGCTTCTGGCCTCCCTGCCTCCTTTTCCCCTGGCACTGCTCCCCGTAGAAAACCTCTTTTGGTAGGCGGTTGTCTGGCGTTCTTCTCACATGGCCGACCCATCTGAGCCGGGAGGCTGTTGTTAGGGCTTCAACACCGACGGTACCAGCACGGCTCAATACTTCCACGATGGGCACCTTGTCTCCCCATCTGATCCGCAGCAGCTTCTGCAGATGACGAAGCTGTGTGCTGGTGAGCTTCCGGGCGGGCTTGCGATACAGGGTCATGCATTCATTCGGTGGAGGATAGTAGACGGGAGAACAGCTGTGTTGTACACCTTGTTCTTTGTTGTCAGCCTGATGTCATGGTGGGTCCAAAGTCGTTTGTGGAGGGCACCAAAGGCTTTTATGGCCGCTTGGATTCTTCTGTCCACTTCTAAGCTAACTTATCTGATAGCTAACCTATCTGATAGCTAACCCACAGGGCTGGGGGAACATAGGGCTGACCCGACCTGACCTCCAGAAGTAGCATTAGCTTGTATAAACTTTGACTAAAGTACAACATGAAATTAGAAGCTTTATACTAGCTTTTTATATGAAAGGGTTTTCTCTCTTTTTCCATTTAGTGGCTGATAAATTACATAGAAAAGAAAGAGGGAAAACCAGGCTGCTTGAATCACGATAGAGTTTGGCTGTGTTAGTGCTATAGGATTACGTCTTCATGCATGCAAGGAAATTACACAAGGTGGAATCAGCTCATTTGGACACAAGGTTTATTGAGAGAAACGTTTCATCGTCATCTAAGTGACCTCTTCAGTCTCATTTGACTGCAGGTATCCTCACTCATTTCAGCAAGGATTGCCTTAAACTTGCACATGAGTACAAGCAAACAGTGTGTAAGATTGCAGACTACAGGAACCACCTGAGATTCAACCTCCGGTGCAGACAGAGCAGGATTACACCTAAAGGCCTGCAAATGAAATCTGCAGTCAAGGGCCACCGAGCTAACCAGATCCTCCACAAGGTGCAGAGCCAGCTGTTGAAGAATGGCTGAGACGAACTAATTTTACCATCGACGCTTTGAAGGAGCAGATCCAACATAGACTCAAGTCGCATCTAGACGTGACCACTTTCCAACGTGTGATTGAGTTCATGGATAAGGCTCGTCTAGTGCAACACAAAAAGTTGAAAACCAGGCAGCAACAGAAGTTCACCGTCTCTGTAATTTGCATATGAAACTGGTTGTTGGTTTGGGTCGCTATGCCACTGTATTGTTTATAAGGGTGGGGGTACCTGCAGTCACTGTATTGTTTATAAGGGTGGGGACACCTGCAGCCACTGTATTGTTTATAAGGGTGGGGGTACCTGCAGTCACTGTATTGTTTATAAGGGTGGGGACACCTGCAGCCACTGTATTGTTTATAAGGGTGGGGACACCTGCAGTCACTGTATTGTTTATAAGGGTGGGGGTACCTGCAGTCACTGTATTGGTTATAAGGGTGGGGACACCTGCAGCCACTGTGTTGTTTATAAGGGTGGGGACACCTGCAGTCACTGTATTGTTTATAAGGGTGGGGACACCTGCAGTCACTGTATTGTTTATAAGGGTGGGGACACCTGCAGTCACTGTCTTGTTTATAAGGGTGGGGACACCTGCAGCCACTGTGTTGTTTATAAGGGTGGGGACACCTGCAGTCACTGTATTGTTTATAAGGGTGGGGACACCTGCAGCCACTGTATTGTTTATAAGGGTGGGGACACCTGCAGTCACTGTATTGTTTATAAGGGTGGGGGTACCTGCAGTCACTGTATTGGTTATAAGGGTGGGGACACCTGCAGCCACTGTGTTGTTTATAAGGGTGGGGACACCTGCAGTCACTGTATTGGTTATAAGGGTGGGGGTAGCTGCAGTCACTGTATGGGTTATAAGGGTGGGGGTACCTACAGTCACTGTATTGGTTATAAGGGTGGGGGTAGCTGCAGTCACTGTATTGGTTATAAGGGTGGGGGTAGCTGCAGTCACTGTATGGGTTATAAGGGTGGGGACACCTGCAGTCAGGTGAGACTGAAGAGGTCACTTAGTCACAGATGAAGTGATTCAACGTTCTGTGATTGTGCAGGATTGTATGAGACAACATCTCACTAGCTTTCTCTTTTTATAGTTCCAACACTGTGGTGATAAAGGTGGCACCACGAGTCTTTTACATTTTTCTGTGTATAAATAGTTTCAAGAGTATTAATATTATCATTCATCTGCATAAAATATGGCTTGTCTATTTGCCAGACTGTAAGTCCGTGAAAACCCTGCTGCAGGGCGCTGCGTGGTGTGTATGAGGTTCCTGTCCAGTCTAGCTCTCTCTCACTCAGCTTACGTCATCCTAAGTGGTGTGTGTGTGTGTGTGTGTGTGTGTGTGTGTGTGTGTGTGTGTGTGTGTGTGTGTGTGTGTGTGTGTGTGTGTGTGTGTGTGTGTGTGTATGTGTGTGATGACACACCCAGTTGGGGAATCGATATTCTTTCATAAAAGATGATGTCTCAATGCAGAAAACTCATCATCATCATCATCAGGTTGAGTATCCTTGGATGAAAACTCCATAATCCACCCATCCTTCCATCCACCCATCCTTCCATCCACCCATCCACCCATCCTTCCATCCACCCATCCATCCATTATCCAAGTCGCTCATCCTGCTCTCAGGGTCGTAATGGGAAATGTAAATAAAATAGATAATAAGTAAAACTGCATAAAGGGAAATGTAAAGCTCAGTTGTGCAGTGGGCTGTACCTCCTCACAGCAGCTGGATGGTGACAGGTAACGCCGGAGGTCACCGTGTGTTGTGTTGTGTTGTGTTGTGTTGTGTTGTGTTGTGTTGTGTTGTGGGCTAGCAGGCTACCTCTTCAGTTGTGGGGAGGATGGCCTGAGCACGAGCAACCCAAGTTGGAGCCAACCCGAGCGGCACCCTCTGGCTTAACAGCCAGCGTATGGAAACGTTTTGGCTTCTGTGAAGTCGAAGAGAAAAGGGACCTGGACAAGAGCCACACTGTAGGCAAGTTGTGTCTGACTAAAATAAAATATTTTGGGAACACAACAAACATGAGAAGCCACCTGTAGTTGCTGGTTGCTGCCAACCAGAAAACAACTGACTCTGTAACTGTAGTCCACTGACTTCCGGTTTGTACTGCAGCGGTCATACCAGTTTCCTGTTTGTTGGCGTGTGCTATTTTTCGCGATGGCTGCAAGATTTACCATGGATAAATGTCAACGACATGCACACAACTGTCCACACACTTCCACCTGCACCTGCCAGCACACAGGGGAAAGGTTCCAGTTGTACATGTCACGTTACGTCCACCATGATGAGGACGAGCGGACGGATGGACTGAACTGGATATGTACAACTTGAAACTGACAACTTGAACCTGTCAGATAGCTTGGCTATCGGTTAAGCTTTGCTATCAGATAGTTAGTTGTCACATAGGTTAGCTATCGGTGAAGTTAGGGTTAGGTTAAAGCTAGGGTTAGGTTAAAAAGTTAGGTTAAAGTTAGGGATAGGTTGAAGTTAGGGTTAAGTTAAAAAGTTAGGGTTAGGTTAAAGTTAGGTTTAGGTTAAAGTCAGGGTTAGGTTAAAGTTAGGTTTAGGTTCAAGTTAGGGTTAAGTTAAAAAGTTAAGGTTAGGTTAAAGCTAGGGTTAGGTTAAAGCTAGGGTTAAGTTAAAAAGTTAGGTTAAAGTTAGGGTTAGGTTAAAGTTAGGGTTAAGTTAAAAAGTTAGGGTTAGGTTAAAGTTAGGTTTAGGTTAAAGTTAGGGTTAAGTTAAAAAGTTAGAGTTAGGTTAAAGTTAGAGTTAGGTTAGAGTCAGGGTTAGGTTAAAGTCAGGGTTAGGTTAAAGTTAGGGTTAGGTTAAAGTCATGGTTAGGTTAAAGTTAGGGTTAGGTTAAAGTTAGGGTTAAGTTAAAAAGTTAGGGTTAGGTTAAAGTTAGGTTTAGGTTAACGTTAGGGTTAAGTTAAAAAGTTAGAGTTAGGTTAAAGTTAGAGTTAGGTTAGAGTCAGGGTTAGGTTAAAGTCAGGGTTAGGTTAAAGTTAGGGTTAGGTTAAAGTCAGGGTTAGGTTAAAGTTAGGGTTAGGTTAAAGTTAGGGTTAAGTTAAAAAGTTAGGGTTAGGTTAAAGTTAGGTTTAGGTTAAAGTTAGGGTTAAGTTAAAAAGTTAGAGTTAGGTTAAAGTTAGAGTTAGGTTAGAGTCAGGGTTAGGTTAAAGTCAGGGTTAGGTTAAAGTTAGGGTTAGGTTAAAGTCAGGGTTAGGTTAAAGTTAGGGTTAGGTTAAAGTCAGGGTTAGGTTAAAGTTAGAGTTAGGTTAAAGTTAGAGTTAGGTTAAAGTTAGAGTTAGGTTAAAGTCAGGGTTAGGTTAAAGTTAGAGTTAGGTTAGAGTCAGGGTTAGGTTAAAGTCAGGGTTAGGTTAAAGCTAGGGTTAAGTTCAAAAGTTAGAGTTAGGTTAAAGTTACGGTTAGGTTAAAGCTAGGGTTAGGTTAAAGTTAGGGTTAGGTTAAAGTCAGGGTTAGGTTAAAGTTAGGGTTAGGTTAAAGTTAGGGTTAGGTTAAAGTCAGGGTTAGGTTAAAGTTAGGGTTAGGTTAAAGTCAGGGTTTGGTTAAAGTTAGAGTTAGGTTAAAGTTAGGGTTAGGTTAAAGTTAGAGTTAGGTTAAAGTTAGGGTTTGGTTAAAGTTAGAGTTAGGTTAAAGTTAGGGTTAGGTTAAAGTTAGAGTTAGGTTAAAGTCAGGGTTAGGTTAAAGTCAGGGTTTGGTTAAAGTTAGGGTTAGGTTAAAGTTAGGGTTAGGTTAAAGTTAGGGTTAGGTTAAAGTTAGAGTTAGGTTAAAGTTAGGGTAAGGTTAAAGTCAGGGTTAGGTTAAAGTTAGGGTTAGGTTAAAGTCAGGGTTAGGTTAAAGTTAGGGTTAGGCTAAAGTCAGGGTTAGGTTAAAGTTAGGGTTAGGCTAAAGTCAGGGTTAGGTTAAAGTTAGGGTTAGGTTAAAGTCAGGGTTAGGTTAAAGTTAGATTTAGGTTAAAGTTAGGGTTAGGTTAAAGTTAGAGTTAGGTTAAAGTTAGGGTTAGGTTAAAGTTAGAGTTAGGTTAAAGTCAGGGTTAGGTTAAAGTCAGGGTTTGGTTAAAGTCAGGGTTTGGTTAAAGTTAGGGTTAGGTTAAAGTTAGGGTTAGGTTAAAGTTAGGGTTAGGTTAAAGTTAGAGTTAGGTTAAAGTTAGGGTAAGGTTAAAGTCAGGGTTAGGTTAAAGTTAGGGTTAGGTTAAAGTCAGGGTTAGGTTAAAGTTAGGGTTAGGCTAAAGTCAGGGTTAGGTTAAAGTTAGGGTTAGGTTAAAGTAGGGTTAGGTTACAGTTAGGGTTAGGTTAAAGTCAGGGTTAGGTTAAAGTCAGGGTTAGGTTAAAGTCAGGGTTAGGCTAAAGTTAGAGTTAGGTTAAAGTTAGGGTTAGGTTAAAGTCAGGGTTAGGGTTAGGTTAAAGTCAGGGTTAGGTTAAAGTCAGGGTTAGGTTAAAGTCCGGGTTAGGGTTAGGTTAAAGTCAGGGTTAGGTTAAAGTCAGGGTTAGGTTAAAGTCAGTGTTAGGTTAAAGTTAAGGTTAGGTTAAAGTTAGAGTTAGGTTAAAGTTAGGGTTAGGTTAAAGTTAGGGTCAGGGTTAGGTTAAAGTCAGGGTGTCTAAAGAGGTGTTCTCTGTTGGCGATGCCCTCGCCTGGCGTGCGGTCACACTCTGAATAAAACTATCAAGAGAATTCAGCTGATAATCCTCCATCAGTTCCGCCACTCTGAGCGCCTTCAAATCCAGACAGGAGCCCGGCGCTGGGATCCGGCCCTGGTCTGGTCTGGCCTGGCCTGGCCTGGTGCTAGCTGTGTGTGTGTGTGCAGACTAGTCCTGTTCCAGAGATGGCTAAAGCTCTGGTGAAACAGCATTCAGTTGTTATGCTGCACATCGCTGGAAAAACGTCCACCAGATACAAAGTTGCCCAAACTGACAAGTTGTAACACTAGGCTGAAACCTTCTTTGTTCTCCGTTGACTTTAGCTGAATCTCCAGCCTGCTGACCGTCGCATTCTGGAGATTTCCCCCTTTGCACTTTGGTCCTGCACTTTTTTATGTCTTCTTTCTTAAAAGTACTCTTTATCTGGTGTTGTTTTATCTTACGTTGCCTGGTCTTATGAAGAATAACCCCTTCATCCGCTCTAATGAGTCTGTCCATTCCGACATGTTTGCTAAACGTTAACGAACCACTTTAGACGAAATACTTGTTTTCCAACAGCGTGTCGTATGAACGAACAAAAGAACTTCCGGTACTACGCGTCTCCTCAGAGCCTTGTGATTGGTCCATACACACGGACCAAAGAGCGTCATGACTCAGAGCTTTGTGATTGGTCCATACACACGGACCAAAGAGCGTCATGACTCAGAGCCTTGTGATTGGTCCATACACACGGACCAAAGAGCGTCATGACTCAGAGCCTTGTGATTGGTCCATACACACGGACCAAAGAGCGTCATGACTCAGAGCCTTGTGATTGGTCCATACACACGGACCAAAGAGCGTCATGACTCAGAGCTCCTAGCGTCATGCTCACGTAACCCCTTTGTTCGTGCATTTGCTGATAGAGGACGTTAGCGGTAACATTAGCAGCTCTTTAGCTGTCAGTTTGTCTTGGCTGACTTACCGCCAAGTCGCCTCATGGATTGATCCTTGATGGTAAAATGATGATAATATAATAACTTTAACCGACCAACCAATAACTAACCAAGTATGGCTTCCAGTCTGGGAAGATGGCGGCGCGGACTCGCATTTACGACGGTCTCACCCATTGCCGACTATGCAGTGTTTTTGTCCACGTCTACATCTGAGTTGGTGTCATCGTGTGAATGATTCGTACGAGGATTCATGTCTGTGATGCCGGAAGTCGGCAGGCCCCCGCCTTTGCCTGCCGCCCGGCCTGCATTGCACCCTACCCCAATGCCCATCCCCGCGTGCGTTGGGTCCACGGCGTGGTGGCTCTGTGTTGTTTTTTCGGGCTGGACCCATCGCATTGCTCAGCCTCCCTGGGAAAGTCTACTCTAGGGTGCTGGAAAGGAGGCTCCGACCAATTGTCGAATCTCAGATCCAGGAGGAACAATGCGGATTCTGTCCTGGCCGTGGAACAACGGACCAACTCTTTACCCTTGCGGGTAAAGTGCTGAGGGGGGCATGGGAGTTTGACCAGCCAGTCTACATGTGTTTTGTGGACTCGGAGAAGGCTTACGACCGTGTACCCCGGGGCACTATGCAGGGGTTACTGCGGGAGTATGGGGTACCGGGGCAGTTGCTACTAGCCATCCGGCCCTTGTATAACCAAAGTGAGAGCTGTGTCCACATTCTTGGCACAAAGTCAAACACGTTTTCGGTGGGAGTCGGACTCCTCCAAGCTTGTCCCTTGTCTCCGATTCTGTTCGTGATATTCCTGGACAGGATCTCAAGGCGCAGCCAAGGTGAGGAGTGTGTCTGTTTTGGGAACCTCAGAATTGCATCTCTGCTCTTCGCAGATGATGTGGTTTTGTTGGCTTCATCAGAACACGACCTCCAGCACACTGGGGCGGTTTGCAGCTGAGTGTGAAATGGCCGGGATGAGAGTCAGCACCTCCAATCTGAGGCCGTGGTTCTCTACCGGAAAATGGTGGATTTCTCCCTCCGGGTTGTTGATGAGTTACTGCCCCAAGTGAAGGAGTTCAAGTATCTCGGGTTCTTGTTCACGAGTGAGGGCAGGTTGGAGCGGGAGATTGACAGGCGGATTGGTGCAGCATCAGCAGTAATGCGGACATTGTACCGGACCGTTGTGGTGAAGAGGGAGCTGAGCCGGAAGGCAAAGGTCTCAATTTACCAGTCAATCTTCCTTCCGACCCTCACCTATGGTCATGAGCTTTGGGTAGTGACCGAAAGGGTGAGATCGCGGATACAAACGGCTGAAATGAGTTTCCTCCGTAGGGTGTCTGGGCTTAGCCTTAGAGATAGGGTGAGGAGCTCGGACATCCGGAGGGAGCTTGGAGTAGAGCCGCTGCTATTTGCATCGAAAGGAGCCAGTTGAGTTGGTTCGGGCATCTGATTAGGATGCCTCCTGGGCGCCTTCCTTTGGAGGTTTTCCGGGCACGTCCAACTGGGAGGAGACCCA
Source organism: Lampris incognitus (assembly GCF_029633865.1). Taxonomy (NCBI): domain Eukaryota; kingdom Metazoa; phylum Chordata; class Actinopteri; order Lampriformes; family Lampridae; genus Lampris; species Lampris incognitus. The sequence goes on from NC_079226.1 coordinate 3,033,185, forward strand.
GAACTCGCTGGAGGGACTACATGTCCAATCTGGCCTGGGAACCCCTTGGAATCCCCCAGGAGGAGCTGGAGGGCGTTGCTGGGGAGAGGGACGTCTGGAGTGCCCTACTTAGCTTGCTGCCACCACGACCCGACCCCGGAAAAGCGGCTGAAGATGAGATGAGATAGCTGATGTCTGTGATGGTCGATTTCGTTTGATGGTTGGGAGAGCTGGTGTTGGATGGCTGGGAGAGCTGGTGTTGGATCGGCTGGGGGAGCTGGTGTTGGATCGGCTGGGGGAGCTGGTGTTGGATGGCTGGGAGAGCTGGTGTTAGATCGGCCGGGAGAGCTGGTTTTGGATTGTTGAGAGAGCTGATTTTGGATTGGTTGGGAGAGCTGGTGTTGGATGGCTGAGAGAGCTGGTTTTGGATCGGCTGGGAGAGTTAGTGTTGGATGTGTGAGAGAGCTGGTTTTGGATCGGCTGGGAGAGCTGGTGTTGGATGGCTGGGAGAGCTCGTGTTGGATGTCTGGGAGAGCTGGTGTTGGATCGGCTGGGGGAGCTCGTGTTGGATTGGCTGGGAGAGTAGGTTTTGGATTGGCTGGGAGAGTAGGTGTTGGATGTCTGGGAGAGCTGGTGTTTGTTGGATGGCTGGGAGAGCAGGTGTTGGATGGCTGGGAGAGCTGGCGCTGGATGGCTGGGAGAGCAGGTGTTGGATGGCTGGGAGAGCAGGTGTTGGATGGCTGGGAGAGCAGGTGTTGGATGGCTGGGAGAGCAGGTGTTGGATGGCTGGGAGAGCTGGTGTTGGATGTCTGGGAGAGCAGGTGTTGGATGGCTGGGAGAGCAGGTGTTGGATGGCGGGGAGAGCAGGTGTTGGATGGCTGGGAGAGCTGGCGCTGGATGGCTGGGAGAGCTGGTGTTGGATGTCTGGGAGAGCAGGTGTTGGATGGCTGGGAGAGCAGGTGTTGGATGGCTGGGAGAGCAGGTGTTGGATGGTTGGGAGAGCAGGTGTTGGATGGCTGGGAGAGCAGGTGTTGGATGGTTGGGAGAGCAGGTGTTGGATGGTTGGGAGAGCAGGTGTTGGATGGCTGGGAGAGCAGGTGTTGGATGGCTGGGAGAGCAGGTGTTGGATGGCTGGGAGAGCAGGTGTTGGATGGTTGGGAGAGCAGGTGTTGGATGGCTGGGAGAGCAGGTGTTGGATGGCTAAGGGAGCAGGTGTTGGATGGCTGGGAGAGCAGGTGTCGGATGGCTGGGAGAGCAGGTGTCGGATGGCCGGGAGAGCAGGTGTCGGATGGCCGGGAGAGCAGGTGTCGGATGGCCGGGAGAGCAGGTGTCGGATGGCCGGGAGAGCTGGTGTCGGATGGCCGGGAGAGCAGGTGTCGGATGGCCGGGAGAGCTGGTGTCGGATGGCTGGGAGAGCAGGTGTCGGATGGCTGGGAGAGCTGGTGTTGGGATGGCTGGGAGAGCAGGTGTTGGATGGCTGGGAGAGCAGGTGTTGGATGGCTGGGAGAGCTGGTGCTGGATGGCTGGGAGAGCTGGTGCTGGATGGCTGGGAGAGCAGGTGTTGGATGGCTGGGAGAGCAGGTGCTGGATGGCTGGGAGAGCTGGTGCTGGATGGCTAGGAGAGCTGGTGTTGGATGGCTGGGAGAGCAGGTGTTGGATGGCTGGGAGAGCAGGTGTTGGATGGCTGGGAGAGCAGGTGTTGGATGGCTGGGAGAGCTGGTGCTGGATGGCTGGGAGAGCAGGTTTTGGATGGCTGGGAGAGCTGGTGCTGGATGGCTGGGAGAGCTGGTGTTGGATGGCTGGGAGAGCTGGTGTTGGATGGCTGGGAGAGCTGGTGCTGGATGGCTGGGAGAGCAGGTGTTGGATGGCTGGGAGAGCTGGTGCTGGATGGCTGGGAGAGCTGGTGCTGGATGGCTGGGAGAGCAGGTGCTGGATGGCTGGGAGAGCAGGTGTTGGATGGCTGGGAGAGCAGGTGTTGGATGGCTGGGAGAGCAGGTGTTGGATGGCTGGGAGAGCTGGTGTTGGATGGCTGGGAGAGCTGGTGTTGGATGGCTGGGAGAGCTGGTGCTGGATGGCTGGGAGAGCAGGTGTTGGATGGCTGGGAGAGCTGGTGCTGGATGGCTGGGAGAGCAGGTGCTGGATGGCTGGGAGAGCAGGTGCTGGATGGCTGGGAGAGCAGGTGCTGGATGGCTGGGAGAGCAGGTGTTGGATGGCTGGGAGAGCTGGTGCTGGATGGCTGGGAGAGCTGGTGTTGGATGGCTGGGAGAGCAGGTGCTGGATGGCTGGGAGAGCTGGTGTTGGATGGCTGGGAGAGCTGGTGTTGGATGGCTGGGAGAGCTGGTGCTGGATGGCTGGGAGAGCTGGTGTTGGATGGCTGGGAGAGCTGGTGTTGGATGGCTGGGAGAGTTGGTGCTGGATGGCTGGGAGAGCAGGTGTTGGATGGCTGGGAGAGCTGGTGCTGGATGGCTGGGAGAGCAGGTGCTGGATGGCTGGGAGAGCAGGTGCTGGATGGCTGGGAGAGCAGGTGTTGGATGGCTGGGAGAGCAGGTGTTGGATGGCTGGGAGAGCTGGTGTTGGATGGCTGGGAGAGCAGGTGCTGGATGGCTGGGAGAGCAGGTGCTGGATGGCTGGGAGAGCTGGTGTTGGATGGCTGGGAGAGCAGGTGCTGGATGGCTGGGAGAGCTGGTGCTGGATTGCTGGGAGAGCAGGTGCTGGATGGCTGGGAGAGCAGGTGTTGGATGGTTGGGAGAGCTGGTGTTGGGATGGCTGGGAGAGCTGGTGTTGGATGGTTGGGAGAGCTGGTGTTGGATGGTTGGGAGAGCAGGTGTTGGATGGTTGGGAGAGCTGGTGTTGGATGGCTGGGAGAGCAGGTGTTGGATGGCTGGGAGAGCTGGTGCTGGATGGCTGGGAGAGCTGGTGTTGGGATGGCTGGGAGAGCTGGTGTTGGGATGGCTGGGAGAGCAGGTGTTGGGATGGCTGGGAGAGCAGGTGTTGGATGGCTGGGAGAGCAGGTGCTGGATGGCCGGGAGAGCTGGTGTTGGATGGCTGGGAGAGCTGGTGCTGGATGGCTGGGAGAGCTGGTGTTGGATGGCTGGGAGAGCAGGTGTTGGATGGCTGGGAGAGCAGGTGTTGGATGGCTGGGAGAGCTGGTGTTGGGATGGCTGGGAGAGCAGGTGTTGGATGGCTGGGAGAGCTGGTGCTGGATGGCTGGGAGAGCTGGTGTTGGATGGCTGGGAGAGCAGGTGTTGGATGGCTGGGAGAGCAGGTGCTGGATGGCTGGGAGAGCTGGCGCTGGATGGCTGGGAGAGCTGGTGCTGGATGGCTGGGAGAGCTGGTGTTGGGATGGCTGGGAGAGCAGGTGTTGGGATGGCTGGGAGAGCAGGTGTTGGATGGCTGGGAGAGCAGGTGTTGGATGGCTGGGAGAGCTGGTGTTGGGATGGCTGGGAGAGCAGGTGTTGGGATGGCTGGGAGAGCAGGTGTTGGATGGCTGGGAGAGCAGGTGTTGGGATGGCTGGGAGAGCAGGTGTTGGATGGCTGGGAGAGCTTGTTCTCTTGCGTCCTGTGCCCGAAGAGGAAACACCACGGGCGGTGTGACAGGAAGCGGAAGCGGGGCAGGCTAGGCTAACTGCTAGCCCATGCAGACAGGCCGTTCCGACAGACATCCTGGCTGGTGTTCGTTGCCTTGTTCAGTGAAGTATTTGAATTGTGTTTCAAATTTACTGAATGGACTGTGTTGTTGACTGTTTGTGTGTGTGTGTTGTTGTTGTTGTTGCTTTGTTCTCTCTGGTTTTGTATGTTTTTGGGAGGTTTGTTGTGTTTTTTCTTTTGTGTTGCACTGCTGTGGGCTGGGAGGAACGGAATTTAGTCTCTTGTGTACACAATTACATGAATGAGATGACAACAAGTCGTTCCTGATTCCTGAACACACTTCTCTAAAACAGTGTTACAAAGTGCTATGCAAATAAATAAAACCACACAAGGCAAAAACTAACACGAAGCCCAAATAAGTAAGAGGAAAAATAAGAACAGTATATATACACACACACACACACACACACACACACACACACACACACACACACACATACATACATACATACATACGTGTGTGTGTGTGTGTGTGTGTGTATATATATACACATACATATATATATATGTGTGTGTGTGTATATACGTATATACACTACCGTTCAAAAGTTTGGGATCACATTGAAATGTCCATATTTCTGAAGGAAAAGCACTGTACTTTTCAATGAAGATAACTTTAAACTAGTCTTAACTTTAAAGAAATACACTCTATACATTGCTAATGTGGTAAATGACTATTCTAGCTGCAAATGTCTGGTTTTTGGTGCAATATCTACATAGGTGTATAGAGGCCCATTTCAAGCAACTATCACTCCAGTGTTCTAATGGTACAATGTGTTTGCTCATTGGCTCAGAAGGCTAATTGATGATTAGAAAACCCTTGTGCAATCATGTTCACACATCCGAAAACAGTTTAGCTCGTTACAGAAGCTACAAAACTGGCCTTCCTTTGAGCAGATTGAGTTTCTGGAGCATCACATTTGTGGGGTCAATTAAACGCTCAAAATGGCCAGAAAAAGATAACTTTATTGCGGGTGGGTGTGTCTCAGGTGTGTTTTATTGTGGGTAGGTGTGTCTCAGGTGTGTTTTATTGTGGGTGGGTGTGTCTCACGTGTGTTTTATTGTGGGTAGGTGTGTCTCAGGTGTGTTGTATTGTGGCTGGGTGTGTTTCAGGTGTGTTGTATTGTGGCTGGGTGTGTTTCAGGTGTGTTGTATTGTGGCTGGGTGTGTCTCAGATGTGTTTTATTGCGGGTGGGTGTGTTTCAGGTGTGTTTTATTGTGGGTAGGTGTGTTTCAGGTGTGTTTTATTGTGGCTGGGTGTGTCTCAGGTGTGTTTTATTGTGGGTGGGTGTGTCTCAGGTGGGTTGTATTGTGGCTGGGTGTATTTCAGGTGTGTTGTATTGTGGCTGGGTGTCTCTCAGGTGTGTTTTATTGTGGGCGGGTGTGTCTCAGGTGTGTTTTATTGTGGGCAGGTGTGTCTCAGGTGTGTTTTATTGTGGGCAGGTGTGTCTCAGGTGTGTTTTATTGTGGGTGTGTGTGTCTCAGGTGTGTTTTATTGTGGGCAGGTGTGTCTCAGGTGTGTTTTATTGTGGGTGGGTGTGTCTCAGGTGTGTTTTATTGTGGCTGGGTGTGTCTCAGGTGTGTCTTATTGTGGCTGGGTGTGTCTCAGGTGTGTTTTATTGTGGCTGGGTGTGTTTCAGGTGTGTTGTATTGTGGCTGGGTGTGTTTCAGGTGTGTTTTATTGTGGCTGGGTGTGTTTCAGGTTTGTTTTATTGTGGGTAGGTGTGTCTCAGGTGTGTTTTATTGTGGCTGGGTTTGTCTCAGGTGTGTTGTATTGTGGCTGGGTGTGTCTCAGGTGTGTTTTATTGTGGGCGGGTGTGTCTCAAGTGTGTTTTATTGCGGGTGGGTGTGTCTCAGATGTGTTTTATTGTGGGTGGGTGTGTCTCAGGTGTGTTTTATTGTGGGTGGGTGTGTTTCAGGTGTGTTTTATTGCCGGTGGGTGTGTCTCAGGTGTGTTTTATTGGGAGTGGGTGTGTTTCAGGTGTGTTTTATTGCCGGTGGGTGTGTTTCAGGTGTGTTTTATTGTGGGTGGGTGTGTCTCAGGTGTGTTTTATCGTGGCTGGGTGTGTTTCAGGTGTGTTGTATTGCGGCTGGGTGTGTTTCAGGTGTGTTTTATTGTGGCTGGGTGTGTTTCAGGTGTGTTTTATTGTGGGTAGGTGTGTCTCAGGTGTGTTTTATTGTGGCTGGGTTTGTCTCAGGTGTGTTGTATTGTGGCTGGGTGTCTCTCAGGTGTGTTTTATTGTGGGCGGGTGTGTCTCAAGTGTGTTTTATTGTGGCTGGGTGTGTCTCAGGTGTGTTTTATTGCGGGTGGGTTTGTCTCAGGTGTGTTTTATTGTGGGTGGGTGTGTTTCAGGTGTGTTTTATTGCCGGTGGGTGTGTCTCAGGTGTGTTTTATTGTGGGTGGGTGTGTTTCAGGTGTGTTTTATTGCCGGTGGGTGTGTTTCAGGTGTGTTTTATTGTGGGTGGGTGTGTCTCAGGTGTGTTTTATCGTGGCTGGGTGTTTCAGGTGTGTTTTATCGTGGCTGGGTGTGTCTCAGGTGTGGTTTATTGTGGCTGGGTGTGTCTCAGGTGTGTTGTATTGTGGCTGGGTGTGTTTCAGGTGTGTTTTATTGTGGGTGGGTGTGTCTCAGGTGTGTTTTATTGTGGGTGGGTGTGTCTCAGGTGTGTTTTATTGTGGGTGGGTGTGTCTCAGGTGTGTTTTATTGTGGCTGGGTGTGTCTCAGGTGTGTTTTATTGTGGGTGGGTGTGTCTCAGGTGTGTTTTATTGCGGGTGGGTGTGTCTCAGGTGTGTTTTATTGCGGGTGGGTGTGTCTCAGGTGTGTTTTATTGCGGGTAGGTGTGTCTCAGGTGTGTTTTATTGTGGCTGGGTGTGTCTCAGGTGTGTTGTATTGTGGCTGGGTGTGTTTCAGGTGGGTTTTATTGTGGCTGGGTGTGTCTCAGGTGGGTTTTATTGTGGCTGGGTGTGTCTCAGGTGTGTTGTATTGTGGCTGGGTGTGTCTCAGGTGTGTTTTATTGCGGGTGGGTGTGTCTCAGGTGTGTTTTATTGCGGGTGGGTGTGTCTCAGGTGTGTTTTATTGCGGGTAGGTGTGTCTCAGGTGTGTTTTATTGTGGCTGGGTGTGTCTCAGGTGTGTTTTATTGCGGGTGGGTGTGTCTCAGGTGTGTTGTATTGTGGCTGGGTGTGTCTCAGGTGTGTTTTATTGTGGGCGGGTGTGTTTCAGGTGTGTTTTATTGTGGGCGGGTGTGTCTCAGGTGTGTTTTATTGTGGCTGGGTGTGTCTCAGGTGTGTTTTATTGTGGCTGGGTGTGTTTCAGGTGTGTTGTATTGTGGGTGGGTGTGTCTCAGGTGTGTTTTATTGTGGGTGGGTGTGTCTCAGGTGTGTTTTATTGTGGGTGGGTGTGTCTCAGGTGTGTTTTATTGTGGGCGGGTGTGTTTCAGGTGTGTTTTATTGTGGGCGGGTGTGTTTCAGGTGTGTTTTATTGTGGGCGGGTGTGTTTCAGGTGTGTTTTATTGCCGGTGGGTGTGTTTCAGGTGTGTTTTATTGTGGGCGGGTGTGTTTCAGGTGTGTTTTTTTGCCGGTGGGTGTGTTTCAGGTGTGTTTTATTGTGGGCGGGTGTGTTTCAGGTGTGTTTTATTGCCGGTGGGTGTGTCTCAGGTGTGTTTTATTGTGGGCGGGTGTGTTTCAGGTGTGTTTTATTGCCGGTGGGTGTGTCTCAGGTGTGTTTTATTGTGGGCGGGTGTGTTTCAGGTGTGTTTTATTGTGGGTGGGTGTGTTTCAGGTGTGTTTTGTTGTGGGTGGGTGTGTCTCGGGTCTGTTTTATTCCACACTTCACTGCTCTTTAAGCAGCCAGGTTGACGCGAGGCCAGTATTTGGATTTGGGTTACTTGGACAACGGTGCGGGATGGATTATATTTACTAGCCATGCCCGGAGGGAGCCGGTACAACACTGCTCCTGTTGGCCGTCATGTTGTTTGGAGGATTAGCTTGCTTGCTCAAGGGCAATCGGCAATTAGTGGGGATATCTGGGAGGAGAGATATGTGGTTCACTTGACGTCCACATTTGACGTCCACAGTTCCTGTTCCTTCCTTTTCTCCCAACTCTGGCGTGACAGATGGGAACTACGTAGCTCTGAGTCTGAACTGAGAGCTGCGGTCCTGAACCCCGTAGTCAAGCAAGGGGTCGCTCCAGCACCAAACTACCGACCACAGCCCAGGACGCTGCTGTCTCTCCCAGATTGATTGACAGGTGTGTTAACACAAGGACTGCCAGTAAACAACAAGTACGTGTGCGTGTGTGATGTGTTGTGATGCTGTAGAAGGTGTGTTCACATCTCTGATGGCTGTCAAGACTGGAGGAAACACACCCACATGTTCAGGTACCATCTGCTGAGAGAGACACGAGATGATTGTGTGTTACATCCACAACTCAAACTCTTCACACCTCCGGTTGAACACACACCAGCCACGTGGTGCAAAAGGCGACTGAAGAGGTTCGGCACGGGGCCCAGGGTTCTACGGGCCTTCTGCAGAGGCACAACCGACAGCATCCTGAATGGATGCACCACCGCTGGCATGGGGACTGTACAACCGCAACACACCACAGAGGGTTGTGCGGACGGCCCAGGACATCAGTGGATGAGAGCGTCCCTCCATCCAGGACATATACAATGGATGCTGTGTCACCAAAGCCCGGAGCAGTAGGACCAGTAGGACCAGTAGGACCAGTAGGCTCCAGAACAGCTTCTCCCACCAAGCAACCAGGTTTCTGAACAAAGATCATTGAAGACACTAAGCCTGGTGCCGGACTGATGGTACTGACCTGTGGTCTTCAGCGGATCACCAGTTCTCACACACACACACACACACACTAGTTATTACTATTGCGGCTTTTTGTTTGGTTACTGTCTTTATGACGGCACGTAGCAAATCCAGGATCTTGAACCTTGAACCTTGAATGTGATGTGGCCACATGACCCCTTACTGGTGTGGACAAACCTTCAGCGTACCGTTTCACCTACGCACCACAGTCTGGGAATCACCGCTGCATGCAAGACAAGCTGCTGGTCCCCCGAAGAAAAACAGCAGCAACTACTTTTGTTCAGCTTAAAAGGTTAAAGGTCACAGTTGTGGTCGACGTCACGCCACAAATATGATTCCCGTAGCTGCTCCTAAATGATATGGGTTCATGATCTTTTATCAGGAAGTAAACAAGGAGGTCTCCTTTCTCCTGCTGACATGTGTTACAACCACAGACTTCTACTGGGGTTACTGGGAACTGGCCAGTACAACCACAGTCTTCTACTGCTGGTTACCGGGAACTGACCAGTACAACCACAGTCTTCTACTGCTGGTTACTGGGAGCTGACCAGTACAACCACAGTCTTCTACTGGGGGTTACTGGGAACAAGTACAACCAGTCTTCTACTGCTGGTTACTGGGAGATGACCAGTACAACCACAGTCTTCTACTGCTGGTTACTGGGAGCTGACCAGTACAACCACAGTCTACTACTGGGGTTACCGGGAACTGACCAGTACAACCACAGTCTTCTACTGGGGGTTACTGGGAACTGGCCAGTACAACAGTCTTCTACTGCTGGTTACTGGGAACTGACCAGTACAACCACAGTCTTCTACTGGACGGTTACCGGGAACTGACCAGTACAACCAGTCTTCTACTGGTGGTTACTGGGAACTGACCAGTACAACCACAGTCTTCTACTGCTGGTTACTGGGAGCTGACCAGTACAACCACAGTCTTCTACTGGGGTTACTGGGAGCTGACCAGTACAACCACAGTCTTCTACTGGGGGTTACCGGGAACTGACCAGTACAACCACAGTCTTCTACTGGGGGTTACCGGGAGCTGACCAGTACAACCACAGTCTTCTACTGGGGGTTACTGGGAGCTGACCAGTACAACCACAGTCTTCTACTGGGGGTTACCGGGAGCTGACCAGTACAACCACAGTCTTCTACTGATGGTTACTGGGAGCTGACCAGTACAACCACAGTCTTCTACTGGGGGTTACTGGGAGCTGACCAGTACAACCACAGTCTTCTACTGCTGGTTACTGGGAGCTGACCAGTACAACCACAGTCTTCTACTGGGGGTTACTGGGAGCTGACCAGTACAACCACAGTCTTCTACTGCTGGTTACTGGGAGCTGACCAGTACAACCACAGTCTTCTACTGGGGTTACTGGGAGCTGACCAGTACAACCACAGTCTTCTACTGATGGTCAGAGTAAGGTAAAATGCCTTGCTCAGAGGTATTTGCTGAGGGAATGGTGAGTGTTTCTAAGTTACCCTCACTGTCCATATATCGTCAGCCAGTCTTAGGAATCAAACCCACAGCTATCTGGTTAGAAGTCGTATGATCCAACCCAGTGAATAGTTCAGATGTTTTCAAATGTGTTTCTGTGTTTCACTGGTCCCAGTCTGAGATAGGAAGATTATGAGCTGCGGAGCTATCCCTTACCCGGATGGGAGCCCACCATCCACCGATGGACTCATTCAGCTTTTCCACCCCACCACACACCTCGGCAGGCCATTATTCAGACGTCCCGTTATTTCCCCAAACTGCCTGACACAAAACCTGTTTTCCTGTCCAGTGTGTCACCTCACGAATAATAACCTGCACCAAGATGGGAGCTGGGAGCTCCTTCATCGGAACAGTATAATGATGTTAAACCACACTGACCGAGACAACTTCCCCCACAGACAGAACGAGGCTGAGGGGGTTTTTCAGCCTCTCATCATCCTAAAGTAAGGCTGAATTCAGGGGCTTAACAAAACTTTATTTTTTATTTTTTGTAAATCTTCTTAAAACCTTCTCTGTTTGAGCTGAGCGTAAAGCCCTCTTGGGTCTGAGGGCTTTGAGGGAGACGTCACGTCGTCTAAAAGGACGAGCCGTCCTCTCGGGAGGGGATACACTGTCTGCCGGCAGCTGGAAACCGGATCAGCTCTGGCAGCGTCTCATAAAGTGGAGGATGTTTTTTACCCCACCAGACTCCACCACATTCAGGTTCACTTGTCAAATGTACTTATGTGTCAAGGGATTTGTCTTGGTGTGTTGGTGAACAAAACCTAAATACAGCAAAATGCAAACTGAAACAAAATGTTTGTAATGACATACACCAAGTCAGATGGACGAGAATCCACTCCTTTTCTCTCCACACACCACCGCCACCACCGCCGCTGAGATGTCTTGACCGGGTAGGACGAACACCGGTGCAGCAGCAAACACATACGTGTTGAAAAAACCCCGAGACGTGATGCTGACGTGTCCATGGCAACCACAGGACGACTGTACCACAGTGTCCCCATGCAGTGTGACGTAGTGTGTAACACATCACACCGTGTGTGTTCGCTTTGGTCCCAGCATCCATCTCTACAAGGGTGGAGCTCTTCACTGCTGAGCTGACGGCACACCAGCCACAATGGCTGCTACACCTGGTTTGTAGTCCCGCTACACCTGGTTTGTAGTCCTGCCACACCTGGTTTGTAGTCCCGCTACACCTGGTTTGTAGTCCTGCCACACCTGGTTTGTAGTCCTGCTACACCTGGTTTGTAGTCCCGCTACACCTGGTTTGTAGTCCTGCTACACCTGGTTTGTAGTCCTGCTACAACTGGTTTGTAGTTCTGCCACACCTTTTTTGTAGTCCCGCTACACCTGGTTTGTAGTCCCGCTACACCTGGTTTGTAGTCCTGCCACACCTGGTTTGTAGTCCCGCTACACCTGGTTTGTAGTCCTGCAACACCTGGTTTGTAGTCCTGCTACACCTGGTTTGTAGTCCTGCCACACCTTTTTTGTAGTCCTGCTACACCTGGTTTGTAGTCCTGCCACACCTTTTTTGTAGTCCTGCTACACCTGGTTTGTAGTCCTGCCACACCTTTTTTGTAGTCCTGCTACACCTGGTTTGTAGTCCTGCCACACCTTTTTTGTAGTCCTGCTACACCTTGTTTGTAGTCCTGCCACACCTTTTTTGTAGTCCTGCTACACCTGGTTTGTAGTCCTGCCACACCTTTTTTGTAGTCCTGCTACACCTGGTTTGTAGTCCTGCTACACCTGGTTTGTAGTCCTGTTACACCCGACACCTGGTGTGTGTATCAGTACTGAACCACAGGCTTGGACTCAAAACGCGGACTCGGTCTCAGTTCACCAAAATCAGTCCTTTTAATAAAAATGAGGTCGGTACACAGGTGGTCAGATAGCAAGGCAACAGTGTCCAAATCAGCAGGCGAAAGGCGAGGCCAAAAAGGCAAAAACAGGTCAGGAAACTACAGGGCTCAAGAAACTCACACAAGGGGAACATGCTGGAACGCTGTCACAAGGAACCAGACCAACTGGCCCAGAAGGCAGGGACCACTATGACTATATACTCTGGAGGAGGAGGGGAGACATGAGACACAGGTGCAACACATGAGGGCAGGGCAGGTAATCACACAGGAGGGAGGCACACGAGGGCAGGAAGTAAAGGACCTGAAACGAGACAAGAGGTGAGTATCACAATAAAACAGGAAGTACAAGACAAAGAGCACTGGGAGAAACACAAGATAACTTAACTATCCAGACAGGGCGGGACAGTTTGTAGTCCTGCTGCACCTGGTTTGTAGACCTGCTACACCTTGTTCATAGTCCCAGAACATCAGAGTCAATAGGTCTGTTTCTCTCTGCCTCCTACCTACTCCACTATATCACAACACTGTTCTACTGGAATACTGTCTGTCCAACACCAACACCACCACATCGCCTCCACCTCTCACATGGAGGAAATAAACACTTATCAATGGAGGAAAGTCACTGATTGTAGCTTTAACATTAAGAATATGTTACAAGTAATTAGATGGTATAAAAATCTTATTTCTATGGCCTAAAGGTAGTGTGGCCACATTATTCTGCTTGGCTGATCTTTTCTCTGTTTACTGATCTCAGTCTGAAGGGTCAGACATCTTGTATTAGGACCCAACAGCGTAATGGAAGCTTGCCTGCTCTTTCCTTCTACCCAGTTGTTCTATTGGTCAAACATACAGCAATACAGCATAGCAGGTATTGCTGACAATGAAATGCTTAGGCCTCAGTTCAACCCCAAAAAGCTACAGAATATGACATAAGACTAAGTTAAAAAAAATCTAAAAATGAACAAAGAAATATGAAATTATAAAATTACAGTATTTACAAATCAGCATGACAAATTAAAAACTAAAGCTAAAATAACTAATGATAGACAAAGTGAGCTAAAATTCACAGTGTTTACAGGAGAAGAATAAACTCAAAGTTAAAGTAAATTAAAATCACACATTAAATCTAAAATTAACAGTAGACGTGGAAATGTAACAGTATATACAGAGGTATGTCGTTGTGATAAATATGTTGAATGTATCTGTACACAGTGTAGGAGTGGTTTGGCTGAAAATGAACAGTGCAGAATAAAGTGGGGAGTGTGCATTCTGCCAGAGAGAGAGAGAGACCTTGACCTTTAACCAAGTCTTTAATGTTCCACTTTTCCTTTCACATTAAAATAACAGTAGAATTAATTAACACAGATACTTATATACATATTGAACAACAATCCCCATACACAGTAAAAACAAAGATCAAGACCTTCCCTTTTTCAGAAATTAAGAAGTAGTAGTTGGTTTTCTACAGTGCACAGAACATCTCCATGTCCCCAAACAGAAACACATTCTTCCAAGTTTGAAACCATTTCTAAAAAACGTGAACCCACTTGTCAGCCGAGCAGCCACTAGACCCCTGAACACGAGTGTAGCAGCATCTGTGGACCCTGTGCTTTTCAAGTTGTTTCTTCTACTAAGCCAAATGCTCATTTTTGCCTGACCTATCAGAAAATTAACCAAGGTGACACGTCTGCACTGTGCTGCCGTGTACCTCGGACCAAAGACAAACAGGCTGTCTTCGAAAGCTTCTCCTAAACCTCTGAGCCACCGCTGCAGGACAGAGAAAAGAGGGCTCAATCTGGAGCACCTGAGTCATAAGTGCTGTAGAGTTTCTTCATCACTACAGAAAGAGCAGTGACTCCCTGCTCTAGGATCTACATGTGCCACATGTCTGTTCGTCGCCACAGCCCCATGTACCAAAATTCCAAATTGGAAAATATTCATCAGCAATTGACTTATTTGAACAATACTGCATACAGTTCATCTTATTCACCCTTCTATGTTCCCCTCTCTTCTTCACTATGTAGTTTTAAACTCCCAACTTGCTTAAATATCTGGTCTTATTCGCAAATCCAAATCATCTACCTGTCAGTTAGACCCCCTTTCTACTCATTTAGTAAGCGCCTTTCTACCTTCGCTATCATCTTTAATCACTGATATCATACATTCCTCCCTTACCTCTGGTCATGCTCCCTCTTCTCTCAAAACAGCTGCAATAACTCCAATATTCAAGAAACCTGGTGCAGACCCCAACAATATGAACAATTTTAGCCCAATCTCAAATTTACCATTTCTTTCCAAAACACTTGAAAGAACAGTCGCATCTCAGGTGCACGCTCACTTGACTCACAACAATCTGTTTGAACAATTCCAGTCTGGTTTTTGCTCCATGCACAGTACGGAGACAGCCTTGGTGAAAATCACTTGTGACAAGTTGATGGCAGCTGACTCTGAGCTCTTAACCATACTTGTCCTCCTTGATCTGAGTGCAGCCTTTGATACCATCTCACACAACATCCTCCTAGAGAGATTAGCTTCCATTGGAATAACTGGCACCCCCTTTGACTGGTTTAGAGCATATCTCTCTGGCCGCACTCAGTTTGTTCAACTTAAAAATTTGAGATCACAGTCCTTTCCTGTTACTACCGGTGTTCCCCATGGCTCTGTATTGGGACCCCTCCTAGTTATTATTTACTTATTACCTCTTGGCCACATTTTGAGGAAATTTGGCATTCAGTTTCACTGCTACGTGGATGACACCCAGCTTTATCTATCCACCAAGCCAACCTCCACTCTTCCGCCCACTTCCCTTACTGGCTGCTTACTAGAAATTAAATCCCGGTTTTCATACCACTTCTCAAACTTAATAGTGATAAAACTGAGGTCCTTTTAGGTGGCACTAAATGTACTTTGGCTAAAGCTGATAGTTTTTCTCTTACTATTGACAAATCTATAGTTCCTCCATCGCCTCAGGTTAAGAGTCTGGGTGTCATCCTGGACAGCACATTATCTTTTGAAGCTCACATCAACAATGTTACTCGGTCTGCATACTTCCACCTACACAACATTACTCGGCTTCACCCGTCACCTACACCTGACAGCACCGCCATACTCACTCACACGCTGGTTACATCCCGTATTGACTACTGTAATTCTATCCTCTTTGGTCTTCCCCTCAAGTGTCTTCATAAACTTCAGTTGGTCCAGAATTCAGCTGCCCGTATCAGTACCAGAACTCCTTCCACAGATCATATCACTCCTGTTCTTCAGCAGCTCCACTGGCTCCCTGTTAAATACCATATTGACTTCAAGATCCTGCTCCTCACCTTTAAGGCCCTTAATAACCTAGCTCCTTCATATCTTTCTGAACTCCTTTATAGCCACACACCCTCCCGCACTCTCAGATCCTCTTCTGCTCTCCAACTCACTACACCATCGGCCCGCTTGACTACCATGGGGTCTAGAGCCTTCAGTCATTCTGCCCCCCCCCCACGCCTATGGACCGCTCTCCCACAAGACATTCACAACATTGACTCTCTTTCAACCTTCACATCCCATCTCAAAACGCACCTTTTCAAACTGGCATATTCAGTTTGACCCACGCCTCACTGAGTTTTGTGCAGATGGTGATTTTATACTTATCTGTTGTGTTAACTTTTTATTGTCTACCCTGCTTTGTGTTGATGTTATGCTGTCTGATACAGTGCTGCTGGGGTGTTGTGCTGTGTTCTGTGAGGTGTCCTTGAGTGCTCTAAAAGGCGCCCACAAATACAATGTACTATCGTTCTTCTTCTTCTTATATGAAGGATGATGATGATGATCTTGATAATGATACAATGATGCCTGATTTAAGTTCTGTCTAACACACATTCACTCTCACACATTCCCAAACTGCGTGGTGAGGTATGAAATTATCATTGCAACAAATCACATATTTGCATACACTGCCATGCCCAATGCAGTGAGTCCTGATGGAAAAGTTAGAGATAGCGAGAGAGGGGGGGGAGAGAGAGAGAGATAGCGAGAGAGAGAGATAGCGAGAGAGAGAGAGGGGGGGAAAGAGAGAGCGATAGCGAGAGAGAGAGAGCGAGAGAGAGACAGAGATAGCGAGAGAGAGAGCGAGAGAGAGAGATAGCGAGCGCGAGAGAGAGAGAGAGGAGAGAGAGCGAGAGGGGAGAGAGAGAGAGAGAGAGCGAGAGGGGGGAGAGAGAGAGAGAGAGCGCGAGAGGGGAGAGAGAGAGAGACAGAGAGAGAGAGGAGAGAGAGCGAGAGAGGGGAGAGAGAGAGAGAGAGAGAGAGAGAGAGAGAGAGAGAGAGAGAGAGAGAGAGAGAGCGAGCGAGAGGGGAGAGAGAGAGAGAGAGCGAGAGGGGAGAGAGAGAGAGAGACAGAGAGAGAGAGGAGAGAGAGCGAGAGGGGAGAGAGAGAGAGAGGGGAGAGAGAGAGAGAGAGAGGAGAGAGCGAGGGAGAGGGCGAGAGAGAGAGAGAGAGAGAGAGAGCGATAGGGAGAGGGAGAGAGAGCGGGGAGAGAGAGAGAGAGAGAGAGAGAGAGAGAGAGAGAGAGAGAGAGAGAGAGAGAGAGAGAGAGAGACTACGGTCGCCATTACTGGCTTGGATGAGAGAGGGGAGGGAGCGAGAAGCAGGTTTCGGGTTACAAGGCGCACCGTTAAACAACACTAAATAGCAGGAATACGGACGGTTGGGCCCGCTGGAAGGTGGTGTTTTCTCCTGCTCCGCGCCCGGGACTACAGGAGCAGCCGTGCGGCCGGCCGGCCGGTGTGGATTATAAAAGTAGTTTTGTGGAGAGACGCTGGCTGTTTTCTGCGGTATGTGGAGCCAGGAGCGACCATGTTAGGTGGGTCGGGAACCGCGTCGACTTTCTGTGTTAGCCCCGCACACTGGGGGTGCTGATAACAACCCGAACACGGCGGCCCCCGGCGGTTCCGCAGCCCCCGGCGGTGCTGCGTGCGGACACGGAACCGACCGCGGGCCGGTATGCTCGCTGTGGGCCCGGGTTTTGATGTGATCTGTGCCAAATGCGAGCTCTCCTCGGCATGCTAGGCTAACGTGCTAACGCTTAGCTCGTCGCCGTGCGGGAGCGCTTCTTTCTGGGAACGCCGCCGCTCGGCCGGGCGGGGTTGCCGCCGCTCCGGGAAAGACACGAGCGGCGCTTTAACTCCGCGGAACCCGGCCGGAGTGGCGGCGCGCTGACGTAATGGACAGCTAACGTCTCCGTAGCGTCAAGCGTCGCTTAGTCTCCCGGTGTCCATGTCTTCGCCTCGTCACTACCGTCGTCCCAGCTGCCGCTCCTGCGAGCCGCCCGGTTTCCTGACGCGTTACCTGCTGCTGACCGCCGGTCCAACTTCATGTGTTGGCTGGCTACACATTAACTCCGCGGCGCGCTTCACATGACGGGAGGCGTATGGATAAAGACAGGGCAGGGGTTTGAGAAGGGAGCTGACTGAAAACAGAGAGAGTGGACTGGGGTTGAACAGAACGTAGGACGTGTTAAAGGAAAGCGAAATGACAGCATTAGACAATAAACTGGGTTACATTGAAACAAGATGGCACGTGAACGTGATCCCCCACACTTCCCCAAAACGTTCCACTATAAGCCAGCTCCTGGGATCAGCTGCAGGGTTCCTCATGGGACTTTTGGACCATTATAATATCACGAAGCTAAATGAATACATATATATATACACACACATATACATATATGACAGGATATATAGATCCTATGTGTAAAGGATAGACATATATCCTTTATATATAAAATACGTATAGTATTTTAAGTTGCATATGTATATATATATATCCAAGTGAAGATACAATATGTTTTGGTAGCATTGGGTTAGTGTTTTTGAAGTGAGCTGTGAATGTGCAGTGTTTCCTGGGAGAAGTTGCTGTTTTGCTCTGCTCGGTCAGTCCAGTGTACCAGGGAGCTCCCACTCATGCTCGCTGCTGTCCCGAGTGTCGAGGTACAGATGGCAGGATTCTGTGGCATTATTTAGGCTGTGTAGGAATACCCCCCCCCCCCCCCACAAGGCTGCAGCGCTGGCATGCAGCACTTGACGGTTACATGCTGTCTGACTTCACAGACAACAGCCGGGTCAGTAGGTTTGTCCTGGACCCGGCCTCAGCTTTGCTGCAGCTCGGCTCGGAACTCTGCATGTCGTCTGCAGCTCCCCGGTCTTTACAGGGGCAGTTTCTACGCCCTCAGCTCACCCCCCCCCCCCCCCAACAGCTGCATAAGTATTTAGCTGTGGAAATGCTAAGATCAGATACGAGACATGACCACTACTGGTTTTGCTAGTAGTGTAAGTCATCGTGGCTGAAGGCTGTTTCTTTGAACAGACCAATCGTGTCCCTCCCTCTTTCTTTCCTTTTGGCAAATGGGACGAGCTCCTTTCTGCCTCTCCTATCGCTAAAACCGAACCACTGACACCAGAACTCGTCTTGATAGACTAATGGGAGTCGTTTCATAATCAGCAGTAAATCACAGAGAAGTTTTTTGAGAGTTTATTATCTCGGACGTTGTGTCCTGATGAACTGATTCCACTTTCTGTGATTTCCTTACCTGGATTATTGATCAAGCGTCAAGACAGTCAGCGGTGAAGTGTTTTTCAGCGGTGTTCTCTTTAAAGTGATTAGAATTGAGCAGGAGCAGGAGTTTTTATGCCTTGTCACCAACAATTGATCATTAGTATTCAGGGTGAGAAGTTAAGTCCAGCCACCAGCCAAATGCTGTGTCTGGTGAGGTTGTCGATTTGACGGGGCATTTCTGGAGGTAAACAGCCTTTATTTGGAGGCTTAGCTCTCTTCTGAAAACCTGGTTGGCAGGGGAATTTGGAGATTTACTTGCCAATGTAGCCCATAAATAAAAAGTTTCCCGCCCTGTTTTTTATTGTTGTTGTTCTCTTCCGGCTCATTCTGGTGTCACTGTGCTGTTTGAGGGTGTATTATTTAATAATCCTCCTTGCTGGAGGTGAAACTGGCCCCGTTGCCTTTTTAAAATGGTTGTTCTTGGATCATCAACAGCTCGGTAAATGCTACTGTCAAAACCAGCTTCTTGCCCAGACCATGCTCTGTTAGAACGGCACACTTCCAAGTGGCTTTTATTCTGAAAGAGCCATTATAGCTAGCGCCTCAGACAGTTGTTAAAGCTACAGTGCTGGACATATGGTGAATGACTGTCCGTAACATGCCTGTGACGTTCAAGCCCTTGCCAAACGAGTTCACACAATGGTGATTAAGCCCATCCCAGCCAGGTGTAGCTCTGTATTTCGCAGCGTACTGGGATTTGAAATTTGGTGTCTGGGGCGACATTCCCGTGCTGGCGCACCGGAAGTGATCTGTTTTAAGTCAACCAGCAACGATTGCTTTCCCAGAGCCAATCAGAGGCGTGCGAACGCGTGCGTCACACAGAGACGAAGGCGTTCGCGCGCCTCTGATTGGTTTGCCTCGCGGGCTTTCTGCTGGGGAGCTTCACGCTTGGGAACTGAGGCGGGAAACCCCGAGAAGTGTTCTGGCCGAAGTCCTGCTCCAGGCCCCGCTGATCGCTGCAGAGGTGCATCAGCTTCTCCGCCACCTGGAGCTTGGCAGAGTATGGCTGCAGGTTGGAGCTCCGGAGAAAAGAGAAACTCCGCGTTCAGAGGAAGGATTGAAGTAAAGAAGAAGAAAAAGAAAGCGAGCGATGGCAAGGATACACACGCATGACCAATGGAGTAGCTTTATCTCGTTGGAGAGCGCTGAACGAAGAGGAGTAATTACTCTCACTGCCAGAAGGGGGAGACAACATTCCGCCCTACAGGTTCCAACTGAATTCAGTCATGGAATCGACTCTGTGCATAACTGTAGTCCACTGACTTCCGGTTTCTGCCGCAGCGGTCATACCAGTTTCCTGTTTGTTGGCGTGTGCTATGGACAATGGCATATTTTCGCGATGCCTGCGAGATTTGCTATGGATACATGTCGACGACATGCACAGAATTAGCAACAAACTCTCACCTGCACCTATCAGCAAACGGGTGATAGTTTCAAGATGTACATATCAAGTTAGTCCCACAATTCCGTCCGTCCGTCTGTCCATCCGCTCATCCTCACAACTTGATATGTACAACTTGAACCTTTTCACCCGTTTGCTGGCAGGTGCAGGTGAGAGTTTGTTGCTAATTCTGTGCATGTGGTTGACGTGTATCCATGGTAAATCATACAGGCATCGCCAAAAATATGCCATTGTCAACAGCACACGCCAACAAACAGGAAGTTGGTATGGCCGCTGCAGCAGAACCTGGAAGTCAGTGGACTACAGTTATGCACAGAGTCGGTTGTAATAAGGCTAACTGTAACTGACTCATAAAAAGGTACCAAAGAAAATGACATTGCTTTTAACAAACTGGTTGGATTTGAAATGTATTAAACATAACAAAGGATATAAATATAGATGTGTTATGTTTCTCCGATGTAGTAACTGCCTCCGTAAAAGCCCAAGTTGTCATCCTGCTGATATCTTGAGAGAAACCATTGGTGACAGAGAAAAATCAGGCTCCTAGCCTGCCTCTTTCTTGTGTCCAAATCGTTGTTTTAATCACTGCTCATCCAATGCATATTTTTTGGTGCTACCAAATAACCTTGTAAAACCACCAGTCAGGCCATTGTAGTTTACAGCGGTTCTGCAGTCTTGTCAGTGTGACCCACCTTGTTTCAGTGCCTCGCAGCCTGTCGTCGTCTCTAAAACCAGCTCGCCCAGTTATACCTTAAGCCCCAGTGTGGTTTCAGAAAGAATGGATTTAGCATGATTCAAAGCCTGCTTTTAGCTAGCGGTGCCTCGCTCTCCCGATGGCCCAGGTATGGTGCTTTGTGTGGTTTTGAAGTGATTGGT
This sequence comes from Lampris incognitus, assembly GCF_029633865.1. NCBI lineage: Eukaryota > Metazoa > Chordata > Actinopteri > Lampriformes > Lampridae > Lampris > Lampris incognitus. Next base: position 3,053,873 of record NC_079226.1, read on the forward strand.
GGATATAAAGATTCTCAGCCCGACCAAGTAGAAAAGGCTTGTTGTTAAACTGCTAGCACTAATCTGGGCTCTTCATTTCTGATAGCACACATTCTCAGCATGGATTCAAATGGTTTTTGTTTCTGTTTGTTGACTGGAGAGTCGAACGAATGGGGGAAGAGTTGCTCTGGATAACGTTACACACTGGGGGGAACAATCCCCACAGTAGATGCTTGGTTTTGGTTCAGTGATTGCCGTAAAAACATGTGGGTTGGGTGGGGGAACGTGAAAGCCGATGACGAGTGTGTACCTTTTTGATTGGGTTTTCCAGCTTACTCCCACCTCCGTTTGTGTCTGTAGGCCTATACCGTCTGCTTGTTCATGGGCTTAGATTAAGTTTATAGACCATACAGTTAGATTTTCATGTACTAAGAATTTGTCTTGCTGTGATGCCCACCATAAAAACACAAATATGAAAAAAAAACCTTTAACTAGGAAAAAAGGAACAAAGGACTAATCTGACATCTACTATTGTCAAAAAGGAGAAAGTTTGTTCCTGAAACCAAAACCAAGATGGAAACATTTACATATTTTTGTTGCTGAGCCAGGAATTATGTGCTGATAGGTATTTCTTTATACAAAGTGCACAAAAATAAGAACTGACACAAACAGGTAATATTTTTAAATATATATATATATATATATAGAGAGAGAGAGAGAGAGAGAGAGAGAGAGAGAGAGAGGGAGAGAGGGATAGGTAGATAGATAAATAGTAATGAAATGCCCTGCCTATTCTGGCCAGGCAGACTAATGAATCAGCACAGAGGCGGTTAAATGGTGGACTGGAAGGCCCGTGAACTTGACTGACTCACTGGTGTGTTTGCTGTGTGACGTCGTGTCATGTCCTGGGTGTGTTTAGCGGTAAAGAGGACTCTATGGTTGAGGCCTCCAACCTAATTCAAGGTGACAATGCAGCCAGGGAAACTTTTTATATGAAAATATAACAAATTCAAATGTCTTTTTCCTGGTTATGCAAAGTACCTTGTGTGACCACCTACTGAAAATTAATGCAAACATGGGCATCCGGGTAGCGTGGCGGTCTAGTCCGGTGCCTACCAACACGGGGATCGGCGGTTTGAATCCCCATGTTACCTCTGGCTTGGTCGGGCGTCCCTACAGACACAATTGGCCGTGTCTGCGGGTGAGAAGCCGGATGTGGGTGTGTCCTGGTCGCTGCACTAGCGCCTCCTCTGGTCAGTCGGGGTGCCTGTTCAGGGGGGAGGGGGAACTGGGGGGAATAGTGTGATCCTCCCACACCTACGTCCCCCTGGTGAAACTCCTCACTGTCAGGTGAAAAGAAGCGGCTGGTGACTCCACATGTATGGGAGGAGGCATGTGGTAGTCTGCAGCCCTCCCCGGATCGGCAGAGGGGGTGGGGCAGCGACCGGGAGGGCTTGGAAGAGTGGGGTAATTGGCCAGATACAGTTTGGGAGAAAAAGGGAGAATTTTTTTTTACTGCAAACATATGTTCAGTTATTCTCCGACGAGGAAGAAAAGACTGAGTTAGATCAGTACATGTCCTTGCTCTGGATTTCAGGATGTGTGTAGTAAGCATTGTATTTGTTCCTCAAGGTTGTTGTGTCAGTCTCCTTGTCATAGTGCAAAGCTCAATACACTGGTGACATCGTCAACTACCAGTTCCAGCTCATTCAGGCGAATTTAATTTCCATAATTCTGCAATAAAACAACAGCCAGGCAATAAAGTAATGCCTGTTCAGACAGCTCTCATCCCGTACATGGGTGTTAGTTGGTCTTAACCTTACATTGTGTTGGGCGGATCAAGGTCGCCTTGCCGAAACAGAGTTGAGCAACGTTGCCTTTACAGCTGTACAGCTAATGGTGTGTTTTTGAATACCGTAATCTGAGTTTATTATCCAGTCTGCATCATAAGTCTTTTTGAAAGTTGTCATATATTGTTACAAATTGACCAAACCATAATTGTGTTCTTAACCTTCTGAGACTAATGTATTAGGATTAACAAGTGTGACAGTAATCTGGCAAAATAACCAGGATTATGATTTTAGATGTAATTCAGCCGGAATCTGTGACATTGATAAATCACAAATCTGTAAACTGCATTTGTTTCCTTTGTTTGATTCTCACAGTGAAGCAAATAATTTCTAGGTCAGTGGTTGTCAAAGGGCTGCAGTTTGCATGCCATTTTTATCCTTCCTCGTCACAAATGTGTTGGAAGCGCTTCTTTTTCCCTGTGAGGGGAAAAGTGACATTGCTGAGTGGGGTTCGTGATTGAATTCCTCCGTCTCTTATATAAGTGTCTTCTTTCGACTGTATTTCTCCTCAATATATAAGGCCCGAGTAGTCTAATATGCTATCTGCTTTTGGCTTCTTAATTCATGATTTTTATATCATCAGATTTAAAAAAAAAAACTTACCATCACAGTAGTGTTACAAAATGGTAAATTTTCATAATTTTATTAGGAAGGCTAGCCAAATACATTTTTGATTGATTTTTGCCATTTTCTCTTGCCCATGATCATGTCCCAATTCTTTTTAGTGATGTGACAGCGAGATTTAATTGATGATTGACATTTGTGATCTGTATCTTTTATTACTACTTCATGCCTATGATTGTGTTTCTCCAGAGGGTGTGCAAAGACACATTTGAAACAGATATGTTCTGTTCATTTAGCTCTTATGTACTGCTAAAAATCAATTCTGTGTCTTGCAGGCAGGTGATATAAGGAGAGAGCCGGCTGTCCTGTCCCATCTTCAAGAGGACCGAGGATAGAGAGAGCACGAGACAGACACACACACACACACACACCAGGAGAAAGGGATTTACTGATACAAAGGGAAGGTCAAGATGAATCTGCTTCTGCACCACTGACCAGCCAAACTGGAATGATCTCCTGACCTTTTCTCTCCTGGAAGTGACCAAGTCAGCGATGAGCGGGGGGATATAATGGCCAAGAACAAGGATGCTCGCCCTCCAACATTCGCCATCAGCGTGGTCGGTCTCTCTGGAACGGAGAAGGAGAAGGGCAACTGCGGTGTGGGCAAGTCCTGCTTGTGTAACCGCTACATTCGTCCAGAGGCAGACTGCTATTACACAGAGCACACTTCTGTGCTGAGCACAATAGACTTCGGGGGTCGCGTTGTGAACAATGACCACTTCCTATACTGGGGGGAGGTGCTCCATCGGGGGGATGATGGGCTGGATTGTAAAATCCAGGTCATCGAGCAGACGGAGTTCATCGATGACCAGACGTTCCTTCCTCACCGGAGCACCAACCTGCAGCCATACTCTAAACGGGCGGCGTCTGCCAAGCTCCAGTCGGCAGAGAAGCTGATGTACATCTGCACCGATCAGCTGGGCCTGGAGCAGGACTTTGATCAGAAGCAGATGCCAGACGGGAAACTGAACATCGATGGCTTTTTGCTCTGCATAGACGTTAGTAAGGGCTGCAACAGGAAATTTGATGACCAAATTAAGTTTGTCAACAGCCTCTTCTCACAGATTGTCAAATCCAAGAAGCCCATTGTTGTTGCCGCCACCAAGTGTGATGAGTGCGTGGACCAGTATTTGAGGGATCTGCAGGCCTTTGCAGCCAGCAAGAAGAACCTGCTCATAGTAGAGACATCAGCACGCTCCAATGTCAATGTGGAGCTGTGCTTCAACGCGCTGATACAGCAGATGGACAAGACGAGGGGGAAGCCCAAGACGGTGCCATACCTGGAAGCCTACAAGACGCAGAGACAACTGGTCGCCTCAGTGACTGACAGGTTTGAGAAGGTGATGGTGCACACGGTGAGAGATTATCACACAACATGGAAAACAGTGGTCAACACTTTGAAGGGCCACCCGGACTACACGGAGTTTATCACCCTGGAGGGCTCCAGAAATGCCCGGAACATGTTTAACAAGCACATTGGGCAGCTGAAACAAGAGCACATTAAAAGAAGAAGAGAGGAATACCTGACCACGCTGCCCAAAACACTCAACAATCTCCTCAACAACCTGGAGGAGATCGAGAACCTCACTTGGACTGAGGCCCAAAGCACGATCCGAAACCGGCCTGATTTCCAGTACTGGTTTGTGGTCCTGGAGCACACGCCTTGGGATGAGACGGACCACATCAATAACAGCGATCGCAGGATTCCCTTTGATCTCCTGGACACACCTGACGGCGAACGGATCTACCAAAACCACGTGCAGCACCTGTTCTCTGAGAAGAGGAGGGTGGAGATGAAGGAGAGGTTTAAGAAGACGCTGGAGAGGGTTCATTTCATCAGCCCAGGTCAGCCCTGGGAGGAGGTGATGTGCTTCGTCATGGAAGATGAGGCCTACAAATACATTACAGAATCAGACAGGAGGGATGTGTACAGCAGGCACCAGCAGGAGATAGTTGAACGGGCCAAGGAGGAGTTTCAAGAAATGCTTTTTGAGCATGCAGAGCTTTTCTATGACTTGGATTTGAATGCCACCCCGAGCTATGACAAGATGAGTGAGATCCATGCTGTGCTAAATGAGGAGCCCAGATACAGAGCTCTGCAGAAGGTTGCCCCAGATCGGGAATCCCTCCTCCTCAAACACATTGGCTTTGTTTACCATCCCACCAAGGAGACTTGCTTAAGTGGGCAGAGCTGTGTGGATCTGAAAGTGGAGCAGGTCTTAGCAAACCGTCTTGTGCAGCTCGACCATGGGCGCCCTAATCTCTACTACAACAGTGCCAACGTTGATAAAATCAATCTCTGCCTGCTGGGGAGGGAGGGCCTTGCACAGGAGCTGGCAAATGAGATCCGAGCTCAGTCCACTGATGACGAGTACACCCTTGACGGGAAAATTTATGAGCTGGAGCTTCTCCCTGTGGACGTCAACTCCACGCTGCTGTTCAGCCACACATGGGTCAACACCTTCAAGCCGCATGGCTGCCTCTGTGTGTTTAATTCTATTGAATCTCTCAACTGCATCGGAGACTGCATAGGCAGAATCAGAGCAGAGATAGCACAGAGCAGGAGGGACAGGTTCTCTCAGCCCCTGCCATTCATTCTCATCCTGGCCAATCAAAGGGACACTGTTTGTAAAAACATGCCCATCTTGAGGCACCAGGGCCAACAGCTAGCCAATAAGCTACAGTGCACCTTTGTTGACATCCCCTCTGGGGCATTCCCACGGAAATTCAATGAGTTCCAGATTAAGCAGGCCCTCCGGGCGGTGCTAGATGGACTGAAGCACAACCTGGATGTTCTGAGCCCACTGCCTTCCATCAAAGACATGTCAGAGACTGACCTCAGGATAGTCATGTGCGCCATGTGCTGGGACCCCTTCAGCGTAGACCTCATCCTCTCACCATTCCTTGACTCACACTGCTGCAGTGCGGGCCAGCCAGGCCAACCCAACACCTTGATCCTGGACAAGATCATTGGTGACAGCAGGAGGAGGATCCAGGTCACTGTCCTCTCCTACCACTCCTCTATTGGTGTCCGCAAAGACGAGCTTGTGCACGGATACATACTAGTCTACTCGGCTAAACGCAAGGCTTCCATGGCGACCCTGCGGGCTTTCCTAGCTGAGGTCCAGGATGTCATCCCTGTCCAAATGGTGGCCATCACTGACAGCCAGGCTGACTTTTTTGAGAATGATGCAATCAAGGAGCTGATGACAGAGGGTGAACACATCGCTACGGAGATTGCTGCCAAGTTCACGGCACTGTACTCGCTATCACAGTACCACCGGCAGACAGAGGTGTTCACGCCTTTCTTCAATGAGGTGCTGGAGAAGAAGCAGAGTATTGAGAGTTCCTTCCTGCTGGATAGTTCATCAAGGGACTGCACAACAGCCGCCAGTGAGGACGTTTTCCCTACCTCACCACACAGCCACTCCCCAGCATACAACCCCTACTACCCAGATTCGGAAGATGACACAGAGGCCCCGCCTCCTTACAGCCCCATAGGTGATGATGTCCAGCTCCTCCCTACACCTAGTGAGAGGGCAAAATACCGGATCGATCTAGAGGGGAATGAGTACCCAGTCCACAGCACACCCGTTGGAGATCATGAACGCAATCACAAAGTGCCACCGCCTGTCCGGCCCAAACCAGCACTCCCCAAGTCCACCGTGAAGAAGCTAGACCCCAACCTTCTAAAGACCATTGAGGCAGGCATGAGGAGCAACTGGCGGGCACCCCGTGGCCCTGTGGTTCATGCTGAGGATATTGAGGCATCAGATAACTATGCCGAACCCATCGACACCCTGCGCCGGTCCAAGGGCTTCAACAATGATGACATTTACGCTGTCCCCGAGGACACACACAGTCGCACGGTACACAAAATTAGAAACTCCTTTGGGCCTCTGCATGTTCGCCACGGTGGGGGAGAGGAACAGAATGGATTCGACAGGAAGTCACAGGTGGGACGGCGGCCGTCTAAGTATAAACACCGTTCGAAGATCCTATTTAGCAAAACCAAGGCATATCAGCGACGCTTCCACTCGGACAGTGATGGAGAGGAAACGGGCCCTGCCACGCAGAAGAAGAAAAAAGGGAGGGCCCACAGGGGGAGTGAGGAGGATCCTCTGCTCTCCCCAGTGGACCCCTGGAAGGGAGGGATAGATAATCCTGCCATCACCTCTGACCCAGAGCAAGATGACAAGAAGTTGAAGAAGAAGAAGACGCCCAAGATGCCAAAGGAGCCAAAAAAGGTGAGTGAGTCCATCATAAAACTGACGTCAACAGAAATCAAATCAGATCAGGGTTAGAAACCTCAAGAGTACAGCTGAAGAGGACATTGCTTCCTCAGTGATATAGAGACCTAGGTTGTGTGTTTTTTCTCAAGTACGTGTCTGTGAGTGAGTTGGTGACTGAGACAGACAGACGATAGTCATACAGAAAAAAGATGGATAATAACCTATAATACCCTGTGATGGCCTGGCGGCCTGTCCGGGGTGTCTCCCCGCCTGCTGCCCGGTGACTGCTGGGATGGGCTCCGGCATCCCTGTGACCCTGAGAGCAGGATAAGTGGTTCGGATAATGGATGGAGACATGCAGACAGTGCCTGCACGTGTGTGGGTGGATTCTGTTTGTGTTAATGAACTTGTGGAGCAGCACAAGAGTGAGCTAATTTGATAAGTGATTGGTCCCATGTGGAACATTTTACCAGCCCTCTGCCCTGGACAGCCAATAAAACGCCCCAATAAACCAACACAGGCACGTTAACGGCAAGGTAGCACTGTTACAAGGCCAGGCCTGCTTATACTTCACAAACGCTGCTTAAGGCAGGTGGAAAACATTCTGTTTTACACACACACACACACACACACACATACACACACACACACACACACACATACACACACACACACACGCACACGCCAGTGCATGAATCAGATAGCCTTGTGCAAATCAGTAGAGAAACAGCCTGTGGTGCTCGGTAGTCGTCATGAATGTGGGCATTGTCAGTACGCTCGCCCTGTCTCAAGTTATCTGTGTATGTGGGGGTGGGGGGGGGGGGGGGCATTAGTAGCTACAAAATGGAAGTTGTTTAGTCCGTCATCTCGGCCAATTAGAAGAGCGAACCGCTGTAGGCATGACAACACTTTGAAGAGCAGAGCAGTGTGGGAAATCAAAGCAGCACCTTGTTCGCTCGTTGGTCTGACTTGAAGTAATGTCTTGTTTCTCCTCTTCTTCTCTCCCTCTTCTCTGTTCTTTCTCTTCTTCTCTCCCTCCTCTGTCATCTATTCCCTGTTCACTCGCTTCTTCTTCCTCTCTTCTCTGTTGTGTCTTGTTCTACATCGACTTTTAACCCTGCACACCTCACGCACACACACACTCATTGCTCCTCCTCCTCCTGCGCTCCTGCTCTTCATCTACCCATCCCTTTTACGGCCCTCTATTTTTATTTTGCACCTCCTTCCTGACTTCTCTTTCCCGCTCCTCTTTTCATATCGTCTTGCCTCTTCCTCTTCTTTGTGCCACACCCGCAGTCCAAATCATCCAAGCCCCCCAAGCCCCTGTACCCACCCACACGGAGGACATGGGAGAGCAGCTACTTTGGTGTCCCTCTGCAGAACCTGGCAACCCCGGAGCGACCCATTCCCCTCTTCATCGAGAAGTGTGTGGAGTACATAGAGCGCACTGGTGAGTCAGTCTTCCTCACTCGCTCTGTTGTCCTGTTCACTGCTCAGAGCTTCTGGGTTGTGAGAAGTCATTCATTCATTCATTCATTCATTCATTCATTCCACCTGCTCAATCCAGTTTAGTGTGTGTGTGAGAGAGAGAGAGAGAGAGGCTATACCATTATATATTGAGCAAAAGGGAGGGAGACACCTGTCTCTCTCTCTCACACACACACACACATGAACACGTGAGCTAGAGCCTTCAGTTCATGAAACTTGTGTGTATTGGACTGGTGGAGGAACTGGTGGAGGAAGTGTGTGGATGAAACTCATACGAAATGGGAAGAATATGCAAATTGTCGCAGGAGAGGCTGTGAGAATGGACACGTTACAGAGGAGGAGTTGAACAAGGAACGAAGGCGGGGGGAGATGATGCAAGGAAGGAAGGTAAACAGGAAGTTATAAAACAGTCAGAGTAGGTTCAGGTTGTTACTGTGATGTGCCCCCTCACAACATGTTTGGTCTGGTCTGCCACACATCTGAGCAGACTGTCAGTGTGTCGGTCAGACAGCCAGACAGCCGGCCAGCCAGCCAGCCAGACAGCCAGCCAGCCAGCCAGCCAGCCAGACAGACAGACAGACAGACAGCCAGCCAGACAGACAGACAGACAGACAGACAGCCAGGTCGCCGTTGGCTGGGCGAGCTAGTCAGTTAGTCATGTGTTGTTTAGCTGAGCGCAGTAGAATCGGCCTGTTTTGACTTGACTGTGACGCGGCTGCAGTGCATGCTGGAAATGCGGCTGGCTTCCTGCCCAGCTGTCGGCAAAGAACGCCTCTCCCAGAGTTTGAGGAATTCTCTGCTGACGCCATGGCTGAGTCTGCTCTGCAGGCCATTTGGTGAAAGCACACTTTTATCCAGAGCACCGTGAATTTTACTGTGAGTTTACTGTGAGTTTACTATGAGATTACTATGAGTTTACTGTGAGTGTACTGTGAGTTTACTATGAGTTTACTGTGAGTTTACTATGAGTTTACTGTGAGTGTACTATGAGTTTACTATGAGTTTACTGTGAGTTTACTGTGAGTTTACTGTGAGTTTACTGTGAGTTTACTATGAGTTTACTGTGAGTTTACTGTGAGTTTACTATGAGTTTACTATGAGTTTACTGTGAGTTTACTGTGAGTTTACTGTGAGTGTACTATGAGTTTACTATGAGATTACTGTGAGTTTACTGTGAGTTTACTATGAGTTTACTGTGAGTTTACTATGAGTTTACTGTGAGTGTACTATGAGTTTACTGTGAGATTACTGTGAGTGTACTATGAGTTTACTATGAGTTTACTATGAGATTACTGTGAGTTTACTGTGAGTTAACTGTGAGATTACTGTGAGTGTACTATGAGTTTACTATGAGATTACTGTGAGTGTACTATGAGTTTACTATGAGATTACTGTGAGTGTACTATGAGTTTACTATGAGTTTACTATGAGATTACTGTGAGTTTACTGTGAGTTAACTGTGAGATTACTGTGAGTGTACTATGAGTTTACTATGAGATTACTGTGAGTGTACTATGAGTTTACTATGAGATTACTGTGAGGTTACTATGAGTGTACTATGAGTTTACTGTGAGTTTACTGTGAGTTTACTATGAGTATACTGTGAGTTTACTATGAGTTTACTGTGAGTGTACTATGAGTTTACTATGAGTTTACTATGATATTACTGTGAGTTTACTATGAGTGTACTGTGAGTTTACTATGAGTTTACTATGAGTTTACTGTGAGATTACTGTGAGTTTACTTTGAGTTTACTATGAGTGTACTATGAGTTTACTATGAGTTTACTGTGAGTGTACTGTGAGTTTGCTGTGAGTTTACTATGAGTTTAGTGTGAGTTTACTGTGAGTTTGTAGGCTTGCAGTTTTGGTTTGTACAGGGAATCCAATCCAAAACCCTGGTGGTGTTAATGTACAGACCAGCTCTACAGCTAAGCAGTCACGCTACGTCTGTTGTGTGTGTGTGTGTGTGTGTGTGTGTGTGTGTGTGTGTGTGTGTGTGTGTGTGTGTGTGTGTGTGTGTGTGTGTGTGTGTGTGTGTGTGTTTTTACATATTTCATCAGTGTTGCTGCATAATACATGTTCATGTTTTGCCCGACTCACGTATCCAGACCAAAGTGCTTCTTCCTGAGCTAAAACGAGTCCTGCTGCTGAGACCTTCTGACGTCATTAATTAATTTGTTTCACGTTCTTAATGTGGCGACCCACTCCTCCATGAAGAATTATTTATAGATGTGGTTGGCTTGAGGCAGGGAGGGAGGGGTGGAGGGGGTGGATGAGCAGCTGAATGACTTTTAAGGAAATGCCGGGTGACCGTCCGACGTGTCCCGTCTTGTCGGGGCTTCCCGCGTGCCCCTGAGCCTCAGTGTCTGTGGTCTGACAGTCCAAACACAGATGATCTTACTCTAAACCTCCTCCTTCATCTGGCCTACTCCTCCTCTCCTCCCACCCTTTTCCAATTCTTCACCCCATCTCATCTCGCCATCTTCTCTGCCCCCTCCCATCTGTATACATGTATGGACACATACGTACACGTGTATATATGTATGTGTATGTACACATGTGTGTATATATGTATGTGTGTGTACACATGTATGTATACATGTACGTGTGTGTACACATGTATTTACATGTTTATGCACGTGTGAATACATGTGTGTATGTACAGATGTTTGTATAAATGTATGTACAGATGTGTGTTATGTTCTGTATGTATTGTGTTGTTTGGGTTGTAATACTATTCTACTAGTGGTGTTCTGGTACTGATAGTGTTGTCCCAGTAGTAGTAGTAGTATTAGTAGTGGTGGTGTTAGTCATAGTGTTGTGGTGATAGTAATAGTAGTGTTGTGGTAGTAATATTGGTTGTGTTTGACACAGTAATCATCTTTGGAGGGTGGATTTTGCTGCCGCTACATGAGCCTGTTGGGGGCTGCACACATAATGTTGAATAATTCTGTGCTCTGCTTTGTGTGTGTGTGTGTGTGTGAGAGAGAGAGAGAGAGAGAGAGAGAGAGAGAGAGAGAGAGAGAGAGAGAGAGAGAGAGAGAGAGAGAGAGAGAGAGAGAGAGAGAGAGAGAGAGAGAGAGAGAGAGAGAGAGAGAGAGAGAGAGAGAGAGAGAGAGAGAGAGAGAGAGAGAGAGAGTGGGAGAGAGAGTGGGAGAGAGAGTGGGAGAGCTTGGTGTGGAAGAGAGTAGTTGGATAGGTGTGGTGGTGGTGGCGGTGGTGGTAGATAACTCTGTCTGCCCCCAGCTTGTTGAGAAGAAGAAGGGTGTTCACCGTGAAATATAGCAGCACTTTGCCTGCAGTGTGAATGATGAAGTAGAACTTGATGGCGTCACAGAGGCTGTTTTCAGAAGATTTCAAAGTTAGTCTGGTTGGGTGGCACGGTCTGTAGTGGGTTTTCTTCGGGTTCTCCGGTTTCCCCCACCATCAAAAAGACACGCATGTTAGGGTTAATACTCCTGCCTGTACCCCTGAGCAAGGCATGGGAAGACGAACTGGAGTTGGTCCCCGGGTGCTGCACGGCGGCTGCCCACTGCTCCCAACTACACAGCTGCTAGCTACACACCTCCGAGCTACACTGCTCCTAGCTACACAGCTCCTAACTACACTGGTCCTAACTACACAGCTCTTAGCTACACAGCGCCTAGCTAACTGCTCCTAGCTACACAGCTCCTAGCTACACTGCTCCTAACTACACAGCTCCTAGCTACACTGCTCCTAGCTACACTGCTCCTAGTTACACTGCTCCTATCTACACTGCTCCTAACTACACAGCTCTTAGCTACACTGCTCCTAGCTACACTCCTAACTACGCAGCTCTTAGCTACACAGCTCCTAGCTAATTGCTCCTAGCTACACTGCTCCTAGTTACACTGCTCCTAACTAGACAGCTCCTAGCTACACTGCTGCTAGCTACACAGCTCCTAACTACACTGCTGCCAGCTACACTTCTGCTAACTACACTTTTCCTAGCTACACTGCTCTTATCTACACTGCTCCTAGCTACACAGCTCCTAGTTACAGTTCTCCTAGCTACACAGCTCTTAGCTACACTGCTCCTAGCTACACTGCTCCTGGCTACACTGCTCCTAACTACACAGATCTTAGCTACACTGCTGCCAGCTACACTGCTGCTAACTACACTTTTCCTAGCTACACTGCTCTTATCTACGCTGCTCCTAGCTACACTGCTGCTAGCTATACTGCTCCTAGCTACACTGCTCTTATCTACACTGCTCCTAGCTACACAGCTCCTAGCTACACTGCTCCTATTTACAGTGCTCCTAGCTACACAGCTCCTAGCTACACTGCTGCTAGCTATACTGCTCCTAGCTACACTGCTGTTATCTACACTGCTCGTAGCTTCACAGCTCCTAGCTACAGTGCTGCTAGCTATACTGCTCCTAGCTACACTGCTGTTATCTACACTGCTCGTAGCTACACAGCTCCTAGCTACAGTGCTCCTAGCTACATAGCTCCTAGCTACACTGCTGCTAGCTACACTGCTCCTGGCTACACTGCTGCTAGCTACACAGCTCCTAGCTACACAGCTAGGATGGGTTAAATGCAGCGAAGGAATTGCCCCATGGGATCAATAAAAGTATCTCAAAATAAAAAACAAATAAAGGAAGAAAATGCACATACTCTTTCAAAGCATCTGTCAGAAGGCCTGCATGGTGTGTGTTAGCACACTGAAGCCTGGCAGGTGTGGTAAAACATCAGTACATGACAAGTGCAGGCTAAAGGCATTGTTGTTGTTGACAAAGGGATCATGTGAGTTCATTCAGACTCTTTTTCTCTCATGTGACCAGGCAGACTGGAGAGTTGGTAGATAGCTAGTCAGCGAGTAAAGTGTTGGGCCAGTTGCCGGAGAAGAATGGCCTCTAGCTTAAAGCTGTACTTTATCTGGGGGGAAACTAAAAGTTTGCCAGACGTTCAGGGCAACATGCTTTGTAGTCGTAGCATAGACAGCTCTCAATATTAGAGGAGGGGTAGCACAAATAGTTGTTTTATAATGTTTCATGTTAAATGTGGTGAATGAGGGCAGAGGAAGCAGCTTTCATATTTTATTAGACTGACTAAGTTAAAGTAGGCGAGACATAACTCTGTGATATTCCAGCTGTTGGAGGACAGAACAAGCCAGTCTGCAGCATGCACCCCTCTCACTGCAGCATGCGCCACTCTCACTGCAGCATGCACCTCTCTCAGTACACATGCAGCAGCACAAATGCAGCTAGTGCACTGTGCTGCTTAAACCTCATCCCTGTGATTCTGTACATGTACATCACAGTATAAGTACATGTGAAGTACTATCCATACAGAGCTGCTACCACGATCAAAGTTAAACACTTTGGTGTCACAACAGCGTTTGTGTGTGTGTGTGTTAGCTGGCTAGCTGACAGGAGTGTATTGGAGATGTCACGGCCAGTGCTGTGAGGCCCTGTAAGTACAGAAATTGTGTGATGGATCAACGTGGTGTGTTGCATTCTTTCTCTTTCTCTGGAACATCATTTGTCACAGGACACAGTGATGTCTGATGTATCCTTCAATTAAAGCCAAGACTTGTTGTTCACGGTTTCTACTCACTGGTGTCAGTTCAGACTGCTGCCTTGTTAAGGAGCCTAGACAGAGGCTAAGGTGGTCATCCTAAGGTGGTCTTCATAAGGTGGTCATCCTAAGGTGGTCATCATAAGGTGGTCTTTATAAGGTGGTCATCATAAGGGGGTCTTTATGATAATATAATATAAATGTATAAGGCGCTTTCGGACTAGAACAAGTTTTTCATAGTTCTAAGAACTGTTGGAGGAACAACCCCCTTTTTATTGTTTCTGCACTGCAGGATTTGGGAATGATGGTAGTTCTTAGACGTTAGTGTATGTTGATTGGTCAAACACATGAGCCAATGCAGCACCAGCATCCGCCTTTTTTAAAAACCCGTCTAAAACGTTAGCCTTGTGCACAGTAGCTCTTACCGTTAGTCTTTACAAATGGAATAAAACACTGACAAATGGACCGACAGTGACGTCCAGGCTTTATTGAGCCTCTAAACAACCACGTAGTCTAAATTCACACATCTCCTTTCCAGCTGCGTTATTATCACGAATCCCACGACACACCAAGAAGAAGAAGAAAGACACTTCATTTGTTCATTGTACAGTTACAATGAATGTGTTCTCTGCTGCCTGTAACCATCCTATTGTATAGGAGCAGTGGCCAGCTGCAGCACCCGGGGACCAACTCCAGTTCTTCTTTCCATTGCCTTGCTCAGGGGCACAGACAGGAAGGAGTATTAACCCTAACATACAGCTCCAATCACAGTGTCCTCCATCTTGTTGTTGTTGTATCACGTGCAGAATGAGATAAACGTTTGTATTCATACATATTTGATGTTGGTAGATGAACCGTGCAGAAATGGCCTTGGTGTACTAACCGCCGGCTTGCATCCCCTTAGCCTTCCTGGTGGTGAAATGCAAACAGACGAAAACCCTTAAAGGTTTCTAGTTCTTAAAGGTTTCTAGTTCTCGGGGAACCTCCCTAGTGGGTAGTTCCTCTCAAAAAAAGTCCTCGGAACTGTTTGGTCCAAAAGTGCCTATTGAGAGCCTAGTTCCCTGCTCAGGGAGCTAAGGTCGAGTCTTAGCTTGTCCAATACACTCCCGTTCCATGTCCTTTTATAAAGGAGACAAGACATGGCAAAGCACTGTGCAGCTGGCACACCATGGGTTACCATGGCAGTGTGTCCCTTCACCATATTCATTGTTGGCACTACAAGGGGGGGGGGGGCACATCCATCCTGAGTATGACTACACAACACCTGCTGTGGTGATCTGGTTTGTTTTATCATTTTTATGATTATTTATTTAGTGTTGTCAGTTCAGCATCTTTCCTGTGCTACATCGACCTTGGAGACACAACATACGACCGGCTGGAGTTTGTCCAGCAAATATTCCTCAACATGCTCTCACAAAGTAAACACCGTGTTTTATTTAACCAGGATCCTCAGACTGTGTTTACATGCACACAATAATCTGTAAATAATCTGGGGGCTGACCAGTACAAGCCCAGTGTTCTGCTACTGGTCACTGGGAGCTGACCAGTACAGTCCCAGCGTTCTGCTACTGGTCACTGGGAGCTGACCAGTACAGTCCCAGTGTTCTGCTACTGGTCACTGGGAGCTGACCAGTACAGTCCCAGTGTTCTGCTACTGGTCACTGGGGGCTGCCCAGTACAATCCCAGTGTTCTGCTACTGGTCACTGGGAGCTGACCAGTACAGTCCCAGTGTTTTGCTACTGGTCACTGGGAGCTGACCAGTACAGTCCCAGTGTTCTGCTACTGGTCACTGGGAGCTGACCAGTACAGTCCCAGTGTTCAGTCCCAGTGTTCTGCTACTGGTCACTGGGAGCTGACTAGTACAATCCCAGTGTTCTGCTACTGGTCACTGGGAGCTGACCAGTACAGTCCCAGTGTTCTGCTACTGGTCACTGGGAGCTGACCAGTACAGTCCCAGTGTTCTGCTACTGGTCACTGGGAGCTGACCAGTACAGTCCCAGTGTTCTGCTACTGGTCACTGGGGGCTGCCCAGTAAAATCCCAGTGTTCTGCTACTGGTCACTGGGAGCTGACCAGTACAAAGCAGTGTTCTGCTCTTGGTCACTGGGGGCTGCCCAGTACAATCCCAGTGTTCTGCTACTGGTCACTGGGGGCTGCCCAGTACAATCCCAGTGTTCGATCAGTTAGGGCTGACCAGTATCAGTCCCAGTTTTCTAATCTTTGCCTCAGCAGCCCCACCGGAGGACTCGGGGGTGGAGGGTCTTTCTTGCGGAGTTTCTCTGTTTAGCCCACTATGCTAACAGTGGTGTTCGTCCAGTGTAATTAGTGGTTGAGACAGGAAGTTGGACATGACATTTCTCAGTGTCAGCACTGTGGAGTTCAGTGTTTTTATCCTCGCCGTGTGTGTGTGTGTGTGTTTATGTGTGTGTGTGTGTGTGTGTGTGTGTGTGTGTGTGTGTGTGTGTGTGTGTGTGTGTGTGGCTAATCTCGCAAACTACTGCACCTATAAAGTTACATTGACTATATTATGAAGAGCCTCTCGTGGTTGCAGTGATTCAAATCCTTCAAAAAACACGTTCTCACTATCGCCACTGCCTCTCTTCATTCACTCTCTAGCTCACTCGACCAACGCTGCGCTTGCCAATCTAAGTCAGCCATGGGCGTGCGTGCGTGTACGCGACTCACATGTATGATTGACTCAGATCGGCCAGCGACATGGTTCAAAGTCAGTAAAAGGATTTTACTGACCCGGGCCATCCCAGGTACTTTCTGTGTGGAGTTTGCATGTTCTCCCCATGTCTGTGTGGGTTTTCTTCGGATGCCCACCATCAAAAAGACATGCATGTTAGGGTTAATTCTCCTGTCTGTGCCCCTGAGCAAGGCAGTGGGAAGACAGGAAGTGGACTTGGTCCCGGGTGCTGCAGCTGCCAACTGCTCCTACACAACAGCGTGGTTACACACAGAGAACACCTTCACTGTAAGAATACAATGGCAAAATGAAGCAGCTTTCTTGGTGCAAGGGTGTGCCCAGGAGAGTGTGCATCCACACACTGACCGGCAAAATGACCCTTTTAGGTGTGCGTGTTAAAAACCCTCTCATGTTTCCCGCCCAGTCGACTCAGGTGCTGCACGAGTCTTATAATGGCAGAAAGACACAGGCTTTTGTGTGTGTGCGTGTGTGTGTGTGTGTGTGTGTGTGTGCGCTGCTGATCTCATGTACTACTGGGCCTGTCAGCCTGGTAGTGTGTTTGTGCACAGTTATGGCTGTATGATGAAGGACCTCTCATGGCTGCGGTGATTCGAGGCCTTTGAAGAACCTGTTTGACACTGTGATGGAGGTCTGACTCAGCTGGTTTTTCACCCAAGCCGGAGAAGAGGCGATATGGAGGCACTGCCTGTGTATTTTTCCTTCTGCCGGTAGGTGGAAAAAGGGGGGGTTTGTTGCAAAGTACAAAATCGGGAGAAGAGGAGCTACGCCTGATGGGGATCTGTCCTGTACTGCTTTCACTCTTCTAGTTTACTGACGGCATTAAAACCTTTCTGGAACACAGAGATGAGACGGTGCCATTTAAAAACCAGCGGCACCATGACCGCTGCCTGATGTCTGCTGCCTGTTGACCCTCTGCTAAAACTCAGTTGCTGTGTGGTGCAGTGTGCTGTAGTGATGAGATGCCAGTCTATAGTAATGAGATGCCAGTCTAGTGATGAGATGCCAGTCTGTAGTGATGAGATGCCAGTCTGTAGTGGTGAGATGCCAGTCTATAGTGATGAGATGCCTGTCTAGTGGTGAGATGCCAGTCTGTAGTGGTGAGATGCCAGTCTATAGTGATGAGATGTCAGTCTGTAGTGATGAGATGCCAGTCTATAGTGATGAGATGCCAGTCTAGTGGTGAGATGCCAGTCTGTAGTGGTGAGATGCCAGTCTATAGTGATGAGATGTCAGTCTGTAGTGATGAGATGCCAGTCTATAGTGATGAGATGTCAGTCTGTAGTGATGAGATGCCAGTCTATAGTGATGAGATGCCAGTCTATAGTGATGAGATGTCAGTCTGTAGTGATGAGATGCCAGTCTATAGTGATGAGATGCCAGTCTAGTGGTGAGATGCCAGTCTGTAGTGGTGAGATGCCAGTCTATAGTGATGAGATGTCAGTCTGTAGTGATGAGATGCCAGTCTATAGTGATGAGATGCCAGTCTATAGTGATGAGATGCCAGTCTATAGTGATGAGATGTCAGTCTGTAGTGATGAGATGCCAGTCTATAGTGATGAGATGCCAGTCTATAGTGATGAGATGGAGTTATAGAGAGAGAAGTCCGACTGCAGGCTTCATTAACGTCCTGCCCGGCTGTGGGCGGGGCTGTGGGCGGAGTTCCAGACGGGGGTGTTATATAAAAGGATGTAGCAGAGGGCACTTGCCAGCTCCTCTAGCCTGTAAAGACGACCTTTAACCTTAAAGACCAGCCTGCTCCAACCAGCATATTCTGAGCCTCCAGAAAGTGTGTGTGTGTGTGTGTGTGTGTGTGTGTGTGTGTGTGTGTGTGTGTGTGTGTGTGTGTGTGTGTGTGTGTGTGTGTGTGTGTGTGTGTGTGTGTGTGTGTGAGCACTTTGATTTGTATGTGTGTGATTGAGCTGTTGGAGTGTTGGAGATATGGAGGGAGGCTAGCTGCTTGCAAGTGTCTGAATGTGTGTGGGCATGAATATATTGTGTGTACTTGCCTTTGTGTGTGTGTGTGTGTGTGTGTGTGCGCGCTCATCCTTTACAGTGAAGTATTGGTGCCTGACCCTCTTACATTTCCTCACAGAGGAGCATTCGCCAGCCAAACATACCCCGAGGTCATAGCAGGCTTTTAGATGGCCGTCTCACCGCGGGGCTGCTTTTACCCACCAGAATAAGGTCAGAGACTGAGTTTCACATCTCGAGCATCAAGCCCAGTCTCTCTCCAGAGCAGCTTATGGCCAGAGAAACCAGCTGGCAGCACAGGGTCCGACACAAAGCGAAGAGGTTTGAGAAGAAGAAGAAGAACTGCTGGCATGAGAGGGAACAGAGGAGGTGCTGGAACAGAGGAGGTGTCTGTGGCAGCGAGGTGTTTTCAGCCCAGACTAAACATGATCTTTTGTTAACCTAGAGTGACCCTGACATTAGAAGAGTGACCCCGACATTAGAAGAGTGACCCCGACATTAGAAGGAGTGAAACGTTGTTTTTCTTCATGTTTACATGAAAGCTGTACACCACCAGGGTGCTGAGATCGTCTCAGGACACTTTATTCGTCATTTCACTTCATGCACTCGTGTACATGAAATGAAACGAAATGCCGTTTCCCCCAGCCCACAACAGTACAACACACACACAACACACCCAAAACCTACAAGAACACACACATCCAAACTAACACACATACCCACACTAACACACACATCCAAACTAACACACATACCCAAACAAACACACACATCCAAACTAACACACATACCCAAACAAAAACACACATCCAAACTAACACACATACCCACACTAACACACACATCCAAACTAACACATATACCCACACTAACACACATACCCACACTAACACACGTACCCAAACGAACACACATACCCACACTAACACACACATCGAAACTAACACACATACTCAAACTAACACAGACATCCAAACTAACACACATACCCAAACAAACACACACATCCAAACTAACACACACATATCCAAACTAACACACATCCAAATTAACACACACATCCAGACTAACACACATATCCAAACAAAAATCACTGTCCAAGGGAACGAACACCAGTCAGGATGACTGTCAGAACCGCCGGTCTGCATGGGCTAGCAGTTAGCTTAGCCCGTCCCGCTTCCGCATCCTGTCAGACCGTCCTCGGCGTTTCCTCCTTGGGTGCAGGTCCAGGCAGGGGCCCTGGTCCCCGGGCCCATCGGATGAAGCAGACCAAGCTCTCCCAGCCGATC
Organism: Lampris incognitus; assembly: GCF_029633865.1. Taxonomy (NCBI): domain Eukaryota; kingdom Metazoa; phylum Chordata; class Actinopteri; order Lampriformes; family Lampridae; genus Lampris; species Lampris incognitus. The sequence continues at coordinate 3,073,565 of NC_079226.1, forward strand.
CAGCACCAGCTCCCCCAGCCAGACACCCTCGACACACCTCCCCGCACTCCTCCTATATAGGGTTATAGTGGGTCATGTGACCCTATACAAGCAAGTGGTGTCCACTGTTTGAATGCAGTCTTTCTGCGGTGTGCAGAAGGAAAACCCAGATAGTCACACAGTTTGTGATGAATGACAGCTTGCTTCTTCCTGCAGAATAGATTTGGGGTTTAAAATGAAATGAAGTTGCTTTAATTTAGAAGTTCAATGCAGGCGGCTCATAAATGACTCCTAAGGCAAGGGCAGTCTACACAATGTGTGGACAACACAAGGGTTAATTGAACGAAATGGTACAAACTCATCACCTAAAGCAGGACACTGTCAGGCAGCAGTGTGGCTCACAGCCTTGTTAGCCAAAAGGTTGCAAGTTTGAGAGCCTGCTGTACAGACATGTTCTTAAAAGTTGGAGTAAACTGCAAGGACCTGCTAACCTCACATGGTGTGTCAACATAGCATGTACGCGGTTTACCACAGGGATGACCCCAGTAAAGGCTGATGTTTGGCTAAGCTTTGCTAAAGGAAACAGCGATGGAGTTAACGGCTGCCGTTACAGTAATGTAACTTCATCTAAGAGGAGGCACCTCTAATAAGATGAACAAGTTCCTGCCATGTAGTTTAATGCAGTGCTTTTAAGGGTTCTTCCAGTCTTAATTTCTTCTCAGATTAGTTAGCTAACGCTAGCACTGTTAGCATCCTGCGCTTAGTTACAAAAACACACAAACATCAACGTTTTATGTGCAAAATAGGAAATTATACTCTATTTATTATATTTCTTAGATAAAGTTCACATGTCCTAGTAGTGAAACTCCAGGTCAGCGTTGAAGTGATGGACACATGAGGTTTTTTTTCAGTCATTTATGAGAGTGAACTGCAGGATAGATGTCCTGCTACCCCTACAATCTCTATTTATATCCTGTTGTCATTTCTGTTAGGAGTGTGTGTGTGTGTGTGGGGGGGGGTTGGGTGGGTGGCCACAAGTATGTGTACACCCGAACATCACACCCATATGTGCTCGGTGAACATCTCATTCCAAAACCATGGACATTAATGTGGAGTTGGTCCCCCTCTGCTACTACAACGGCCTCCGGGCTTCTGGGAAGGCTTTCTTTCCACTGGATTCTGGAACATGGCAGCTGGGATTCGCTCCCATTCAGCCACAAGAGCATTAGTGAGGTCGGGCACTGATGTTGGGGAGAAGGCCTGGCTCGTAGTCAGTGTTCCAATTCATCCCAATGGTGTTGGATTGGGTTGAGGTCAGGGCTGTGTCCCGGCCAGTCAGATTATTCCACACCAAACTCTGCAAACCGAACCATGTTTTTATGTACCCACTTTGTGCGCGGGGGCATTGTCATGCTTAAACAGGGAAGGGCCTTCCCCAAACTGTTGCCTCAAAGTAGGAAGCACACACTTCCCTAGAGTGTCATTTTATGCTGTAGCGTTAAGATTTCCCCTCACAGGCATCCGGGTGGTGTAGCGGTCTATTCTGTTGCCTACCAACACGGGGATTGCTGGATTGAATCCCTGTGTTACTGCTGGCTCGGTCGGGCATCGCGACACACAATTGGCACTGTCAGCAGGTGGCATTCGGATGTGGGTATGTGTCCTGGTTGCTGCACTAGCGCCTCCTCTGGTCGGTTGGGGCACCTATTCGGGGGGGAGGGGAACTGAGGGGAATAGCGTGATCCTCCCACGCGCTATGTCCCCTGGTGAAACTCCTCACTGTCAGGTGAAAAGAAGTGGCTGGTGACTCCACATGTATGGGAGGAGGCATGTGGTAGTCTGCAGCCCTCCCCGGATCAGCAGAGGGGGCGGAGAAGCTACCGGGACGGCTCGGAAGGGTGGGGTAATTGGCCAAGTAAAACTGGGGAGAAAAAGGGGGGGGTAAAAAAAATTCCCTTAACTGCTGCATCACTGAGGTGTCAGAGGACAACCCCCCGTGTCCACTAGTGTGGACACAGATTTTGCCGCTACATCCTAGAGAGACAGAGAAAATGGCAACAACTGCAGACGTTTTTCACACTATATCCCGACTTCGTATAGACAGAGATAAGGTTGAAAAGTGGTCTTTTAAGTCCCTTTCCCTTCCCAGCTGACAAAAGGTCAGACAAACGACTCTGCAGTAGTCGGGTATTGATCATCTCCAGGTCCAACTGGCAGTGATGGAAACAGGACACCCGAGTAGATACGCGAATTTTTGTCCCTTTTCCAGCGTGATGCTACTACTCCACCCAAGCAGCGCTCGAACGTCATTCCAAACGAGTCAGCACTGAGTTTGAGAGAGACTGAAGAATCAACAGATATGAAAAATAAGAAACCACCGTCACGTGAAAAGGCACGGTGGTTAGCGCGGTCGCCTCACAGCAAGAAGGTCCTGGGTTCGAGCCCCGGGGTAGTCCAAGCTTGGGGGTGGTCCCGGGTCGTCCTCTGTGTGGAGTTTGCATGTTCTCCCCGTGTCTGTGTGGGGTTCCTCCGGGGGCTCCGGTTTCCTCCCACGGTCCAAACATATGTAGGTCAGGTGAATCGGCCGTATTACAGTGTCCCTAGGTGTGTGTGCGTGTGTGTGTGTGTGCGTGTGTGTGTGTGTCCTGTGATGGCCTGTCCAAGGTGTCTCCCTGCCTGCAGCCCAATGACTGCTGGGACAGGCTCCAGCATCCCTGTAACCCTGAGAGCAGGATAAGCGGTTCAGATGATGGATGGATGGATGGATGGCCACCGTAACATTTTCACCTGCCTCTATCCTGCTTTCTACTGTTTTGTTTTTCCCCCAATCACACCGGAAACACGACACCCGACACACAGCATGTGTACTGGACAGGAGGATTCTGGGATGTGTCTGGTATGAGCAGTCCTCTGCAGCTGTATACCACGGCGCTCGACTAGAGAAGTTTATTAAGTATTTCCTGCTCCCCGCAGAGATGAAATGCTGTTTGGGATGGCGGATGGAGGAAAGAGAGAGAGAGAGAGAGAGAGAGAGAGAGAGAGAGAGAGAGAGAGAGAGAGAGAGAGAGAGAGAGAGAGAGAGAGAGAGAGGACAAAGAGGGAGAGCGAGGAATTAAGTGGCTTTTTGATGTAGATGCATTTTGAACCCCCATTGGTTATCTCTCCGAGCACTTAGTAAAATGTGGAGCGAGAAAGAAACCCAGAAAAGAAACGTAAACGTGACAGAGATGGTACTCTACGGTGGAGGAAGGATGGAGCATTTTACTTTGGGGTTATTTATCAACAAAAAATAATAATTTGTCTTGTTTTTGTGAAGTGATGCTGACTTGTCGTTTCTCTGCATCGGATAGCAGGGAGGTGTTGGAGAGATGCAGGTCTGGGTGCAGGACTGGGTTGGCTGGTAGTGGCACTGGTATCAGATACTGGAAGGATACCAGGCTGAAATGGAGCAGTGGTATCAGAGATTTTACCAGAGATTAAAATCTTATATCAAAAGCCACGAGCAACAGGGCGTCCGGGTGGCATGGCGGTCTATTCCGTTGCCTACCAACATGGGATCGCCGGTTCGAATCCCCGTGTTACCTCTGGCTTTGTTGGGCGTCCCTACAGACACAATTGGCCGTGTCTGTGGGTGGAAAGCCGGATGTGGGTATATGTCCTGGTCGCTGCACTAGCGCCTCCTCTGGTCAGTCAGGGTGCCTGTTCAGGGGGGGAGGGGGAACTGGGGGGAATAGTGTGATCCTCCCATGTGCTACGTCCCCCTGGTGAAACTCCTCACTGTCAGGTGAAAAGAAGCGGCTGGTGACTCCACATGTATGGGAGGAGGCATGTGGTAGTCTACAGCCCTCCTGGATCAGCAGAGGGGGTGGGGGAGCAGAGACCAGGTCAGCTCAGAAGAGAGGGAGAATTGGCCAAGTACAACTGGGGAGAAAAAGGGAGGTGAACCCCCCCCCCCAAAAAAGGCCACGAGGAACAAGTCATCAGTAAAAGTTGAATGATGTACCGTGTTCTGCCACAGGGACTGTGTGTCTTTATGGTGACAATAAAACTGATTCTGTCTCACGTATTTTGTCCATTGACCCCAAACTACTGGTCTTCATCACCACTGTCCAGTGAAAGTAATGGATCGGTCCTCCGTATCGGACAGTGCTTAGAAAGCCGGTCCTGGGAATCGGTATGGGCAGTGAGAAGTGGTATCGGCCCATCTTTGTACAGTACCACGAGGTATGTTCTCCCGTCACCAGCGCTGTTTGATCATTATGTGATGCTGCAGTGTTACCCGCTCGCCGTCAAGGCGTTTGCCCCTGCTGAGCTCCTGTAGCTGAGGAGGAGCCACGGGCCACCCGGGGGGACCGGTTTACAGCAGCTTCGGGAGTAATCCTGCAGCGTGTCATTCAGCCGTTCTGCTGCAGCTTTGGCGTGGAGGCGGGTCTGCTGACGTGGTGGTGAAGGAAAGGAAGCTTCCCTACCACACCTTCCTGTTTGAGTGAATTGTTTATATTCATATTTACATCCTCTCAGTTCACAACGTGCCGACCACAACAGAGTTGTGTTTTTGCTGTACAACATGAACACGTTTGTGGCTTGGCCTGTGTAGAGTCCCCTGCAGGCTGTGTGATTGTACTATAAGTTTATTCAAGCCACACGGTGTGATATGGATCTAATAAACTTGGACACGACATCAAGTGTGATGTGTGTAGACTGTACAGTGATAACACTACTGAATCACATCAAGTGTGATGTGTGTAGACTGTACCATGATAACACTACTGAATCACACCAAGTGTGATGTGTGTAGACTGTACGATGATAACACTACTGAATCACATCAAGTGTGATGTGTGTAGACTGTACCATGATAACACTACTGAATCACATCAAGTGTGATGTGTGTAGACTGTACCATGATAACACTACTGAATCACATCAAGTGTGATGTGTGTAGACTGTACGATGATAACACTACTGAATCACATCAAGTGTGATGTGTGTAGACTGTACAGTGATAACACTACTGAATCACATCAAGTGTGATGTGTGTAGACTGTACGATGATAACACTACTGAATCATATCAAGTGTGATGTGTGTAGACTGTACCATGATAACACTACTGAATCACATCAAGTGTGATGTGTGTAGACTGTACCATGATAACACTACTGAATCACATCAAGTGTGATGTGTGTAGACTGTACAGTGATAACACTACTGAATCACATCAAGTGTGATGTGTGTAGACTGTACCATGATAACACTACTGAATCACATCAAGTGTGATGTGTGTAGACTGTACCATGATAACACTACTGAATCACATCAAGTGTGATGTGTGTAGACTGTACCATGATAACACTACTGAATCACATCAAGTGTGATGTGTGTAGACTGTACAGGGATAACACTACTGAATCACATCAAGTGTGATGTGTGTAGACTGTACCATGATAACACTACTGAATCACATCAAGTGTGATGTGTGTAGACTGTACGATGATAACACTACTGAATCACATCAAGTGTGATGTGTGTAGACTGTACAGTGATAACACTACTGAATCACATCAAGTGTGATGTGTGTAGACTGTACCATGATAACACTACTGAATCACATCAAGTGTGATGTGTGTAGACTGTACCATGATAACACTACTGAATCACATCAAGTGTGATGTGTGTAGACTGTACCATGATAACACTACTGAATCACATCAAGTGTGATGTGTGTAGACTGTACCATGATAACACTACTGAATCACATCAAGTGTGATGTGTGTAGACTGTACCATGATAACACTACTGAATCACATCAAGTGTAATGTGTGTAGACTGTACGATAACACTACTGAATCACATCAAGTGTGATGTGTGTAGACTGTACAGTGATAACACTACTGAATCACATCAAGTGTGATGTGTGTAGACTCTACAATGATAACCCTACTGAATCACATCAAGTGTAATGTGTGTAGACTGTACAGTGATAACACTACTGAATCACATCAAGTGTGATGTGTGTAGACTGTACCATGATAACACTACTGAATCACATTAAGGGTGATGTGTGTAGACTGTACCATGATAACACTACTGAATCACATCAAGTGTGATGTGTGTAGACTGTACCGTGATAACACTACTGAATCACATCAAGTGTGATGTGTGTAGACTGTACAGTGATAACACTACTGAATCACATCAAGTGTGATGTGTGTAGACTGTACCGTGATAACACTACTGAATCTCATCAAGTGTGATGTGTGTAGACTGTACAGTGATAACACTACTGAATCACATCAAGTGTGAGGTGTGTAGACTGTACCATGATAACACTACTGAATCACATCAAGTGTGATGTGTGTAGACTGTACCGTGATAACACTACTGAATCTCATCAAGTGTGATGTGTGTAGACTGTACAGTGATAACACTACTGAATCACATCAAGTGTGAGGTGTGTAGACTGTACCATGATAACACTACTGAATCACATCAAGTGTGATGTGTGTAGACTGTACGATGATAACACTACTGAATCACATCAAGTGTGATGTGTGTAGACTGTACCGTGATAACACTACTGAATCACATCAAGTGTGATGTGTGTAGACTGTACAGTGATAACACTACTGAATCACATCAAGTGTGATGTGTGTAGACTGTACAGGGATAACACTACTGAATCACATCAAGTGTGATGTGTGTAGACTGTACGATGATAACACTACTGAATCACATCAAGTGTGATGTGTGTAGACTGTACCATGATAACACTACTGAATCACATCAAGTGTGAGGTGTGTAGACTGTACGATGATAACACTACTGAATCACATCAAGTGTGATGTGTGTAGACTGTACGATGATAACACTACTGAATCACATCAAGTGTGATGTGTGTAGACTGTACGATGATAACACTACTGAATCACATCAAGTGTGATGTGTGTAGACTGTACAGTGATAACACTACTGAATCACATCAAGTGTGATGTGTGTAGACTGTACAGTGATAACACTACTGAATCACATCAAGTGTGATGTGTGTAGACTGTACCATGATAACACTACTGAATCACATCAAGTGTGATGTGTGTAGACTGTACCATGATAACACTACTGAATCACATCAAGTGTGATGTGTGTAGACTCTACAATGATAACACTACTGAATCACATCAAGTGTGATGTGTGTAGACTGTACCATGATAACACTACTAAATCACATCAAGTGTGATGTGTGTAGACTGTACGATAACACTACTGAATCACATCAAGTGTGATGTGTGTAGACTGTACCATGATAACACTACTGAATCACATCAAGTGTGATGTGTGTAGACTGTACCATGATAACACTACTGAATCACATCAAGTGTGATGTGTGTAGACTCTACAATGATAACACTACTGAATCACATCAAGTGTGATGTGTGTAGACTGTACCATGATAACACTACTAAATCACATCAAGTGTGATGTGTGTAGACTGTACGATAACACTACTGAATCACATCAAGTGTGATGTGTGTAGACTGTACCATGATAACACTACTGAATCACATTAAGGGTGATGTGTGTAGACTGTACCATGATAACACTACTGAATCACATCAAGTGTGATGTGTGTAGACTGTACCGTGATAACACTACTGAATCACATCAAGTGTGATGTGTGTAGACTGTACCATGATAACACTACTGAATCACATCAAGTGTGATGTGTGTAGACTGTACCATGATAACACTACTGAATCACATCAAGTGTGATGTGTGTAGACTGTACCATGATAACACTACTGAATCACATCAAGTGTGATGTGTGTAGACTGTACCATGATAACACTACTGAATCACATCAAGTGTGATGTGTGTAGACTGTACAGTGATAACACTACTGAATCACATTAAGGGTGATGTGTGTAGACTGTACAGTGATAACACTACTGAATCACATCAAGTGTGATGTGTGTAGACTGTACCATGATAACACTACTGAATCACATCAAGTGTGATGTGTGTAGACTGTACCATGATAACACTACTGAATCACATCAAGTGTGATGTGTGTAGACTGTACCATGATAACACTACTGAATCACATCAAGTGTGATGTGTGTAGACTGTACAGTGATAACACTACTGAATCACATTAAGGGTGATGTGTGTAGACTGTACAGTGATAACACTACTGAATCACATCAAGTGTGATGTGTGTAGACTGTACCATGATAACACTACTGAATCACATCAAGTGTGATGTGTGTAGACTGTACAGTGATAACACTACTGAATCACATCAAGTGTGAGGTGTGTAGACTGTACAGTGATAACACTACTGAATCACATCAAGTGTGATGTGTGTAGACTGTACAGTGATAACACTACTGAATCACATCAAGTGTGATGTGTGTAGACTGTACCATGATAACACTACTGAATCACATTAAGGGTGATGTGTGTAGACTGTACCATGATAACACTACTGAATCACATCAAGTGTGATGTGTGTAGACTGTACCATGATAACACTACTGAATCACATCAAGTGTGTAGACTGTACAGTGATAACACTACTGAATCACATTAAGGGTGATGTGTGTAGACTGTACAGTGATAACACTACTGAATCACATCAAGTGTGATGTGTGTAGACTGTACCATGATAACACTACTGAATCACATCAAGTGTGATGTGTGTAGACTGTACAGTGATAACACTACTGAATCACATTAAGGGTGATGTGTGTAGACTGTACGATGATAACACTACTGAATCACATCAAGTGTGATGTGTGTAGACTGTACAGTGATAACACTACTGAATCACATCAAGTGTGATGTGTGTAGACTGTACCATGATAACACTACTGAATCACATCAAGTGTGATGTGTGTAGACTGTACCATGATAACACTACTGAATCACATCAAGTGTGATGTGTGTAGACTGTACCATGATAACACTACTGAATCACATCAAGTGTGATGTGTGTAGACTGTACAGTGATAACACTACTGAATCACATCAAGTGTGATGTGTGTAGACTGTACAGTGATAACACTACTGAATCACATCAAGTGTGATGTGTGTAGACTGTACCATGATAACACTACTGAATCACATCAAGTGTGATGTGTGTAGACTGTACAGTGATAACACTACTGAATCACATCAAGTGTGAGGTGTGTAGACTGTACAGTGATAACACTACTGAATCACATCAAGTGTGATGTGTGTAGACTGTACAGTGATAACACTACTGAATCACATCAAGTGTGATGTGTGTAGACTGTACCATGATAACACTACTGAATCACATTAAGGGTGATGTGTGTAGACTGTATGATGGTAACACTACTGAATCACATCAAGTGTGATGTGTGTAGACTGTACCATGATAACACTACTGAATCACATCAAGTGTGATGTGTGTAGACTGTACCATGATAACACTACTGAATCACATCAAGTGTGATGTGTGTAGACTGTACCGTGATAACACTACTGAATCACATCAAGTGTGTAGACTGTACAGTGATAACACTACTGAATCACATTAAGGGTGATGTGTGTAGACTGTACAGTGATAACACTACTGAATCACATCAAGTGTGATGTGTGTAGACTGTACCATGATAACACTACTGAATCACATCAAGTGTGATGTGTGTAGACTGTACAGTGATAACACTACTGAATCACATTAAGGGTGATGTGTGTAGACTGTACAGTGATAACACTACTGAATCACATCAAGTGTGATGTGTGTAGACTGTACCATGATAACACTACTGAATCACATCAAGTGTGATGTGTGTAGACTGTACCATGATAACACTACTGAATCACATCAAGTGTGATGTGTGTAGACTGTACCATGATAACACTACTGAATCACATCAAGTGTGATGTGTGTAGACTGTACAGTGATAACACTACTGAATCACATCAAGTGTGATGTGTGTAGACTGTACCATGATAACACTACTGAATCACATCAAGTGTGATGTGTGTAGACTGTACCATGATAACACTACTGAATCACATCAAGTGTGATGTGTGTAGACTGTACAGTGATAACACTACTGAATCACATCAAGGGTGATGTGTGTAGACTGTACAGTGATAACACTACTGAATCACATCAAGTGTGATGTGTGTAGACTGTACAGTGATAACACTACTGAATCACATCAAGTGTGATGTGTGTAGACTGTACCATGATAACACTACTGAATCACATCAAGTGTGATGTGTGTAGACTGTACCATGATAACACTACTGAATCACAGGCTACGATGCAAGTCCATAAAAACGTCGTCAGCCTGCGTGCCGCATCAGTGAATCATCAATCTATGCTGCTGGTAGAGCAACATGACGCCAAGCAGGAATCGAGCCCTTTCAATAGTCGCCGCAGCTCGTCTTGTTGCTTGTTTTGTTGTATCCATGGCGTTTGGGTCACAGATGCCGACAGTGTGTGTTTGTGTTTAGCGCCAGCAAAGATTCTGCGTGGCGTTGATCAGTGTGTCATTTCGTGTTGCATTTCTATTGGTTGGTTAGCAGACGTAGGTCGTAGCAGCATCCGCATTGTGAGATGGTCATCCTTCATTTCTGACACTGTCACACTTTTGTCCCAGGTTGTCTTCGGTCACAAGACCGGAATAACGGCTGTCTTGGAATCTGTCTCACATTGTGACATAGGACCACCGTTTTGGAGCCATGACCAATGACATCACTACGTTTAGTCATCTTTTATCTGAGACGGCCCAGATCACACAGTCTGTAGGAGGCTTTAGAACAGGACAAGGTCCCTCTGTCTTTCTGTCTGGTTGTCTCTGTCTGTCTGTCTGGTTGTCTGTCTGGTTGTCTGGTGTCTGTCTGTTTGGTTGTCTGTCTGGTTGTCTCTGTCTGTCTGGTTGTCTGTCTGGTTGTCTGGTGTCTGTCTGTCTGGTTGTCTGTCTGGTTGTCTCTGTCTGTCTGGTTGTCTGTCTGGTTGTCTGGTGTCTGTCTGTTTGGTTGTCTGTCTGGTTGTCTGTCTGGTTGTCTCTGTCTGTCTGGTTGTCTGTCTGGTTGTCTCTGTCTGTCTGTCTGGTTGTCTGTCTGGTTGTCTCTGTCTGTCTGGTTGTCTGTCTGGTTGTCTCTGTCTGTCTGTCTGGTTGTCTGTCTGGTTGTCTCTGTCTGTCTGGTTGTCTGTCTGGTTGTCTGGTGTCTGTCTGTTTGGTTGTCTGTCTGGTTGTCTGTCTGGTTGTCTCTGTCTGTCTGGCTGTCTGTCTGGTTGTCTCTGTCTGTCTGTCTGGTTGTCTGTCTGGTTGTCTGGTGTCTGTCTGTCTGTTTGGTTGTCTGTCTGTCTGTCTTTCTAACTGTCTGTTTGTCTGTGTCTGGGTGTTGTCTGTCTTTCTAACTGTCTGTTTGTCTGTGTCTGGGTGTCTGTCTGTCTGTGTCTGGTTGTCTGTCTCTCTGTGTCTCCGTCGGTCTGTGTGTCTGTGTCTGGTTGTCTGTCTGTGTCTGTCTGTCTGTCTGTCTGTCTGTCTGTCTGTCTGTCTGTCTGTCTGTCTGTCTGTCTGTCTGTCTGTCTGTGTGCCTTGAACATGGTAGAATAATAATAAAGATACATTTAGGGATTGGTCTTGGAAATTGATTGGACAATGCCCCCTACCAGGTTGTGTGTGTGTGTGTGTGTGTGTGTGTGAGAGAGAGAGGGAGGGAGAGAGTGTGAGAGAGAGAGGGAGGGAGAGACAGAGAGACAGACTAGTGGCATGTGAAACCTCACTGTGGGGGAATTTGGTTAAAATGTGGCTGTAAGAGAAATACCAGCAATTAGTCACACACCTCTGTGTGAGAGAGTCTGTTTGTGGTGCGGTTAAGAGAGAGAGAGAGTGTGTGTGTGTGTGTGTGTGTGTGTGTGTGTGTGTGTGTGTGTGTGTGTGTGTGTGAAAACACTGATGTGTGTGTCGCTAGATGCTCAGCAGCTAGAAGTTCACAAGCTCAGGGAAAAGAAACTGGGTTAAGTGTTATTTGTGTAAGAGTGTGTATAGCTGCAGAGGCCATTGACGATGATTAATGTGTAGGGCTCAACTGTGGACGTGTGTGGGGGTTCATATAGTATCAGATATAGTATCATATAGTATCTGGCGGCCTGTCCAGGGTGTCTCCCCGCCTGCCGCCCAATGACTGCTGGGATAGGCTCCAGCATCGCTGCAACCCTGAGAGCAGGACAAGCGGTTTGGATAATGGATGGATAGTATCATATATAATATATATAGTATCATATATAATATATATAGTATCATATATAGTGTCATATAGTATAATATATGGTATCATATAGTATCGTATATAATATATATAGTATCATATATAATATATATAGTATCATATATAGTGTCATATAGTATCAGATATAGTATCATATAGTATCTGGCGGCCTGTCCAGGGTGTCTCCCCGCCTGCCGCCCAATGACTGCTGGGATAGGCTCCAGCATCGCTGCGACCCTGAGAGCAGGACAAGCGGTTTGGATAATGGATGGATGGATAATATCATATATAATATATATAGTATCATATATAGTATCATATATAGTATCATATATAGTGTCATATAGTATCATATATGGTATCATATAGTATAATATATAGTATATATAGTATCATATAGTATTGTATATAGTATATATACTGTCATATAGTGTCATATAGTATCATATATCACAGTGTGGGTGATACATGTGTGCTTATGTGTGTTCCGTTGTATGTGCTGGCCAGAGCAGTTTGTCATTTGTTCCTTATACCAGAGTCAGAAACATTTCATACTTGGATTACACACACACACACACACACACACACACACACACACACACACACACACACACACACACTCACACACACAGATATACACTGATCAGCCAAAACATTAAGATCACTGACAGGTAAGTGAATAACATTGGTTATCTTGTTGCCATGGCACCTGTCGGGGGGTGGGATATATCAGGCAGCAAGTGAGCAGTCAGTTCCTGAACTTGATGTGTTGGAAGCAGGAAAAATGGGCAAGCATAAGGACCCGAGTGACTTTGACAAGGACCAAACTGTGCTGGCTAGACAACCGGGTCAGAGCATCTCCAAAACGGCAGGTCTTGTGGGGTGTTCCTGGTATACAGTGGTCAGTACCTACCAAAAGCAAGGACACCTGGTGAACCAGTGACAGGGTCATGGGTGCCCAAGGCTCATTGATGCATGTGCCCATCTGGTCCAGTACCACAGAAGAGCTAATGTAGGTCCAATTGCTGAAAAAGTTCATGCTGGCTATGATAGACAGGTGTCAGAACACACAAAACAGCTTGCTGTGGACGGGCCTGTGTAGACGCAGACCGGTCAGAGTGCCCATAATGACTCCTGTCCACCGCAGAAAGTGCCTACAATGGGCACATGAGCATCAGAACTGGACCATGGAGCCACTGCACTTTGCTCTGACCCACCTTGAACTTAACAACACATACATCTGGATGCTGTTTATAGATGACAGCTCTGCCTTCAACACCATCATCCCCACCAAACTAACCACCAAACTCCTCTCCCTTGGCCTCTACCCCTCCCTCTGTAACTGGACCCTGGACTTCCTGACCAACAGACCTCCGTCAGTTAGGTTAGGTGACCACACCTCCTCCACCCTGACCCTCCTCTCAAGGCTGTGTTCTGAGCCCCCTCCTTTTCTCCCTCTTTACCCATGACTGCCTGCCAACTCACCCTTTAAATGTAATGGTTAAGTTTGCGGATGACGCCACAGTCGTAGGCCGTATCACCAACAATGACGAGACGGCCTACAGGGACGAGATTCAGCACCTCACATCATGGTGTCCTACTAACAAGCTTGTCCTCAATGTGCAGAAGACGAAGGAGCTGATTGTGGACTTCAGGAGGTCTGGAAGCTGCAGCCCCTCCCCCATCACATCATATCACATCACACCACATCGCATCACATCACACTGCATCACACCACATCGCATCACATCACATCACACCACATCATATCACATCACATCACACCACATCTCATCACATCACATCACATTACACCACACCAAATCATATCACACCACACCACATCATATCACATCACACCACATCGCATCACATCACACTGCATCACACCACATCGCATCACATCACACCACACCACATCTCATCACATCACACCACATCGCATCACATCACACCACACCACATCATATCACATCACACCACATCGCATCACATCACACCACACCACATCACATCACACCACATCTCATCACATCACATCGCATCACATCACACCACATCGCATCACATCACACCACACCACATCATATCACATCACACAACATCGCATCACATCACACCACACCACACCACATCACATCACATCACACCACACCACACCACATCACATCACATCACACCACATCTCATCACATCACATCACATCGCATCACATCACACCACATCATATCACATCACACCACATCGCATCACACCACATCGCATCACATCACACTGCATCACACCACATCGCATCACATCACACCACATCATATCACATCACATCACACCACATCGCATCACATCACACCACACCACATCACATCACATTACATCACAATGCATCACACCACATCACATCACATCACATCACATCACATCACATCACACTGCATCACACCACATCACATCGCATCACACCACATCACACCACATCACATCACATCACACTGCATCACATCACATCACATCACATTACATCACAATGCATCACACCACATCACATCACAATGCATCACACGACATTACATCACACTGCATCACACCACATCACATCACATCACACTGCATCACACCACACCACATCACATCACACTGCATCACACCACATCACATCACACCACATCACATCACATCACATTACATCACAATGCATCACACCACATCACATCACACTGCATCACACCACACCACATCACATCACACCGCATCACACCACACCACATCACATCACACTGCATCACACCACATCACATCACATCACACTGCATCACACCACATCACATCACATCACATTACATCACACTGCATCACACCACATCACATCACACTGCATCACACCACACCACATCACATCACACTGCATCACACCACATCACATCACACTGCATCACACCACATCACATCACATCACACTGCATCACACCACATCACATCACATCACATTACATCACACTGCATCACACCACATCACATCACACTGCATCACACCACACCACATCACATCACACTGCATCACACCACATCGCATCACACCACACCACATCGAATCACATCACATCACACCACACCACATCACATCACACCACATCGCATCACATCACACCACATCACATCACACCACACCACATCACATCATATCACACCACACCACATCACATCACACCACATCACATCACACCACACCACATCACATCATATCACACCACACCACATCACATCACACCACATCACATCACACCACACCACACCACATCGCACACACCACACCACATCGCATCACATCACACTGCATCACACCACACCACACCACATCGCATCACATCACACCACACCACATCGCATCACGTCACACCACACCACACCACATCGCATCACATCACACTGCATCACACCACATCGCATCACGTCACACCACATCGCATCATATCACATCACACCACATCACACCACATCGCATCACGTCACACCACACCACATCGCATCATATCACATCACACAACATCACACCACATCGCATCACGTCACACCACATCGCATCATATCACATCACATCACATCACACCACATCACATCACATCACACCACATCACATCATATCACATCACACCACATCACATCACATCACATCATATCACATCACATCACATCACATCACATCACATCACATCACACCACATCACATCACATCACATCACACCACATCGCATCACGTCACACCACATCGCATCATATCACATCACACCACATCGCATCACATCACACCACATCGCATCACATCACACCACATCGCATCATATCACATCACACCACATCGCATCACGTCACACCACACCACATCACATCATATCACATCACACCACATCGCATCACATCACACCACATCGCATCACATCACACCACATCGCATCATATCACACCACATCGCATCACGTCACACCACACCACATCGCATCATATCACATCACACCACATCGCATCACATCACACCACATCACATAAAACCACATCGCAGCACATTACACCACACCACATCATATCACATCGCATCACACTGCATCACACCACATCGAATCACACCACATCACACCACACCACATCACACCACATCACACCACACCACACCACATCGAATCACACCACACCACATCACATCACACCACACCACATCACATCACATCACACCACATCACACCACACCACACCACATCGAATCACACCACATCACATCACACCACACCACATCACACCACATCGAATCACACCACATCACATCACACCACACCACATCACACCACATCACACCACACCACACCACATCGAATCACACCACATCACATCACACCACACCACATCACACCACATCACACCACACCACACCACATCGAATCACACCACATCACATCACACCACATCGCATCACGTCACACCACATCGCATCATATCACATCACACCACATCGCATCACATCACATTACACCACACCACATCACACCACACCACACCACATCATATCACATCACACCACATCGCATCACGTCACACCACATCGCATCATATCACATCACACCACATCGCATCACATCATATCACATCACACCACATCGCATCACATCACATTACACCACACCACATCACACCACACCACACCACATCATATCACATCACACCACATCGCATCACGTCACACCACATCGCATCATATCACACCACACCACATCACACCACACCACACCACACCACATCATATCACATCACATCACATCACATCGCATCACATCACATCACATCGCATCACATCACATCACATCACATTACACCACACCACATCATATCACACCACACCACATCACATCACATCACATCGCATCACATCACATCACATCACATTACACCACACCACATCATATCACATCACACCACATCACATCACATCACATTACATCACACTGCATCACACCACATCGAATCACATCACATCACACCACATCACACCACACCACATCACATCACACCACATCGCATCACATCACACCACACCACATCACATCACATCACACCACATCACATCACATCACATCACATCACACCACACCACACCACATCACATCACATCACACCACACCACATCACATCACATCACATCACACCACACCACACCACATCACACCACATCACATCACACCACACCACACCACATCGCATCACATCACACTGCATCACACCACATCACACCACATCACACCACACCACACCACATCACATCACACCACATCACATCACACCACACCACACCACACCACACCACATCGCATCACATCACACTGCATCACACCACATCACACCACATCGCATCACGTTACACCACACCACATCACGTCACACCACACCACATCGCATCATATCACATCACACCACATCACACCACATCGCATCACGTCACACCACACCACATCGCATCATATCACACTACATCGCATCACGTCACACCACACCACATCGCATCATATCACATCACACCACATCACATCACATCCCACCACATCACATCACACCACATCGCATCACATTACACCACACCACATCATATCACATCGCATCACACTGCATCACACCACATCACACCACATCATATCACATCGCATCACACTGCATCACACCACATCACACCACATCATATCACATCGCATCACACTGCATCACACCACATCGCATCACATCACACCACACAACATCACACCACATCACACCACAGCACACCACATCGAATCACACCACATCACATCACACCACACCACATCACACCACATCACACCACACCACACCACATCAAATCACACCACATCGCATCACGTCACACCACATCGCATCATATCACACCACACCACATCGCATCACATCATATCACATCACACCACATCGCATCACATCACATTACACCACACCACATCACACCACACCACATCATATCACATCACACCACATCGCATCACGTCACACCACATCGCATCATATCACACCACACCACATCGAATCACACCACATCACATCACACCACACCACATCACACCACACCACACCACATCATATCACATCGCATCACATCACATCACATCACATCACATCGCATCGCATCACATCACATCACATCACATCACATCACACCACACCACATCATATCACATCACACCACATCGCATCACATCACACCACACCACATCATATCACATCACACCACATCGCATCACACCACACCACATCACATCACATCACACCACACCACATCATATCACATCACACCACATCGCATCACATCACATCACATCACATCACATCACACCACACCACATCATATCACATCACACCACATCGCATCACATCACACCACATCACATCATATCACACCACACCACATCACATCACATCACACCACACCACATCATATCACACCACACCACATCATATCACATCACATCCATGTTCTTTGTTACACCCTTTGTGTTTCATAATGTGTGTGTGTGCGCGCGCGTGTGTGCATGTGTGAGTGAGTGTGTTTGTGTGTGTGTGGTGATCAGACAAGCAGGCCTGGGACAAAGGTGTGAGTGTGTGTGTATGAGAGAGAGGGGGGAGTGGGAGGGAGCGAGGTGGGGGAGGGAGCGAGGTGGGGGAGCTGCATGTAGTGTCAGGGCACATAAGGCCAGGTTGAGCTGGACTTTGGGCTATAAAACTCCAGGGATGGTGTGTGTGTAGTGTGATAAGACGAACAGGCCTGGGACAAAGATGTGTGTGTGTGTGTGTGTGTGGGGGGGGGGGGTCTGTTCCGTGTAGAGTGCAGCTGGTGTTGTACCACCTGGCTCAAAGGCAGTCTGCTGGCCTAACGGGTTGTGTGTGTGTGTGTGTGTGTGTGTGTGTGTGTGTATTTTCACTGATTAGCCAACACATTAAAACCAGTGACAGGTGAAGTCGTAACACTGATTATCTCCTCACATGAAGAGCTACTCTAGTCACACTGCTGAGTAAGTTCATGCTGGCTGTGATTGACAGGTGTCAGAACACACATCAAACCTTTCTGTGACGGGGCTGTGATGGGACTGTGACTGGGCTGTGACTGGGCTGTGAAGGGGTTGTGATGGGACTGTGAAGGGGCTGTGACAGGGCTGTGACGGGGCTGTGAAGGGGCTGTAAAGGGGCTGTGACAGGGCTGTGACGGGGTTGTGACGGGGCTGTGAAGGGGTTGTGACGGGGCTGTGAAGGGGCTGTGACTGGGCTGTGATGGGGCTGTGACGGGGCTGTGACGGGGTTGTGACGGGGCTGTGAAGGGGCTGTGACTGGGCTGTGATGGGGCTGTGACGGGGCTGTGACGGGGCTGTGAAGGGGCTGTGATGGGGCTGTGACAGGGCTGTGACGGGGCTGTGAAGGGGCTGTGACAGGGCTGTGACGGGGTTGTGACGGGGCTGTGAAGGGGTTGTGACGGGGCTGTGAAGGGGCTGTGACTGGGCTGTGATGGGGCTGTGACGGGGCTGTGACGGGGTTGTGACGGGGCTGTGAAGGGGCTGTGACTGGGCTGTGATGGGGCTGTGACGGGGCTGTGACGGGGCTGTGAAGGGGCTGTGATGGGGCTGTGAAGAGGCTGTGACTGGGCTGTGACGGGGCTGTGAAGGGGCTGTGACTGGGCTGTGACTGGGCTGTGAAGAGGCTGTGACTGGGCTGCGACGGGGCTGTGATGGGGCTGTGAAGAGGCTGTGATGGGGCTGTGACGGGGCTGTGACGGGGCTGTGAAGGGGCTGTGAAGAGGCTGTGACGGGGCTGTGAAGAGGCTGTGACTGGGCTGTGAAGGGGCTGTGAAGGGGCTGTGATGGGACTGTGAAGGGGCTGTGATGGGGCTGTGAAGAGGCTGTGACTGGGCTGTGAAGGGGCTGTGACAGGGTTGTGACTGGGCTGTGATGGGACTGTGACGGGGCTGTGATGGGGCTGTGAAGAGGCTGTGACTGGGCTGTGAATGGGGCTGTGACGGGGTTGTGACTGGGCTGTGATGGGGCTGTGAAGAGGCTGTGACTGGGCTGTGAAGAGGCTGTGACTGGGCTGTGAAGGAGCTGTGACGGGGTTGTGACTGGGCTTTGATGGGGCTGTGACTGGGCTGTGAAGAGGCTGTGAAGAGGCTGTGACTGGGCTGTGAAGGGGCTGTGAAGAGGCTGTGACTGGGCTGTGACGGGGCTGTGAAGGGCCTGTGATGGGGGTGTGAAGAGGCTGTGACTGGGCTGTGAAGGGCCTGTGAAGGGGCTGTGAAGAGGCTGTGACTGGGCTGTGACGGGGTTGTGACTGGGCTGTGACTGGGCTGTGACTGGGCTGTGATGGGGCTGTGAAGAGGCTGTGACTGGGCTGTGAAGGAGCTGTGACGGGGTTGTGACTGGGCTTTGATGGGGCTGTGACTGGGCTGTGAAGGGGCTGTGAAGAGGCTGTGACTGGGCTGTGACGGGGCTGTGAAGGGCCTGTGATGGGGGTGTGAAGAGGCTGTGACTGGGCTGTGAAGAGGCTGTGACTGGGCTGTGAAGGGCCTGTGAAGGGGCTGTGAAGAGGCTGTGACTGGGCTGTGACGGGGTTGTGACTGGGCTGTGACTGGGCTGTGACTGGGCTGTGATGGGGCTGTGAAGAGGCTGTGAAGAGGCTGTGACTGGGCTGTGAAGGGGCTGTGACTGGGCTGTGACGGGGCTGTGACTGGGCTGTGAAGGGGCTGTGACTGGGCTGTGACGGGGTTGTGACTGGGCTGTGATGGGACTGTGAAGGGGCTGTGATGGGACTGTGACTGGGACTGTGACGGGGCTGTGACGGGGCTGTGACTGGGCTGTGAAGGGGCTGTGACTGGGCTGTGACGGGGTTGTGACTGGGCTGTGATGGGACTGTGAAGGGGCTGTGATGGGACTGTGACTGGGACTGTGACGGGGCTGTGACGGGGCTGTGAAGGGCCTGTGATGGGGCTGTGATGGGGCTGTGACGGGGCTGTGACGGGGCTGTGAAGGGCCTGTGACGGGGCTGTGTCGATGCAGACCAGGCAGAGTGTCCATGGTGGCTCCTGTCCACCGCAGAAAACACCTACAGTGGGCACGTGAGCATCAGAGCTGGACCATGGAGCAGTGGAAGAAGGTGGCCTGGTCTGATGATCATGTTTTGTGTTACATCACGTGGACGGCCGGGTGTGTGTGCGTCATGTAGCTGGGGAAGAGATGGCACCAGGATGCATTATGGGAAGAGGGCCAGCCGGCGGAGGCAGTGTGATGCTCTGGGCAGTGTTGTGCTGGGAACTCTGGGTCCTGGTCATCATGTGGGTGTTACTGTGACACGTTCCACTACCTAGAGGTCTACACAACATGGTCAGACCTGACAGCTGTGTGAGGTCTACACAACATGGTCAGACCTGGCAGCTGTGTGAGGTCTACATAACACAGTCAGACCTGGCAGCTGTGTGAGGTCTACACAACACGGTCAGACCTGGCAGCTGTGTGAGGTCTACACAACACGGTCAGACCTGGCAGCTGTGTGAGGTCTACACAACACGGTCAGACCTGGCAGCTGTGTGAGGTCTACACAACACGGTCAGACCTGGCACCTGTGTGAGGTCTACACAACATGGTCAGACCTGGCAGCTGTGTGAGGTCTACACAACATGGTCAGACCTGGCAGCTGTGTGAGGTCTACACAACATGGTCAGACCTGGCAGCTGTGTGAGGTCTACACAACATGGTCAGCTGTGTGAGGTCTACACAACATGGTCAGCTGTGTGAGGTCTACACAACACGGTCAGACCTGGCAGCTGTGTGAGGTCTACACAACACGGTCAGACCTGGCACCTGTGTGAGGTCTACACAACATGGTCAGCTGTGTGAGGTCTACACAACATGGTCAGACCTGGCAGCTGTGTGAGGTCTACACAACATGGTCAGCTGTGTGAGGTCTACACAACATGGTCAGACCTGGCAGCTGTGTGAGGTCTACATAACACAGTGAGACCTGGCAGCTGTGTGAGGTCTACACAACATGGTCAGACCTGGCAGCTGTGTGAGGTCTACACAACATGGTCAGACCTGGCAGCTGTGTGAGGTCTACACAACATGGTCAGACCTGGCAGCTGTGTGAGGTCTACACAACATGGTCAGACCTGGCAGCTGTGTGAGGTCTACACAACATGGTCAGACCTGGCAGCTGTGTGAGGTCTACACAACATGGTCAGACCTGGCAGCTGTGTGAGGTCTACATAACATGGTCAGACCTGGCAGCTGTGTGAGGTCTACACAACATGGTCAGCTGTGTGAGGTCTACACAACATGGTCAGACCTGGCAGCTGTGTGAGGTCTACATAACACAGTCAGACCCGGCAGCTGTGTGCGGTCTACACAACACGGTCAGACCTGGCAGCTGTGTGAGGTCTACACAACATGGTCAGACCTGGCAGCTGTGTGAGGTCTACACAACATGGTCAGACCTGGCAGCTGTGTGAGGTCTACACAACATGGTCAGACCTGGCAGCTGTGTGAGGTCTACACAACATGGTCAGACCTGGCAGCTGTGTGAGGTCTACATAACACAGTCAGACCTGGCAGCTGTGTGAGGTCTACACAACACGGTCAGACCTGGCAGCTGTGTGAGGTCTACACAACACGGTCAGACCTGGCACCTGTGTGAGGTCTACACAACATGGTCAGACCTGGCAGCTGTGTGAGGTCTACACAACATGGTCAGACCTGGCAGCTGTGTGAGGTCTACACAACATGGTCAGACCTGGCAGCTGTGTGAGGTCTACACAACATGGTCAGCTGTGTGAGGTCTACACAACATGGTCAGCTGTGTGAGGTCTACACAACACGGTCAGACCTGGCAGCTGTGTGAGGTCTACACAACACGGTCAGACCTGGCACCTGTGTGAGGTCTACACAACATGGTCAGCTGTGTGAGGTCTACACAACATGGTCAGACCTGGCAGCTGTGTGAGGTCTACACAACATGGTCAGCTGTGTGAGGTCTACACAACATGGTCAGACCTGGCAGCTGTGTGAGGTCTACATAACACAGTGAGACCTGGCAGCTGTGTGAGGTCTACACAACATGGTCAGACCTGGCAGCTGTGTGAGGTCTACACAACATGGTCAGACCTGGCAGCTGTGTGAGGTCTACACAACATGGTCAGACCTGGCAGCTGTGTGAGGTCTACACAACATGGTCAGACCTGGCAGCTGTGTGAGGTCTACACAACATGGTCAGACCTGGCAGCTGTGTGAGGTCTACACAACATGGTCAGACCTGGCAGCTGTGTGAGGTCTACATAACATGGTCAGACCTGGCAGCTGTGTGAGGTCTACACAACATGGTCAGCTGTGTGAGGTCTACACAACATGGTCAGACCTGGCAGCTGTGTGAGGTCTACATAACACAGTCAGACCCGGCAGCTGTGTGCGGTCTACACAACACGGTCAGACCTGGCAGCTGTGTGAGATCTACACAACATGGTCAGACCTGGCAGCTTTGTGAGGTCTACACAACACGGTCAGACCTGGCAGCTGTGTGAGGTCTACACAACATGGTCAGACCTGGCAGCTGTGTGAGGTCTACATAACACAGTCAGACCTGGCAGCTGTGTGAGGTCTACACAACACGGTCAGACCTGGCAGCTGTGTGAGGTCTACATAACATGGTCAGACCTGGCAGCTGTGTGAGGTCTACATAACATGGTCAGCTGTGTGAGGTCTACACAACATGGTCAGACCTGGCAGCTGTGTGAGGTCTACACAACATGGTCAGACCTGGCAGCTGTGTGAGGTCTACACAACATGGTCAGCTGTGTGAGGTCTACATAACATGGTCAGACCTGGCAGCTGTGTGAGGTCTACACAACATGGTCAGCTGTGTGAGGTCTACATAACATGGTCAGACCTGGCAGCTGTGTGAGGTCTACATAACACAGTCAGACCTGGCAGCTGTGTGAGGTCTACATAACATGGTCAGCTGTGTGAGGTCTACACAACATGGTCAGCTGTGTGAGGTCTACATAACATGGTCAGACCTGGCAGCTGTGTGAGGTCTACATAACATGGTCAGCTGTGTGAGGTCTACACAACATGGTCAGACCTGGCAGCTGTGTGAGGTCTACATAACATGGTCAGCTGTGTGAGGTCTACATAACATGGTCAGCTGTGTGAGGTCTACATAACATGGTCAGACCTGGCAGCTGTGTGAGGTCTACATAACATGGTCAGACCTGGCAGCTGTGTGAGGTCTACACAACATGGTCAGACCTGGCAGCTGTGTGAGGTCTACACAACATGGTCAGACCTGGCAGCTGTGTGAGGTCTACACAACATGGTCAGACCTGGCAGCTGTGTGAGGTCTACACAACACGGTCAGACCTGGCAGCTGTGTGAGGTCTACACAACACGGTCAGACCTGGCAGCTGTGTGAGGTCTACATAACATGGTCAGACCTGGCAGCTGTGTGAGGTCTACACAACATGGTCAGACCTGGCAGCTGTGTGAGGTCTACACAACACGGTCAGACCTGGCAGCTGTGTGAGGTCTACACAACATGGTCAGACCTGGCAGCTGTGTGAGGTCTACATAACACAGTCAGACCTGGCAGCTGTGTGAGGTCTACACAACATGGTCAGACCTGGCAGCTGTGTGAGGTCTACACAACATGGTCAGACCTGGCAGCTGTGTGAGGTCTACACAACAAGGTCAGACCTGGCAGCTGTGTGAGGCAGGCGGTCTTTATGTTCTGGCTCATCACTGCATCTTCCCCCTTTTCCACCGTCTCCTCCTGTTAGCTCTCCCATCTCTCCGTTCATGTATTTACTCCTTCCGTTCTTGTCATTGTCTCCCTCAGGTGTCTCCAACAGGATTTATCCATGTTCTGCTGAAGTCACCATCCCCTCGTCCCTCTCTGCTCCTCTCTGTCCCTCTCCCCTCTCCCTGAAGGGGGAATGTATGTCTGTCAGAGGAAGAGAGACAGAGAGAGGCAGGGGGGGGGGGGAGAAAGCGAGCAAGAGGCAGAGAGGGAGAGACAGAGGGGGAGAGAGAGGAGGGAGGAGAGGGAGAGAGCGGCAGAGAGGGGGGAGAGAGCGAGACTGTGCGTGATAGTGCTATTTATAAAACCTCCCCATCTGTCCCTGTTACATTAGTGATGAGTAAGGTTCAGTTAATGTGTGTGTGTGTGTGTGTGTGTGTGTGTGTGTGTGTGTGTGTGTGTGTGTGTGTGTGTGTGTGTGGTGATAGAGGGACAGATGTCCAGTGTAGAGGGTTAGCTGACAACACTCACACACATGTTGCATATATGAAGACACACAGGATATCCTGGTCATGTGAACACACACACACACGGTCCACTGAGCTGACATCAGTCCTAATGTCTCACCTGGTGTCTCATCTCATGTCTCGTGGACGTCAGCGGTTCATACATAACTGATGCTAACCAAGCTATTAGCAGCATTCAGCTAACTATGCTGTCACTTGCTGTCCTTCCAGGCTGCTGGGTGGTAACATGATAATTACTTGAATTAATGTTCCTTCATTTCAGACTGACCACAGGTTGATTCTTTTTGTGTTGGCTGTAGCAGAGTTCCTCTTATCTTCAAATAATGGTGAGACCATCACGTGACTCGTTGATAACAATGCTGCTCTCCTGCTCCTTTCTCCCTGTCCTCTCTGGTGTCTCCATCTCCTCCTGGGTGAGATGATGTGTGCAGGAACGCAACAGAGACATCAGGGGACAATCACAAGGGGCTCGTCAAACATTTCATCTCCAGAAAACAAACAAAGCCCCCAGACAGTGAGAGGAGAGCACACCCCCAGAAATGGAAACAGGCATGTCTTCTTGTCACTCTGTACGCGGTCCTGTGTGGGTGATTGACAGATGGCGGTCCACTTTGTTTTGAGGACTGCTGGTTTTATTTGTAACGTGCAGGTCACAGGCAGGCGGTGTGTCAGGAAAAGATGCCCTGCAGGAAACACTGCAGGGATGGCGTTGTGTCCTGTAGCATAAACGCTTCTCTCAAGATTTTTTCTCTTCTTTCTAACTTTATTAGAAGGGGTTGGCTTTACAGCCCACCTTGAGAAGGAACACTTACTGCAAGCAGTCTGTCCTTCCTCACATCCCATCCACCTCTTCTGTCCACCTC
The DNA here is from genome assembly GCF_029633865.1 of Lampris incognitus. NCBI lineage: Eukaryota > Metazoa > Chordata > Actinopteri > Lampriformes > Lampridae > Lampris > Lampris incognitus. The sequence goes on from NC_079226.1 coordinate 3,100,001, forward strand.
TTCTGTCCACATCTTACATCCACCTCTTCTGTCCACCTCTTAACATCCACCTCTTACATCCTCCTCTTACAGCCTCCTCTTACATCCACCTCTTCTGTCCACCTGTTATATCCTCCTCTTACATCCATCTCTTACAGCCACCTCTTCTGTCCACCTCTTACAGCAATTTCTTCTGTCCACGTCTTAACATACACCTCTTACATCCTCCTCTTATATCCAGCTTTTACGTCCTCCTGTTACAGATTTCCGGTGTGACTGCTATTTGATGGACTGGTAACCTGAAACAGAGATTATTGACTATTCAGCATGTTACATTTGAAGCTGCGGAGGTGTGTCTCATGTATATGTAGGTCATTTTGTGGGTGTAGTCGGGCTGTGTTTGGTTTGTCTCATGTACGTACGTGTAGGTCATGTTGTGGGTGTAGTCAGGCTGTGGTTGGTGTGTCTCATGTATGTGTAGGTCATGTTGTGGGTGTAGTTGGTCTGTGGTTGGTGTGTTACATGTATGCATAGGTCATGTTGTGGTTATAGTTGGGCTGTGGTTGTATTCTGGAGCCAGTGTTCTGTTGAAGGTAGGAGGTGGACAGAAGACCTGTCTCTGTTAAGAGAGGTATAAGACAGGGTTGTCCCTTATCTGGAATGCTGTACTCCCTGGCCATTGAACCACTTTTATTTCAGCTCAGGCACGGGCTCCCAGGACTAACCTTTTCAGGGAACATCACCAATGCAGTTAGCTTATCAGCATACGCTGACAATGTCATGGTTTTCATAACATCTCAAAACGATCTACAATTTCTCAAGCAGAAATTGGCCTTATACGAACAAGGTTCCTCTGCAAAAGTCAGTTGGTCAAAATCTGAGGGTCTCTTGCTGGGGGAGTGGAACAATAAAGAAAAGCCGACATTACCAGCGGGGCTGCAGTGAAATACAGAAGGGATAAAATGCCTAGGTGTCTTTCTGGGCAGTGACCACTTTCTGAGCAAAAACTGGGAGGGTTTAATTGAAGAGGTCAGTGCCCGATTGTCTAGATGGACCTGGGTCCAGCCTCAGTTGTTCTATAGGGGGAGAGTCTTGATTGTTAACATAACGATTGCCTCGATGTTCTGGCACCGGTTTACGGTTGTAGAACCTCCGGACATGCCCATACGGGAAGTACAGAAGATGCTGGTGAACTTTTTCTGGGGAGGCTTTCACTGGACCAAGTCTGCTGTACTGTTCCTACCAGTGCTAGAAGGAGGCCAGGGCCTGATTGACCTCTGCAGTCGTATCATGGCTTTTCGCCTTCAAACTGTGCAGTGCCTTTTATACCATGACCAGCGACTCTGGAGTGAAACAGCATCTGTGTTGCTTCGGAGGGTTATGAACCTGAACTCTGACAAACACTTGTTCCTTCTGGACCTGGCTGGCATGGAGTTCACAACGACACCCTTCTATCAATCTGTCCTCCGCACTTGGGGAACGGTCTTACGCACCAACAGAGACTACTCCCAGCTCTATGGCAGTGTAGTGGAGGAACCACTGTTCCATAACCCACTGATACGCTGCAGGATGCTCAGCTCTGTAAGTGTACAGAGATCCCTCATAAGAGCTGGACTTACGAAGTTAGTGTGTCTCAGATCAGGAGGACAGTGGAAGACGGCTGGTACTTTGAGCCAAGAGACTGGCTTTAAATCTCTTCGTTTGATGGAGAGGTTGTTGGAGGAAGTGATCAGTGCACTTCCTGGCTTCTTCAGAGAGGCACTAGGAGCGGAGTGTGGAGAGGATCAGCCAGCTATGCGGCCTGTTTTTCCATCTTTGTCAATCCGTGCAGCAGTGGAGGAGCAGGAAGAAGTGAAGGGGGCCATTCTATCTTTCAAAACACCAGAACTGCATGACTTCTCAAGTACATCACAGAAGGCCTTGTACGCAGTCACTGTAAAGGTTCTCAACAGAACATCACTAGCCGGCGTGCAGGAGTCGAGGTGGTTGAGTGTGTTGGCACCAGGCTCATCCCCCAGGGGCAGCTGGAGGTCCCTGTACAAACCCCCCATAGAGAAACGTACTGCAGATCTACAGTGGAGGGTGGTACGTGGGGCTGTGGCTACGAACAGACATGTGGCACACATTGATCCTAGGACAGGGAGCCACTTCTCTTTCTGTAACGATGAGGAAACTCTACAGCACTTATGACTCAGATGTCCCAGGTTGAGCCCTCTTTTCTCTGTACTGCAGCAGTGGCTCAGAGGTTTAGGAGAGGTTCTAGCAGACAGCCTGTTTGTCTTTGGTCCGGGGTACATGGCAGCACAGTGCAGCCGTGTCACCTTGGTTCATTTTTGGCAGGTCAGGCAAAAATGAGCATTTGGCTTAGCAGAAGGAACAAAATGAAAGGCACAGGATCCACAGATGCTACACTCATGTTCAAGGGTCTAGTGGCTGCTCGGCTGAAAATTGAGTTCATGTTTTTCAAACTTAGTTCAAACTTGGAAGGATTTATTTCTATTTGGGGGCATGGGGATGTGCTGTGCACGGTAGAAAACCAAATGCTTCTTCTTAATTTCTGAAAAAATAAATAAATAGGGGAAGGTCTGTATCATTTTGTTTTTACTGTGTATGACAATTGTTGTGTTTTTCACTATGTATACGAGTATTTGTGTTAATGTTGTTATCTTGATGTGAATGAAGAATTGGAACATTAAAGGCTTGGTTAAAGGTCAAAGGTCTCTGTCCCGCTCTCTCTGTCTCTCTCGCTGTCTCTCTCTTTGTAAATCTGATGTTACTGACCATGTTGGTCTTTGTGTTATAATTTTCTTGTGATTTTTATTAAAGTTTTGCTGAAAGTCAAAAGTCTCTCTCTCTCTCTCTCTCTCTCTCTCTCTCTCTCTCTCTCTCTCTCTCTCTCTCTCTCTCTCTCTCTCTCTTTCTCTCTCTCTCTCTCTCTCTCTCTGTCTGTCTGTCTGTCTGTCTCTCTCGCTCTCTGTCTGTCTCTCTCTCTCTCTCTTGTCTCTCTCTCTCAATTCAATTCAGTTCAAAGGGCTTTATTGGCATGAAAGTTTTACAACAATGTTGCCAAAGCATCAAAAAAACAGTTTGAACGGGACACAATAACACTAATAATGAACATCAACACAACATTGTAACGATCAATAAAGAAACAATAACACAGCCATAGCAACAGAGAAACAGAAGGAGATCAAATGGTGGAGCATGGGTTGTAAGGAGACTATAGCTGTCATGTGTTATGCTGCTTGTCTCTCAGGCTGTCACATGACCTGACATATGTTGCTGCATCTATGAGCTGACACTGTTTTCCCCAAGTACATGTTGCATTTTGGTCTGGTCAGAGAGTGTGTCCAAGTCATGTTGGTCTGGTCAGAGAGTGTGTCCAAGTCATGTTGGTCTGGTCAGAGAGTGTGTCCAAGTCATGTTGGTCTGGTCAGAGAGTGTGTCCAAGTCATGTTGGTCTGGTCAGAGAATGTGTCCAAGTCATGTTGGTCTGGTCAGAGAGTGTGTCCAAGTCATTTTGGTCTGGTCAGAGAATGTGTCCAAGTCTTGGAATTTACATTTAATTTTTGTTAAGAGTTTTTGTCTTAAGTCTTCATATGTGCTACATTGTAGCAGGAAGTGTTGCTCTGTCTCCACCTGTCTCTCTGGACAGAGCTGACACAGCCTGTCCTCTCTGGGCAGCAGGTCTGCCTGTGTCAGCCAGTCTCTATGGCCAAGCTGTGATCTGAGTCTGTACATAGTCAGTGTCTTTCTCAGTTTCTGATCGGTCACGGTGGTCAGTAGTCTGCCATCGTGTACCGTCTGTTTAGAGACACATAACATTGAAGTTTGCTTTGAGTTTTTGTGATAGATGTCCAGTGGTTAATGTAATGTTCTTGAGCTATAATGTGGTTGGGCCAGATTGTGTGAAGGCTGTCCTGATGACTTGTGCTGTTGGCTGAGCTGAGCCTCAGGACCAGCTGGCTGAGGGGACTCCTCTCTTTGTTCTCCTCTTGGTAATTGAGAGCTTTGTGATGGTAGGAGTTGGGGTCACTTGCTTTTAGGTGTTGTTAGAATTTGATTGCTCTTTTTTGCATCGTTGTTAAAAGGGGGAATAGGCCCAGTTCTGCTCGGCATCCATTGTTGGGTGTGTTCCTGTGTACTCTGAAAATGCTCTTGCAAATCTCAGTGTGCAGGGTTTCGATTGGGCGTTTGTCCCATTTTTCAAAGTCTTGATTTACAAGAGGACCCCAGACTTCACTACCTTAAAGTAACATTAGCTCAATTATGGATTTGAATATGTGGAGCCATGTTCTAACAGGTATGTCTATGTTTGAAGACTTTTTTATAGTATAGAAAGCCCTTCTTCCCTTGTCTCTAAGATCATTAATAGCGAGATTGAAATTTCCTGTAGAGGTAATTATTAGTCCCAAATATTTGTAGCTGTGTGTGTGTTCTATGGCAGTGGAGCCTAGTAAGAACCTATTTGGGTTTCCCTGACACCTGGGTCGTTTCTGGAAGACCATAATTCTATTTTTTTTTTCAGATTAACTGTCAGGGCCCAGGTCTGACAGAAGTTTTGCAGATGATCCAGTTGCTGTTGTAATGCCATCTTAGATGGAGCTAATAATATTAGATCATCTGCAAAAAGTAGGCATTTAATTTCTGTCAGAGAGGGTGAGACCAGGGATGTCCGATTGTTCTAGTGATTTTGCCAGTCAATCAATGTGAATGTTAAACAGGGTGGGGCTGAGACTGCAGCCCTGTCTCACACCTCTATTTTGGGGGGAAAAAAATCTGTTTCTATATTGGCAATTTTCACAGGACATTTATTATTTGTATACATTGTTTTAATTATATCATATATTTCCCCCCCTACACGTTTTTCAATTAATTTCAGGAACAGACCGTTATGCCAAATTGAGTCAAATGCTCTTTTGAAATCTACAAAGCAAGAGAAAATTTTGTTCTTGTTTTGATGGACATGTTTATTAATGAGGGTGTGGAGGGTATAGATATGGTCTGTAGTTCAATGTTGTGATGTAAAACCAGTTAGACTCTTGCTCAGGACATTATGTTCACTGAGGAAGTCTTGCAGTCAGCTGTTTAGGATGCTGCAGAATAACTTCCACAGGTTGCTACTGACACAAATGCCTCGGTAACTGTTTGGGTCAAATTTATTTCCGTTTTTAAAGATTGGTGTGACAATTTCCTTGCTCCAGATGTCAGGGAAATGTCCAGTGCTCAGAAGGAGGTTGAATAATTTTAATATGGCAATGTTGAACTTATGGTTGCTAAATTTCAGTTTAATTTAAAACACCATCAGGACCACTCGCCTTCCTTGGTTGTAGGGTCTGGATCTTAGCCTGTAGCTCTTCTTCAGTAATTTTGGTAGTCTAAATGGTTCTGATTGGCTTTAATGGTTGATTCTAGGGTTTGTAGCTTTTCGAGATTGTTTTGGGCCGAATTCAGTTTAATAGTACTATACAGGTTTTTTCATTGGCTGACTTTTTTGATCTGAGATGCTGAAGCTTTTTCAGATTGGATGAATCTGCCGCATTGTCAAATATGTTGTTGATATCATGTACAGCCTGATGCAGGCCATCATTGTTGTGGGGCTATGAGGTGGAAAGAAAATGGTCTAATTTTTGATGTCTGATTGCATTCTGGTAGTCATCCTTGCTATTATTTGTCCATCTCTAAGGTTGTTTTGTATAGTCCAGTTTACCGGGTTCTGCTGCGTGAGGGTCTGTTACTATCTTTCTAATGTATAGAGTAATTCTACCATGATCAGATAAGGGTGTGTTTGTTTGGGCGCTGACTGTGAATGCTCTCAGACAGAAGGGGTCTAGGTCTGTGATATTGTAATCTACTGTGCTATTGCCAAGAAGAGAGCTGTGTGTGTAATGACCAAAAGAGTCCCCTCGAAGCCGACCATTGACGATGTACAGATCTAGTGTTTGACATAGCTGCAGTGGTTGGTGCCTGCTCTTGTTGACAGTTTTGTCAAAGTTGTTCCTGTGGGGATATGAGGGGAGGGGAATGCTGAATTGGCCAGGTATATGTTTGTCTCCTTGTGGGTTAAGAGTCTGATTCTAAACCTGTCCTGGCGTTAAGGTCTCCACAGATCAGTACACTTCCCTGTGCCTGGTAGTGACTGACCTTGTCTTCAAGAATTGAGAAACTATTTTCATTATAATAAGGAGATTCTATTGGGGGATGTATGCTGCACACATGAATATGTCTTCATCTGTACACACCACCTCTCTCTTTATTTTGAGCCAAATTGAAAATTCGCCTTTTTTGATTAATTTTATTGAGTGTACAAGATGTGCCTTGTACCAAATGAGCATTCGTCCTGAGTCTCTGCCCTGGGTCACTCCTTTCAGTTTGGTAGATGGGAACACTATCTCTCTGTAGCCTAAGGGACAACCAGTGGATATGTCTCCTCTACTCCAAGTCTCCTGAAAAATAAACACATCTGCATCTCCTAACTCTGGTAAAGTCTGGGGTCCTGCTTTTAAGGCCAAAAGCAGAGGACCTCAGACCCTGGATGTTCCAACATGAAACAACAAATGATTTAGTTTTCATTTCATTTTAGTTTAAAACTCAAAGTGACAGTTACATCAGTGTTAGAGAAAATGAGATAAACTCCTAAGTGTCAAAAAAACAAAACAATCTGTGGGTTGTCTACTTGTCTACTGTGGTACTCGACCTATCAAATGAGAGCAGAGCAGGCTGAGCTCTCTCTCTCTCTGTCTCTCTCTCTGTCTCTCTCTCTGTCTCTCTCTCTCTCTGTCTCTCTCTCTCTGTCAGGCCCAACTCATTATTCAGTCTCCAGTGTTGCTCACAGGGTTTATGCTACACTTGCCTTTTTTCCTTAAAGACCCGTTCCTCTGACTTCAATTCATTCAAAACCCATTACCCATCCAAATATGTAGTTTTACTACTACTACTACTACTACTACTACCACCACTACAAGTATTTAAACTCACACACCTTCATCACCTCTACTCCTTGCATCCTCATTCTATGCTTTTGTCGTCAAACTGTTGACGTGTGTCCTGCTTACATCAGGATCTCAAACATGACCAAAACATCCTGTTTTCTACCCATCATGCATTGCATGATGTCACTACCTTGCTTTAGTTCAGACTGTCATAAGATTGCTTTCACATCAGACGTGGCCCGTGCTGAGAGTGTTCTTAAACACAACCTTTGACAGGCTCTGTGGATTGGGGGTGTGCACGAGTCTAAATGTCCACTAATGTTGTCCCTCAGTCCCAGAGACAGGCTAGCAGAGTTAATTAGTGGTGGCTGACTGCAGGGAAGCAGCCTGTCCTCTGTGTCATCCCGCCGGGTTAAATAAAGGTTTAAAAAGCCATGATTGACTGTCATCTATTGAGCGTTCCTTCCTGTTCCCTCCCACAGCAGATGGTTGTCACGGCAATAAAAACTGTCGTGGCAACGGGCCAACAAACACAGTTGTCCGGGGAATATGCGACAGAGAGACAGAGAGAGAGAGAAGCAGAGGGACAGAGGGAGAGAAGCAGAGGGACAGAGAGAGAAGCAGAGGGACAGAGAGAGAAGCAGAGGGACGGAGAGAGTAGCAGAGGGAGAGAGAGAGAGAAGCAGAGGGAGAGAGAGAGAGAGAGGGAGAGAGAAGCAAAGCGATGGAGAGAGCGAGGGAGAGGGAGAAGCAGAGGGATGGAGAGACAGAGAGAGAGAGAGCGAGGGAGAGAGAGAAGCAGAGGGATGGAGAGACAGAGGGCGAGGGAGAGGGAGAAGCAGAGGGACAGAGGGAGAGAAGCAGAGGGACAGAGGGAGAGAGAAGCAGAGGGACAGAGGGAGAGAGAAGCAGAGGAACAGAGAGAGAGAGAAACAGAGGGACAGAGGGAGAAGCAGAGGGACAGAGGGAGAGAAGCAGAGGGACAGAGGGAGAGAAGCAGAGGGACAGAGGGAGAGAAGCAGAGGGACAGAGAGAGAGAAGCAGGGGGACAGAGGGAGAGAGAAGCAGAGGGATGGAGAGACAGAGAGACAGAGAGAGAGAGAAGCAGAGGGACAGAGGGAGAGAAGCAGAGGGACAGAGAGAGAAGCAGAGGGACAGAGAGAGAAGCAGAGGCACGGAGAGAGTAGCAGAGGGACAGAGAGAGAGAAGCAGAGGGAAAGAGGGAGAGAAGCAGAGGGACAGAGAGAGAGAAGCAGGGGGACAGAGGGAGAGAGAAGCAGAGGGACAGAGGGAGAGAAGCAGAGGGACAGAGAGAGAAGCAGAGGGATGGAGAGGGAAGCAGAGGGACAGAGGGAGAGAAGCAGAGGGACAGAGAGAGAGAAGCAGAGGGACAGAGAGAGAGAAGCAGAGGGATGGAGAGGGAAGCAGAGGGACAGAGGGAGAGAAGCAGAGGGACAGAGAGAGAAGCAGAGGGATGGAGAGGGAAGCAGAGGGAGAGAAGCAGAGGGACAGAGAGAGAGAAGCAGAGGGACGGAGAGAGAAACAGAGGGAGAGAAGCAGAGGGACAGAGAGAGAGAAGCAGAGGGACAGAGAGAGAAGCAGAGGGAGAGAAGCAGAGGGACAGAGATAGAAACAGAGGGACAGAGAGAGAGAAGCAGAGGGAGAGAAGCAGAGGGACAGAGAGAGAAATAGAGGGAGAGAAGCAGAGGGACAGAGAGAGAGAAGCAGAGGGAGAGAAGCAGGGGGCAGAGAGAGAAACAGGGACAGAGAGAGAGAAGCAGAGGGACAGAGAGAGAAGCAGAGGGACAGAGAGAGAGAAGCAGAGGGACAGAGGGAGAGAGAAGCAGAGGGACAGAGAGAGAGAGAGAGAAGCAGAGGGATGGAGAGAGAGAGAGAGAGAGAGAGAGAGAGAGAGAGAGAGAGAGAGAGCGCAATGAACCCAGTAGTGTAGAGCAAGAGAAAGAGGAACAGAGGATGAAGTACTGCGTGTGTGTGTGTGTGTGTGTGTGTGTGTGTGTGTGTGTGTGTGTGTGAGTGTGTGTGAGTGTGTGTGTGTGTGTGTTTAGACAGGATACTAGATGATAACACTGCCGGGGGGTGGGGGGGTCTTATCAGATGCTAACATGCAAAGATTAGCTGCACTGTAACTTCCTCCCCTGGGGGTCAGGGCTGGGGTGTGTGTGTTTATGTGTGTGTGTGTGTGTGTGTGCGTGTGTGTACGTGGGCCTGTGTGTGTGTGTGTGTGTGTGTGTGTGTGTGTGTGTGTGTGTGTGTGTGTGTGTGTGTGTGAGCTGTGCCCCACCAGGACAAAACGTGTTCAAGAGAACAGAGCCATGGGGAAACATATAAGTGGATCAGTCTTGACCCCCTGCAGAGGTCATGTAAGAGTCAGAGCTTAAGGGAATTGGTTTGGGTGGTGGTGGTGGTTGGAGGTGAGGGTGGCTCAGTGGACTGTTCTTCAAAGTATTACAATCCAAACAACACAAGTCCTCCAACAAACACAAGCTACAGCCACACCATCCCCTGTCATGCCATATCATTTCTGTTAGTGTGGGTGCTAGTGTGGATGTTTGTGTGGATGTTGTTGTGGGTGTGGGTGTTAGTGTGGATGTTGTTGTGGGTGTTGGTGTGGGTGTTAGTGTGGGTGTTAGTGCGGGTGTTGGTGTGGGTGTTAGTGTGGGTGTTAGTGTGGTTGTTAGTGCGGGTGTTAGTGTGGATGTTGGTGTGGATGTGGGTGCTGGTGTAGGTGTTAGTGTGGGTGTTAGTGTGGATGATGGTGTGGGTGTTAGTGCGGGTGTTAGTGTGGATGATGGTGTGGGTGTTAGTGCGGGTGTTAGTGTGGATGATGGTGTGGGTGTTAGTGCGGGTGTTAGTGTGGATGATGGTGTGGGTGTTGGTGTGGGTGTTAGTGTGGATGATGGTGTGGGTGTTAGTGCGGGTGTTAGTGTGGATGATGGTGTGGGTGTTAGTGCGGGTGTTAGTGTGGATGATGGTGTGGGTGTTAGTGCGGGTGTTAGTGTGGATGATGGTGTGGGTGTTGGTGTGGGTGTTAGTGTGGATGATGGTGTGGGTGTTGGTGTGGGTGTTAGTGTGGGTGTGGATGTGGATGTTAGTGTGGGTGTGGATGTGGATGTTAGTGTGGGTGTGGATGTGGATGTTGGTGTGGATGTTGGTGTGGATGTTAGTGTAGGTGTTAGTGTGGGTGTTAGTGTGGATGTTGGTGTGGGTGTTAGTGTAGGTGTTAGTGCGGGTGTTAGTGTGGATGATGGTGTGGGTGTTAGTGTAGGTGTTAGTGCGGGTGTTAGTGTGGATGATGGTGTGGGTGTTAGTGCGGGTGTTAGTGTGGATGATGGTGTGGGTGTTGGTGTGGGTGTTAGTGTGGATGATGGTGTGGGTGTTGGTGTGGGTGTTAGTGTGGGTGTGGATGTGGATGTTAGTGTGGGTGTGGATGTGGATGTTAGTGTGGGTGTGGATGTGGATGTTAGTGTGGATGTTGGTGTGGATGTTAGTGTAGGTGTTAGTGTGGGTGTTAGTGTGGATGTTGGTGTGGATGTTAGTGTAGGTGTTAGTGTGGATGTTGGTGTGGATGTTGGTGTAGGTGTTAGTGTGGATGTTAGTGTAGGTGTTAGTGTGGGTGTTAGTGTGGATGTTGGTGTGGATGTTAGTGTAGGTGTTAGTGTGGATGTTGGTGTGGATGTTGGTGTAGGTGTTAGTGCGGGTGTTAGTGCGGGTGTTAGTGCGGGTGTTAGTGTGGATGTTGGTGTGGATGTTGGTGTAGGTGTTAGTGTGGGTGTTAGTGTGGATGTTGGTGTGGATGTTAGTGTAGGTGTTAGTGTGGATGTTGGTGTAGGTGTTAGTGCGGGTGTTAGTGCGGGTGTTAGTGTGGATGTTGGTGTGGATGTTGGTGTAGGTGTTAGTGTAGGTGTTAGTGTGGATGTTGGTGTGGATGTTAGTGTAGGTGTTAGTGAGGGTGTTAGTGTGGATGTTGGTGTAGGTGTTAGTGCGGGTGTTAGTGCGGGTGTTGGTGTGGGTGTGGATGTTGGTGTGGGTGTTAGTGTAGGTCAGGGGTCAGGAACCTTTTTGACTGGGAGAGCCATAAAAGCCAAATATTTCTAAATATATTTCATTGAGAGCCATATAGTATTTTTAACGTATAATAAATTAAATATGTCTTACTTTTAATGTGACTTCTGGTGCTGCATGGTTTTGCTGATGGCCTTGTAGTCTGGTTCATACGTGGTGAGGTTGAGCTTCATGCAGGCGTTGAGGCTTCCATCAGTTAAACGTGAGCGTAGGTTGGTCTTAATGTTCCTCATATGCGAGAAAGACTGTTCACATGCATATGTAGAGCCAAACATGGTCAGTACGGCAATACTCACACGCTGCATTGTGTGGTATGTCACAGGAAGCTCGTTCCAAGTTTTAAGAATCAGCTGGTCTTCAGGTTGAAGATTTTTAATTTCTGTCCACTTGTGTTCCCTCGCCAGCTCTGCTCGCTGTCGCGCAAGACTTTCCAACTCTCCATTAAGTGACTTGAACTTACTCATCCACATGTCTGATGCCTTCAGGTCAGCAACTTCCAGCTCAAAGTCTCCGATAGAGACCCCGGGGATGCATGTCAGGTCGATTTTGTCCACTGCACACTCATGTGGATGAGTGATGAACTTGAAAAGACCAGTGCGCGCACGAAATTCTCCAAAACGTGCTTTGAATGACTGCAGGAGATTGGACGTAAAGCCAGCTAGCTGCTGGAGATCCAGATGTTGAGTGGAGTCACTTGCTAAGCATGCATCTCTAAATTGTTGCTGTCTTTCAAAGTGCAGAAGACGACCTGTTTCAATGTCCCTGAGAAAGACTTCCAGCTTGCTTTCAAATGCAAACACTGCTTGTTGAAGGGATGAGATTGTATTTCCAATACCTTGCATTTTCACATTGAGCTGGTTCAGATGGCCAGCTATGTCCACGAGATAGTGAAACTGCAGGAGCCAGTCAGTGTTGTCTAGCTCAGGATGCTTGACGCCTTTCATTTCAAGAAAAGTCCGGATTTCACTCAGGCAAGCTGCAAAACGGCTGAGCACCTTCCCCCTTGACAACCAACGCACGTTGCTGTGTAAAAGCAGACCGGGATAATGATTCCCAACTTCTTCTAACAGAGCTTTAAACTGGCGATCATTTAAAGCTCGGGCAACAATAAAGTTGACCACTCGAATGACCAGCGACATCACCTCGCCAAGCTCCTGGCCACACGTCTGAGCGCAAAGCGCCTCCTGGTGCAGGATGCAATGAAAACTTAGGATGGCTCTCTTTTCATGTTCACGGAGAAGCGCTACAAATCCTTTGTTCTTCCCCAACATACAGGGTGCACCATCAGTACAGACAGAAATAAGTTTATCCATCGGTAGTTTTTTTTCTTTAGCAAACTCCATGAAAGACATGAATAAATCCTCTCCTCTTGTTGTCCCTTTCATTGGCAAAACAGCCAAGCTTTCCTCACGCAGTGTGTCACCTGCAGCATACCTGGCAATGATACTGCACTGAGATAGATGGCTAACGTCTGTTGACTCATCTAACGCGAGAGAAAAGTATGTCCCGGCGTTTATGTCCTTAATTTGTGTTTCCTCGACTTGATTTGCCATCATGATGCTACGATCGTGCACAGTTCTTGCTGACAGGGGCATGTCTTTTATTCGTTTGATTATCTTGTCTTTATTTGGGAAGTCATCAAACAGTTCATTGGCCACATCAAGCATGAATGTTTTGGCATACTCGCCATCTGTGAATGACTTTCCATTCCTTACTATTGCCAAAGCCCCTGCAAAGCTAGCGGAATTCCCGTCACCTTGCTTGGTCCACACACGTAGTTGCTGCTGACTCGTCTGCACTCTCCGCTGTAGCTCCTCGCATGCCCTTTTCCTGCTGTCCCCCGCTGGAGATTTCCATGCAAATGAAGCATGGTGCGTATCGAAGTGCCGCTTTATATTTGACCGTTTCATCGATGCAATTTTATCATTGCATATTAGACATACCGCAGATCCTGCTCTCTCCACAAATGCAAATTCCTCTGTCCACGCAGCCTGGAATGCACGGTAATCATCGTCTTTTTTTCTTTTCGCCATCTTTTCCGTTACAAGGGTTGAAGCGGATAAACTAGTCGGCTATCTGATAAAATTGATTTCTTCACTTTACAATGACCCGGACATGCTTGCGAGCCATTGGTTCCCGACCCGACCCACGGGTGACCCGTGACCCGTGAAATTTATCTTCAAAACTAATTTCTGTTTACTTTAAAATGACACAGTATTATTAAGAAATATCGCAAGTATTTTAAAATCAGTTCCAAACTGATTTTTTTTTTTTTTTAAATGTCAACTCAAAATTGTCTGGGAGCCATATGCCGTCACCGGAAGAGCCATATATGGCTCGCGAGCCATAGGTTCCCGACCGCTGGTGTAGGTGTTAGTGTGGGTGTGGATGTTGGTGTGGGTGTTGGTGTAAGTGTTAGTGCTGGTGTTAGTGCGGGTGTTGGTGTGGGTGTGGGTGCTGGTGTAGGTCTTAGTGCGGGTGTTAGTGTGGATGTTGGTGTGGATGTTGGTGTGGGTGTTAGTGTGGGTGGGGAAGAGAAACAGGCGGTGTGTGTGTGTGTGTGTGTGTGTGTGTGTGTGTGTGTGTGTGTGTGTGTGTGTGTGTGTGTGTGTTTGCCCCAACCCCTCAGCAGGCATCACATAGTTAGTTGGAGGCAGCACTGGTCTGGGCTCAGCTGCTGAGTTTTGGCTGTGTGACTTATTTGGGTAGTGAGTCTGCTCTCAGATCAGCTGTGGTCTGTTAAATAAGTCACGTGAGAAACTGAGAAGAGCCGTACCAGAAGATGAATCCTGGTCTTTATGCAGAGGGAAGTTGTTTTCAAGAACTCTGGCCGAGATTGAGGCTTCCATCAGTATACAGAATCACTAAGGTAGATGATGAGTCACTAAGGTAGATGGTGAATCACTAAGGTAGGTAGTGAGTCACTAAGGTAGATAGTGAGTCACTAAGGTAGATAATGAGTCACTAAGGTAGATGGTGAGTCACTAAGGTAGATGGTGAGTCACTAAGGTAGACGGTGAGTCACTAAGGTAGATGATGAGTCACTAAGGTAGATAGTGAGTCACTAAGGTAGATAGTGAGTCACTAAGGTAGATAATGATTCACTAAGGTAGATGGTGAGTCACTAAGGTAGATGGTGAATCACTAAGGTAGATAGTGAGTCACTAAGGTAGATGGTGAGTCACTAAGGTAGATAGTGAGTCACTAAGGTAGATGGTGAATCACTAAGGTAGATGGTGAGTCACTAAGGTAGATAGTGAGTTACTAAGGAAGTTGGTTAGTCACTAAGGTAGATAGTGAATCACTAAGGTAGATGGTGAGTCACTAAGGTAGATGGTGAGTCACTAAGGTAGATGGTGAGTCACTAAGGTAGATGGTGAATCACTAAGGTAGATGGTGAGTCACTAAGGTAGATGAAGAGTCACTAAGGTAGATAGGGAGTCACTAAGGTAGATGGTGAGTCACTAAGGTAGATGGTGAGTCACTAAGGTAGATGGTGAGTTACTAAGGTAGATGGTGAGTCACTAAGGTAGATGGTGAGTCACTAAGGTAGACGGTGAGTTACTAAGGTAGACGGTGAGTCACTAAGGCAGATGGTGAGTCACTAAGGTAGACGGTGAGTTACTAAGGTAGACGGTGAGTCACTAAGGTAGATGGTGAGTCACTAAGGTAGATGAAGAGTCACTAAGGTAGATAGTGAGTCACTAAGGTAGATGGTGAGTCACTAAGGTAGATGGTGAGTCACTAAGGTAGATGGTGAGTTACTAAGGTAGATGGTGAGTCACTAAGGTAGATGGTGAGTCACTAAGGTAGACGGTGAGTTACTAAGGTAGATGGTGAGTTACTAAGGTAGATGGTGAGTCACTAAGGTAGATGGTGAGTCACTAAGGTAGACGGTGAGTTACTAAGGTAGATGGTGAGTCACTAAGGTAGACGGTGAGTCACTAAGGTAGACGGTGAGTCACTAAGGCAGATGGTGAGTCACTAAGGTAGACGGTGAGTCACTAAGGTAGACGGTGAGTCACTAAGGTAGATGGTGAGTCACTAAGGTAGATAGTGAGTCACTAAGGTAGATGGTGAATCACTAAGGTAGATCGTGAGTCACTAAGGTAGATGTTGAGTCACTAAGGTAGATGGTGAGTCACTAAGGTAGATGGTGAGTTACTAAGGAAGATGGTGAGTCACTAAGGTAGACGGTGAGTCACTAAGGTAGACGGTGAGTTACTAAGGTAGACGGTGAGTCACTAAGGTAGATGGTGAGTCACTAAGGTAGACGGTGAGTCACTAAGGTAGATAGTGAGTCACTAAGGTGGATAGTGAGTCACTAAGGTGGATGGTGAGTCACTAAGGTAGATGGTGAGTCACTATGGTAGATGGTGAGTCACTAAGGTAGATGGTGAATCACTAAGGTAGATGGTGAGTCACTAAGGTAGATGGTGAGTCACTAAGGTAGATAGTGAGTCACTAAGGTAGACGGTGAGTTACTAAGGTAGACGGTGAGTCACTAAGGTAGATGGTGAGTCACTAAGGTAGATGGTGAGTCACTAAGGTAGATGGTGAGTCACTATGGTAGATGGTGAGTCACTGAGGTAGATGGTGAGTCACTAAGGTAGATGGTGAGTCACTATGGTAGATGGTGAGTCACTAAGGTAGATGGTGAGTCACTAAGGTAGATGGTGAGTCACTAAGGTAGATGGTGAGTCACTGAGGTAGATAGTGAGTCACTAAGGTAGATGGTGAGTCACTAAGGTAGATGGTGAGTCACTAAGGTGGATAGTGAGTCACTAAGGTGGATGGTGAGTCACTAAGGTAGATGGTGAGTCACTAAGGTGGATGGTGAGTCACTAAGGTAGATGGTGAGTCACTAAGGTAGATAGTGAGTCACTAAGGTGGATGGTGAGTCACTAAGGTGGATAGTGAGTCACTAAGGTAGATGGTGAATCACTAAGGTAGATGATGAGTCACTAAGGTAGATGGTGAGTCACTAAGGTGGATGGTGAGTCACTAAGGTAGATGATGAGTCACTAAGGTAGACGGTGAGTCACTAAGGTAGATGGTGAGTCACTAAGGTGGATGGTGAGTCACTAAGGTAGATGGTGCACTGGTAAGAGCAGTATGGATTGTGGGATCATTGTTGGGTTATTGTAGATGGAAAAGTGTTGGGGCCATGAGGGAAATACTAACACATCAGAGAGTAGCGTTTGACATCCTGCAAAAAAGGTATCGGCTTTGGTACGTCATTAGTTATTTTTGAGGCCATGGTGCATGATGGGTAAAATTATGAGGCAGTGAAGATGGATTATAGTACTGCATGGGTGAGGCAAAAGAATACTCTGAGTAACCGGTTTACAGGAGGGGCTGCCTGATCCTGTCAGTGCATCAGCTGATGATTGCACATGGCATGAAACAGGCTTGTACTGTCTCATAAGGAATTTACTTGACTCACTGGATTTTATATATATATATATATATATATATATATATAGTAGCTTATTTTGGAAACTCAATGGTGTATGTATATATAATGTTAAAATATTATATATATATATATATGTTATATACATAAACATTATATATAATTTGCATATATAGAGTTTGTATATATAATTATATCTATATAAATTATATACATAATTTGTATATGTATAAAAGAGAAGCGCTTGTTGTGAAAAAGAATACAAAATTGCGTATTTGGGATTATTTTGATTGTAAACCAGATGAAACCAGCAGGACAAAGAACCTGAGTTAAAATGTAAACCTAGATTAAGTCATTTGCCCTCTTTGCAAACAAGCAGTGGCGGCAATAGGTTGTAGTTGTGATGTAGTCACTACAGTCACTGCCCTGTTTTGTGAAAGACTCATCAGAAACCAGTGCAACACAAACCTGCATGTAGCACAACTCAACTGCCAGTTCCTGTTCACACGCGCTTCAGACTGCACTTCCTGGACTCCTTATTCACCCAGAGCAGTTCTCCAGGAGGCAGGCCAGTGGATTAGCAAAATAAAAGGGCAAAAACCACCCAAAAGAAATCACCCACTACTGACTGGACCACTGACCGGACTGAAGCTTATCACTAGTTGCCGATATATTCGTCCCGTTGCCCATCCCGGCTGTCATCCACTCAGCTGTGTTTGTGTTTGTGTTTGTGTGACAGGTTTGACGACAGAGGGCCTGTACCGCGTCAGTGGCAACAAGACTGACCAAGACAACATCCAGAAACAGTTTGATCAAGGTAACACACACACACACACACACACCACAGCTACTACTACACTACATACCACACATGACATGACATGACATGACATGACATGACATTACATTAGTCATTTAGCCGACGCTTTTATCCAAAGCGACTTACAATAAGAGCATCATGTAACGTAGGAGATCAGGAGAACTACTGGTCATCAGAGGTCATAAGTGCATCTAAACAAGCATCTAAGAGTAAAACCAGTGCTACAGTAAAAGCACAAGAAACAGATTTTGTTTTAAATGAGTGAATACAACAGTAAGTGCTAAGAACAAGTAACAGGGTAGTAGTTCTTGAAGAGGTGAGTTTTCAACCTGCCCTGAAAGATGGGCAGGACTCTGCTGTCCTGACATCAGTGGGGAGTTCAGTCCACCACTGTGGGGCCAGGACAGACGAGCCGGGACCGGGTCGATCGGCAGCAGGGGCCTCTGAGCAACAGGGCAACCAGGCGTCCTGAGGCAGCAGAGCAAAGTGGTCGGGCGGGGGTGTAGGGCTTGACCATGGCCTGGAGATAGGAAGGAGCTGTTCCTTTCACTGCCCTGTAGACCAGCACCAGAGTCTTAAAGTGGATGGGAGCAGCTCCTGGGAGCCAGTGTAGGGACATGAGAAGGGGAGCTGTGTGGGAGAACTTAGGGAGGTTGAACACCAGACGAGCTGCAGCCTTCTGAACAAGCTCCAGAGGTCTGATGGCCGACGCCGGGGCGCCAGCAAGGAGGAAGTTGCCGTAGTCCAGCCGGGAGATGACCAGAGCCTGGATGAGCACCTGTGGCGTCTCGTCGGTGAGGAATGGGAGAATCCTCCTGATGTTAGAGAGGAGAAATCTGCAGGAGCGAGCAACCGATGCAACGTTTGCAGCAAACGACGGTTGGTCGTCCAGGATCACACCAAGATTCCTCGCAGTCCGAGTTGGCCTCACCACGGTGTTGTCATGGTGATGGCCAGGTCTCGGTGCGGGCAACCTTTCCCCGGGAGGAACATCAGCTCTGTCTTGTCCAGATTGAGCTTCAGGTGGTGTGTCACCATCCACTCCGAGATGTCAGTCAAGCACACAGCAATGTGTGTCTCTACTTGTGTGTCAGTGGGAGGGAAGGACAAGATCAGCTTTATCAGATCCATCCATTATCTGAACCACTTATCCTGCTCTCAGGGTGGCGGGGATGCTGGAGCCTATCCCAGCAGTGATTGGGCGGCAGGCGGGGAGACACCCTGGACAGGCCGCCAGACCATCACAGGGCCCACACACACACACCCACACACACCCACACACACACACACCCACACACACCCACACACACACACACACACACACACACACACACACACACACACACACACATTCACACCTATGGACAGTTTAGTACAGGTGGGTCACCTGACCTACATGTGTTTGGACTGTGGGAGGAAACCGGAGCCCCCGGAGGAAACCCACACAGACACGGGGAGAACATGCAAACTCCACACAGAGGACGACCCGGGACCACCCCCAAGGTTGGACTACCCCGGGGCTCGAACCCAGGACCTTCTTGCTGTGAGGCCACCGTGCTAACCACTGCACCACCGAGCCGCATCATACCACACCAACACATGGAAAATATCACAAAAACACAACTAAAAGACATACATCTGCACAAATACAGTGAAAACAATACACACCACAAAGTCAAACACACACACACCTGAATGTCCAGACTTGCGACCGCACACCCACATCTTCTTTTCTAAGGAATTGATGTAGTATGTTTTACTGATGTGTTATGTATGAAATCAGACATGGGCTGCTGAGTCAGGCAGACTCCTACATTTATGTCTCCATGCTCCTGGAGCCCTCTGATACTGGATCAGCCGTTCCATACAAACTGTAGAGTCCTGTGTCAGGGCAGGAACCTTTGGTTAGCCCCCCCCCCCCCCCGTTCTCCCAAATTGTACCCAGCCAATCACCCCACTCTTCCGAGCCGTCCCGGTCTCTGCTCCACCCCCTCTGCTGATCCAGGGAGGCTGCAGACTACCACATGCCTCCTCCCATACATGTGGAGTCACCAGCCGCTTCTTTTCACCTGACAGTGAGGAGTTTCACCTGGGGGGCGTAGCGTGTGGGGGGGATCACACTATTCCCCCCAATTCCCC
The DNA here is from genome assembly GCF_029633865.1 of Lampris incognitus. Classification (NCBI taxonomy): domain Eukaryota; kingdom Metazoa; phylum Chordata; class Actinopteri; order Lampriformes; family Lampridae; genus Lampris; species Lampris incognitus. Next base: position 3,119,370 of record NC_079226.1, read on the forward strand.
CTCCCCCCTGAATAGGCGCCCCGACCGACCAGAGGAGGTGCTAGTGCAGCGACCAGGACACTTACCCACATCCGGCTTCCCACCCGCAGACACGGCCAGTTGTGTCTGTAGGGACGCCCGACCAAGCCGGAGGTAACACAGGGATTTGAACCAGCGATCCCCGTGTTGGTAGGCAACGGTATAGACCGCTACGCTACCTGGACCCCCCTGGAACTTTTGTTTTTAACTGTTGACATGGACGAAAGACTTTCAAATTGTACAGCAAGTCAAGTCAGTTTTATTTGTATAGCTCGTCATCACAAATTACACATGTGCCTCGGGGCTTCACAGCAACACAACATCCTGTGCTCAGACCCTCACATCAGATAAGGAACATCCATCCATCCATCATCCAAATCGCTTATCCTGCTCTCAGGGTGGCGGGGATGCTGGAGCCTATCCCAGCAGTCATTGGGCAGCAGGCGGGGAGACACCCTGGACAGGCCACCAGTCTATCACAAGGCCCCCACACACACACACACACACACACACATAGTCACACCTAGGGCCAATTTAATATGGCCAATTCACCTCCCTAAATCCCCCTTAAGAAAGCTCAGGGAGAGCAACAGAGGAGGATCTCTCTCCCAAGACGCACAACGTGCAATGATGTTGTGTTTACACAACTTACACAATACGACATTGAAAAAGGATAACACAATTATAATGGAATTATAAAATATGTGAAGAATATGATGAGGAAGTTGCCAACCAGTGTCCAGGTGGTGACCACCATCACCATGTAGACCGGGGAGGAGGACAGACTACATATGCACACAAGGGAGACTCACATCACACCATCCACACAGGAGAAGAGAAAGTAGAAGACATCGTTCAGAGAGAGAGAACAGACGTGAGAGAATAGAACAGTTTGCGATAGTCAGTAATGGAGGCTGAATATGGAGCTGCCAGGGAAGAGGAGAAGAGGAAGGCCAAAGAGGAGGTTTATGGATGTGGTGAGGGAGGACATGCAGGTGGCTGGTGTGACAGAGGAAGCTGCAGAGGACAGGAAGAGATGGAAACGGATGATCCGCTGTGGCGCCCCCTAACGGGAGCAGTCAGAATTAGTAGTGGTAGTAGTAGTAGTAGTAGTAGTCGTAGTAGTAGTAGTAGTCGTAGTAGTAGTAGTAGAAGTAGACAAGTAAGATGAGGCAAGCCTATTTAAGATGTTATCAGTCAGCAGAAGCACCTTGAAGTCTGGTCTAACAGGGATAACATGATCTAACAAGAACAGGAAGCCAGTGAAAGGAGGCAAGAGTTGGTGTAATGTGGTGGTCAAATGTTCTAGATTGGTTAGGGTTCCAGCTGCAGCATTCTGAACCATCTGAAGACTTTGTAGTACCAGCATGTGGTGCACCTGAAAACAGCAGTACAGTAATCAGGTGTGGGTGAGTCAAATGCATGTATTAGAGACTCTGCATCAGCCATGGACAGAGACATGGACGTGGACAGTGAAATGAGGCAGTGTTGCTGATTTCGTTAATGTGCTTATGAAGGGAAAGATGGGTGAAAGAGCTGAAAATGAAAGTGTTTTACAGGTCAGAATACTGTGAGTCAGGTGTTCTTGTCTGCCAGGTCAGGTTGGATGTACGAAGCAACTGAGGGTGGAGGGTTTCTCACATGGACAGCACACAGGACATGTGTAGGACAGACGTTGTCTGGGGATGTGGGTGTGTGTCCTGGTCGCTGCACTAGCGCCTCCTCTGGTCAGTCAGGGTGCCTGTTCAGGGAGGAGGGAGAACTGGGGGGAATAGCGTGATCCTCCCACGCGCTGCGTCCCCCTGGTGAAACTCCTCACTGTCAGGTGAGAAGAAGTGGCTGGTGACTCCACATGTATGGGAGGAGACATGTGGTAGTCTGCAGCCTCCCCGGATCAGCAGAGGGGGTGGAGCAGAGACCGGGACAGCTCGGAAGAGTGGGGTAATTGACCAAGTACAATGGGGGTGAAAAAGGGGGGTGGGGTGGGAATAATAACATGAACAGTAAAGGAGATGACTGTTCCTATGTGGTAGGAGGCCTCTCCTCCTCCTCCTCCTCCTCCTCCTCCTGCTGCAGCGCCACTCCACAACACACTCTGCAGGTTTCCTGCACTTTCACTTCATGTGGTTGTTTGTTGGTCTGGCAAACCACAATTCCCTGTCGGGTTGAGCCCCCCATAAAACCATGGGTGGGCGTGGTGGAGTGGGTGTGGTCTAACATGTCTTGAGTCAGTGTAGTTGGCTGCACCTGCCACCTAGTGGTCAGAAATGTGAAATACACAATGAAGAAGCACCTTTGCAAACTCTCTTAACATGATGCAGCGGTTTTGAAAAGCCGTGTAATGTGAAAGACAGCAGCTGTTGTTCTTAATTGTACTGATGTTTTCCTACAACCCTGTTAGTGATATCAGCTGATAGCCATCCATCCATCCATCCATCCATCCATCCATCCATCCATCCATCCATCCATCCATCCATCCATCCACCCATCCATCCATCCATCCATCCATCCATCCATCCATCCATCCATCCATCCATCCATCCATCCATCCATCCATCCATTATCCACCGCGCTTATCCTGCTCTCAGGGTGGTGGGGATGCTGGAGTCTATCCCAGCAGTCACTGGGCGGCAGGCGGAGAGACACCCTGGACAGGCCGCCAGGCCATCACAGGGCCCACCCACACACACACACACACACACACACACACACACACACACACACTGGGGTTGTGTTTATTATGGAATGACTGACAGACACCACTGTTTTGTTCTTAGTTGAAATACAAGTGTACAGGGTCCACGGCGGTGTAGCGGTCTAAGCATCAGCTTTGTGTCGATGCAGTTGCCCACTGGGGACCGGGGTTCGCGTCCCGGTCTCGTCAGATCCGACTATGGCCGGACTCGATGAAGCAGCAATCATTGGCAGCGCTGTCTTTGGGAGGGGGCGGAGTCGGCTTGTGTTCGTCACATGACTGATCTGTGTGTGTGTGTGTGTGTGTGTGTGTGTGTGTGGTGTATGGTTGGTGGGTGGGTGGTGGGGGGGGGGGAAGCAGTGGTTTGGCCTGGATTCGCCTTGTCACGGAAGTGGCGAGGCGTCTCCTTCCAGACTGCCAGCCGGAGAGATGCAGCTGGCGAACGCATGATGCAGTACGAGGGTGGTGTTGGAACTAGAATATGGATCGACTGGCCACTAAATTGGGAGAAAAAAGGGAAAAATCAGGGGGAAAAAAAAGAAATACAAGTGTACTGATTTGGGATTGAATTCTTTTTCTGATTTTTCCCTTTTTTTCTCCCAATTTAGTGGCCAGTCGATCCCTATTTTAGTTCAAACACCCCCCCCCCCCCTCTCACCGCATGCGTTCGCCAACTGCATCTCTCCGGCCAGCAGTCTGGAAGGATTCGCTCGCCACTTTTGTGACAAGGCGAATCCAGGCCGAACCACTGCTTTTCCAACACACACAGAGACGCATTCATGTGACGAACACAAGCCAACTCTGCCCCCCTCCCGAAGACAGCATTGCCAATGATTGCTGCCTCATGGATTCCGGCCATAGTCGGATCTGACGAGACCGCGGCGCGAACCCCGGTCCTCAGTGGGCAACTGCATCGACACAAAGCCCATGCTTAGACCGCTACGCCACCGCGGACCCAGGGGATTGAATTCTTGATATGACCCATGAAGTTAGCTCTTGGGGTCAAACATGAAGCAGCTCCACTTCACAAACCATCCATTCCTCCTCCGTTTCAAACTCCTCCTCATCTTCCTCCTCGTCCTCTGCTGAGAACTGTGTTACTGCATTTGTAGGTCGACGCGCCATGGTCCGGTTCCCCCAGGAAACGGTGGTGGAGGATTTAGTTCCCCACTGCAGAGGAAGAGCGGATGGAAAACCGCTGATCTCTCCTCCTGGGATCTCCTCTCCCGATCCTGCTCCTCTCCACTTTCCTCTGCCTTAACATCCTCTCTCCTCTGTTGATCAATGTTCTCCCCGTGTCTGTCTCTTCGTGAGTCAGTCTCTCGCTCTGCCCTCCATCCTTTTCGCCGTGTGGTTGTGTTGAATTCGGGGTTGGCTCTCTGCTGGTGCATGGCAGTGTTTCTGCAGGCCGCCTCGTGCAGCGTGACAGCTGTCACTGTACCTCAGGCCCCGTCCTCCCTCTGTCTCTCCTTCTGCATCTCTCTCTCTCTCTCTCTCTCTCTCTCTGTGTCATATTTCTCTGTCTCTCGCTCATTTCTCCGTCGTCAGAACTGAAGTCCAGTGATAGTCATGACAGACACACAACCGTCTCTCCCTCCGTGCAGATCACAGCGTCGACTTTGTGGTGATGGACGTGGCAGTGAATGCAGTTGCTGGAGCTCTGAAGGCCTTCTTTGCTGACCTGCCCGACCCCCTCATCCCCTACAGCCTGCACCCCGAACTAGTGGAGGCAGCAAGTGAGCACACACGCACACACACACACACACACACACACACACACACAGACACACACACACCCACACCCAGCAGCCTGCACTACTGTGCAGTGAAGTAAAATGTGGTTTATCATGCAACACAGTCACATGCATGAAAGCACACTTGTGAGAGAGTGAGGTAGAGAGAGAGACAGACCGAGCTGTCTCTCTCTCTCTCTCTCTCTCTCTGTCTGTCTGTCTGTCACACACACACACACACACACACACAGATGAAGTGTATAAGGGTACGGTGAAGTACACACATCACCCACATTCACAAGGCACTCGGTGTCACGTCACACACCCTTAAGAGGCTTTTGCCTGCCCCAGGATGCATCCTCACTGTCATGCATATGCATTGCCCTTGTGTGTGTGTGTGTGTGTGTGTGTGTGTGTGTGTGTGTGTGTGTGTGTGTGTGTGTGTATAATACTCTAGGAATGATGAAGCCGTCTGGCTCACTGCAGCAGATTAACAAGCTCGGTGTTAAAAATACCCTCAAACACATTTACATGTTCACCAGCGTTTTTCTTCCACGTGAAGCTGCTGCTGTCAGCCCGAGTGACATGCGTTTCCATCTTTGTTGGCCGACCTTTGACCTCTGTGCTGTTGGTTGTTTGTGACGTTTGTGCCCCAGGAAGTGGATTTTACAGTTGTTTTACAATTGTGTTACAGTGACTGTGAGCATGGACGACACTGGCGTCCAATGAAAAGTCCCAGACACACTGATGCCAAATGTTTAAGCCGTCACACTGTTTTAAGTTTTTTTTCTGAAGGTTTGAGCGCGCACACACACACACACACACAAACACACACACACACACACACACACACACACACACACACACACACACACACACAGTGGATATCAAAAGTCTTTAATGTGAAGTTGCAACCTATAAATAAAGTGAAAAACGTTCAGAAACATTTCAGGGAAAATAGAAAAATACAAAACCTACAATAACCTGGTTGCAGGAGTGTGCACGACTTTTTATAGCTGGGGGTGTGGCTGTGTCCCGATTTAACCAATCACATTCAATCACATGTTAACTAGGCGTTAGCGTACACCTACCATCAACACAAGTGACTGTGATCAACCCCAAATAACTAAAAATAAACCCAGTAAAGTTCAGCTGGTCCTGTAGGACGACTCTCTGGCCTCTTCTGGGCTGCATCCAGCTGCAGAACTGCTGGTCCACCAAGAGCTTACCGAGCATGACCAGAGGTCATTGTTGAGAGGTATGGATCCGGGGAGGGGTGCAGAAGAACTTCCAAGATGCTACACTGCGAAGACCATCATCAACAAGTGGCACAACAGTGATGTTACCAAGAACAGGACGTTCAAGACTGATGAGAAGACGAGGAGGAAACTGGCCAGGGAGGCTGCCAAGAGGCCTACGGTAACATTAAAGGAGCTGCAGGGACTTCTGACAAGTCCTGGTTGCTCCTACATGTGACAACCATCTCCTGTACTCTTTATATGTCTGGGCTATGGGTAGGATGGCCAGATGGAAGACATTTCACATGAAGACAAAAAAACATCCAAGCCCGGCTACATTTGCTAAAAAAGAAACTTCCAGTCTCCCAAAACCATGCGGAACCATGTGTTCTGGTCTGACGAGACCACGGTTGAACTTTCTGGCCATAATTCCAAAACGTATGTTTGGTACAAAAACAGCCCATCAGCAGAAGAACACCAGAGCCAGGGTGAAGCATGGTGGTGGCGGCAGCATCAGGCTTTGGGGTTTCTGTTCTTCTGCTGGAACTGGAGCTTTAGTCCAGGTGGAGGAAATCATGAACAGCTCCAAAAACCAGTCGATTTTTGCACAAAAAGCGTTCAAGCATCTGGTAGAAATCTGAAGATGGATTCCACCTCTCAGCAGGACATCGACCCAAAGCACCAACAAAGGTAACCGCTTCACCAAAAGAAGATCAGCGTTTTGGAACGGCCCAGCCACAGCCCAGACCTGGATCCAGTAGATCTGTGGGGTGACCTGAAGAGGGCTGTGCATAGGAGATGCCTTCACAATCTGATGGATCTACAACGTTTTTGTAAGGAAGAGTGGGACAATTTTACCAAGTCAAGATGTGCCAAGCTGATGGACTCTTACCCCAAAATACTGTGCTGAAATAAAACCAGAAGATGCTTCAACAGTGTATTGGTTTAGGGATGTGCATACTTATACGACCGGCTTATTGGAAGTTTTGTATTTTTATTTTTACTAAAATGTTCCAGGTTGTCCTTCACTTTATCTTTATAAGTTGTGATTTCACATTTAAAGTGGAAAAAGTTCTGACATAATTTAACCTGGTTTAATTTTTTGACACCACAGAAAGCTGCCATCTTAACAGGGGTGTGTGGACTTGTTATATCCACACATGTGTGTGTTTGTGTGCACACACAGTCTACTGTGATATGACAAAGTCGACACTTGATAAGACAAACACTGCCTGAACAGCAGACAGACAGACTTCATTATGTATTAACATCCATATCTGATAGACGGTTCTGTTAGGTCAGCGTGGAACAGCACTCAGGTTTATTCAGGAAGGGTTCATGTAGGCCAGAGCTCTGGTTCTGGTTCTGGTTCTTATCAGAGTGGAATTATTTTTTTAACAGCACCAATAAATCGTCTGTTAGTGCAATAAAAGCTGCCTGTACTAATATATAAGCGTTATTGCCTTTTGAGCCAAGTCCATCTGTCTTCTGACGATACGGGGGTCCTCCCAGTGTGCAGACGGTCTGTCTTGGCTTCCTCTGGTCAGCTTGTGCTAACAGCTCACTACAGCAATGTTTCCAGCAGGCTGACGGTTGACTTGTGTTGGTGGTTGTTGTCCAACCGGGGGGGAGATTTTATTTTAAATTAGACAAAAGGTTTATGAGTGACTCATGGCGACCAGTTTTATATGTAAACAGGCGTGACCGTTAACTAGCGTTTCAACAGCCATGTGTACTACTGACAGAGGATTTGGGAATGTTAAGTGTGGTTATCCTAACTGGGCGTCTGTCAAAGCCAGGAAGACGCCCAAACAGTGCAGCAGCCGATCGAAGAGAGGAGAAGGACCACAGCTGTCTAAGTGTAAACCACTGGTGATTCTGTGTGTGGTGAGAGTGACGGAACAGTTGAGACGGGTACTTTCCAAACACCACGTCTCAGCTGCTCTCAAACCCCAAAACACACTGCACCAGAAGTTGGTCCACCCCAAGGATCAGGTCCCCCGGCACAAACAGAGCAATATAGTGTAGCTGTGAAGTGCCAAGAGGATTGATGTGACTTGTACATCAGGGAAACTAAACAGACGCTGGCCAAGAAGATGGCACAACACAGGAGAGCTAACATGTCAGACCAGGACTCCACAGTCTACACCATCTACAGGCCAGGACCCCACAGTCCACACCATCTACAGGCCAGGACCCCACAGTCCACACCATCTACAGGCCAGGACCCCACAGTCCACACCATCTACAGGCCAGGACCCCACAGTCCACACCATCTACAGGCCAGGACCCCACAGTCCACACCATCTACAGGCCAGGACCCCACAGTCCACACCATCTACAGGCCAGGACCCCACAGTCCACACCATCTACAGGCCAGGACCCCACAGTCCACACCTTCTACACAGTCCACACCATCTACAGGCCAGGACCCCACAGTCTACACCATTTACAGGCCAGGACCCCACAGTCCACACCATCTACAGGCCAGGACCCCACAGTCCACACCATCTACAGGCCAGGACCCCACAGTCTACGCCATCTACAGGCCAGGACCCCACAGTCCACACCATCTACAGGCCAGGACCCCACAGTCCACACCTTCTACACAGTCCACACCATCTACAGGCCAGGACCCCACAGTCTACACCATCTACAGGCCAGGACCCCACAGTCCACACCATCTACAGGCCAGGACCCCACAGTCCACACCATCTACAGGCCAGGACCCCACAGTCTACGCCATCTACAGGCCAGGACCCCACAGTCCACACCATCTACAGGCCAGGACCCCACAGTCCACACCATCTACAGGCCAGGACCCCACAGTCCACACCATCTACAGGCCAGGACCCCACAGTCTACGCCATCTACAGGCCAGGACCCCACAGTCCACACCTTCTACACAGTCCACACCATCTACCATCTACAGGCCAGGACCCCACAGTCTACACCATCTACAGGCCAGGACCCCACAGTCTACGCCATCTACAGACCATGACTCCACAGTCTACACCATCTACAGGCCAGGACCCCACAGTCCACACCATCTACAGGCCAGGACCCCACAGTCCACACCATCTACAGGCCAGGACCCCACAGTCCACACCTTCTACACAGTCCACACCATCTACAGGCCAGGACCCCACAGTCTACACCATCTACAGGCCAGGACCCCACAGTCCACACCATCTACAGGCCAGGACCCCACAGTCCACACCATCTACAGGCCAGGACCCCACAGTCTACGCCATCTACAGGCCAGGACCCCACAGTCCACACCATCTACAGGCCAGGACCCCACAGTCCACACCTTCTACACAGTCCACACCATCTACAGGCCAGGACCCCACAGTCTACACCATCTACAGGCCAGGACCCCACAGTCCACACCATCTACAGGCCAGGACCCCTCAGTCCACACCATCTACAGGCCAGGACCCCACAGTCTACGCCATCTACAGGCCAGGACCCCACAGTCCACACCATCTACAGGCCAGGACCCCACAGTCCACACCATCTACAGGCCAGGACCCCACAGTCCACACCATCTACAGGCCAGGACCCCACAGTCCACACCATCTACAGGCCAGGACCCCACAGTCCACACCTTCTACACAGTCCACACCATCTACCATCTACAGGCCAGGACCCCACAGTCTACACCATCTACAGGCCAGGACCCCACAGTCTACGCCATCTACAGACCATGACTCCACAGTCTACACCATCTACAGGCCAGGACCCCACAGTCCACACCATCTACACAGTCCACACCATCTACAGGCCAGGACCCCACAGTCCACACCATCTACAGGCCAGGACCCCACAGTCCACACCATCTACAGGCCAGGACCCCACAGTCCACACCATCTACAGGCCAGGACCCCACAGTCCACACCATCTACAGGCCAGGACCCCACAGTCCACACCATCTACACAGTCCACACCATCTACAGGCCAGGACCCCACAGTCCACACCATCTACAGGCCAGGACCCCACAGTCCACACCTTCCACAGGCCAGGACCCCACAGTCCACACCATCTACAGGCCAGGACCCCACAGTCCACACCATCTACAGGCCAGGACCCCACAGTCCACACCATCTACAGGCCAGGACCCCACAGTCCACACCTTCCACAGGCCAGGACCCCACAGTCCACACCATCTACAGGCCAGGACCCCACAGTCCACACCATCTACAGGCCAGGACCCCACAGTCCACACCATCTACAGGCCAGTGGCCACTCTTTCAAGGATGAGAATGTGCACATCCTTGATAGGGAGGAATGCTGGTTTGAACGGAGAGTGAAAGAGACCATCTATGTGAAGAGGGAACGACCATCCCTGAACCGAGGGGGGGGGGGCTAAGAATACATCTGTCACCATCTTACAATGCTGTGATTGCAAACATTCCCAAATCCTCTGTGAATGGAACACATGACCATTGTAACTCTAGTTAGTGGTCACGCCCATACTTGCATATGAAACTGGTCTTTGGTTTGGGTGGTTATGCCACTGTATTGTTTATAAGGGTGGGGACACCTGCAGTCACTATATTGTTTATAAGGGTGGGACACCTGCAGTCACTGTATTGGTAATAAGGGTGGGGTACCTGCAGTCACTGTATTGTTTATAAGGGTGGGGTACCTGCAGTCACTGTATTGTTTATAAGGGTGGGGTACCTGCAGTCACTGTATTGTTTATAAGGGTGGGGTACCTGCAGTCACTGTATTGTTTATAAGGGTGGGGACACCTGCAGTCACTGTATTGTTTATAAGGGTGGGACACCTGCAGTCACTGTATTGTTGATAAGGGTGGGACACCTGCAGTCACTGTATTGTTGATAAGGGTGGGGACACCTGCAGTCACTGTATTGTTTATAAGGGTGGGGACACCTGCAGTCACTGTATTGTTTATAAGGGTGGGGACACCTGCAGTCACTGTATTGTTGATAAGGGTGGGGACACCTGCAGTCACTGTATTGTTTATAAGGGTGGGGACACCTGCAGTCACTGTATTGGTAATAAGGGTGGGGTACCTGCAGTCACTGTATTGTTTATAAGGGTGGGGTACCTGCAGTCACTGTATTGTTTATAAGGGTGGGGACACCTGCAGCCAATGTATTGTTTATAAGGGTGGGGACACCTGCAGTCACTGTATTGTTTATAAGGGTGGGGACGCCTGCAGTCACTGTATTGTTTATAAGGGTGGGGACACCTGCAGTCACTGTATTGTTTATAAGGGTGGGGACGCCTGCAGTCACTGTATTGTTTATAAGGGTGGGGACACCTGCAGTCACTGTATTGTTTATAAGGGTGGGGACACCTGCAGTCACTGTATTGTTTATAAGGGTGGGGACACCTGCAGTCACTGTATTGTTTATAAGGGTGGGGACACCTGCAGTCACTGTATTGTTTATAAGGGTGGGGACACCTGCAGTCACTGTATTGTTTATAAGGGTGGGGACACCTGCAGTCACTGTATTGTTTATAAGGGTGGGGACACCTGCAGTCACTGTATTGTTTATAAGGGTGGGGACACCTGCAGTCACTGTATTGTTTATAAGGGTGGGGACACCTGCAGTCACTGTATTGTTTATAAGGGTGGGGACACCTGCAGTCACTGTATTGGTTATAAGGGTGGGGTACCTGCAGTCACTGTATTGTTTATAAGGGTGGGGACACCTGCAGTCAGGTGAGACTGAAGAGGTCACTTAGATGATGATGATGAAACATTTCTCCCAATAAATGTTGTGTCCAGGTGACCTGATTCAGCCTTCTTTGATTTAACAAAGCTAAAATTAAACCACCAACTACCAAAATACAGACAACATATTTCATTGTTTCACCAGGGAAAATAACACACTGGACCACTGCTACCCTATTCTTAAAGATGTGTATCACTCTGTCCCCCGGGCAGCTTTGGGCACTCTGGTCACTACTTGGCTCTCCTTATTCCAACCCACAGGCAGAAACTAATATCTGCAAAGCTCGCGGTTAAAACTGTGAAGAAATGGACCAGCAAAGCAAAGCAGGAACTGCAAGACTGTTTTGACTGCACTGATAGGAGTGTAGTTGAAACTGCAACTGGCAACCTACACAAACTAACTGACAATGTGACAGCTTACATCAGCTTTTGTGAAGACATGTATGTGCCTACCAAGACCCTCTCTCTGCACATATAGCAATAAGCCATGGTTCACAGCCAAACTAAGAGGACTTCAGCAGGCCAAGCAGGATGCCTACAGCAGTGGGGATAGATCCCTGTACAAGCAGGCCAGAAATTCACTGACAAAGAAGATCAGACTGGCTAAAAGAATCTGTACTAAAAAGCTGGTTTTCAGCCAACAGCCCTGTGTCAACGTGGAGGGGCCTGCAAGACATCACAAACTACAGAAGACCATCCCCCCATGCTGAGGCAGACAAAGACCTGGCTGACGACCTGCATGTGTTATATTGCAGGTTGGAGAGAGACAAATTCACACCCTCCTCCTCTCCAACCCAATGACCACAGTCCCCATCACACCTCTGGCAACCCACCTACT
>NC_079226.1:3134102-3139102 GCF_029633865.1 Lampris incognitus
AAGTCATATACGGAATAAGAAGTTATATACAGACTAAGAAGTTATATACAGAAAAAGAAGTTATATACAGAATAAGAAGTCATATACTGAATAAGAAGTCATACAGAACAAGAAGTTATATACAGAATAAGAAGTCATATACAGAAAAAGAAGTCATATACAGAATAAGAAGTCATATACAGAATAAGAAGTCATATACAGAATAAGAAGTTATATACAGAATAAGAAGTCATATACAGAATAAGAAGTCATATACAGAATAAGAAGTCATATACAGAATAAGAAGTTATATACAGAATAAGAAGTCATATACAGAATAAGAAGTTATATACAGAATAAGAAGTTATATACAGAATAAGAAGTCATACAGAACAAGAAGTTATATACTGAATAAGAAGTCATATACGGAATAAGAAGTTATATACAGACTAAGAAGTTATATACAGAAAAAGAAGTTATATACAGAATAAGAAGTCATATACTGAATAAGAAGTCATACAGAACAAGAAGTTATATACAGAATAAGAAGTCATATACAGAAAAAGAAGTCATATACAGAATAAGAAGTCATATACAGAATAAGAAGTCATATACAGAATAAGAAGTTATATACAGAATAAGAAGTCATATACAGAATAAGAAGTCATATACAGAATAAGAAGTCATATACAGAATAAGAAGTTATATACAGAATAAGAAGTCATATACAGAATAAGAAGTTATATACAGAAAAAGAAGTCATATACAGAAAAAGAAGTTATATACAGAATAAGAAGTTATATACAGAATAAGAAGTCATACAGAACAAGAAGTTATATACTGAATAAGAAGTCATATACGGAATAAGAAGTTATATACAGACTAAGAAGTTATATACAGAAAAAGAAGTTATATACAGAATAAGAAGTCATATACTGAATAAGAAGTCATACAGAACAAGAAGTTATATACAGAATAAGAAGTCATATACAGAAAAAGAAGTCATATACAGAATAAGAAGTCATATACAGAATAAGAAGTCATATACAGAATAAGAAGTTATATACAGAATAAGAAGTCATATACAGAATAAGAAGTCATATACAGAATAAGACGTTATATACAGAATAAGAAGTCATATACAGAATAAGAAGTTATATACAGAATAAGAAGTCATATACAGAATAAGAAGTTATATACAGAATAAGAAGTCATATACAGAATAAGAAGTCATATACAGAAAAAGAAGTTATATACAGAATAAGAAGTTATATACAGAATAAGAAGTCATATACAGAATAAGAAGTCATATACAGAAAAAGAAGTTATATACAGAATAAGAAGTTATATACAGAATAAGAAGTCATATACAGAACAAGTCATGCAGAACAAGAAGTCATATACAGAATAAGAAGTTATATACAGAATAAGACGTCATATACAGAATAAGAAGTTATTTACAGAATAAGAAGTCATATACAGAAAAAGAAGTTATATACAGAATAAGAAATCATATACAGAAAAAGAAGTCATATACAGAAAAAGAAGTTATATACAGAATAAGAAGTTATATACAGAATAAGAAGTCATATACAGAATAAGAAGTCATATACAGAATAAGAAGTCATATACAGAATATGAAGTTATATACAGAATAAGAAGTTATATACAGAATAAGAAGTCATATACAGAATAAGAAGTTATATACAGAATAAGAAGTTATATACAGAATAAGAAGTCATATACAGAATAAGAAGTTATATACAGAATAAGAAGTCATATACAGAATAAGAAGTCATATACAGAAAAAGAAGTTATATACAGAATAAGAAGTCATACAGAACAAGAAGTCATATACAGAATAAGAAGTTATATACAGAATAAGAAGTTATATACAGAATAAGAAGTCATATACAGAATAAGAAGTCATATACTGAATAAGAAGTCATACAGAACAAGAAGTTATATACAGAATAAGAAGTCATATACAGAAAAAGAAGTCATATACAGAATAAGAAGTTATATACAGAATAAGAAGTCATATACAGAATAAGAAGTCATATACAGGATGAGAAGTTATTTGTAGAATAAGGTATATTTACAGGGTGGTTCGGGCTGTATGCAGTGTTCATGAACAGGGAGCACAGTAGGGCAGGTAGATGTTTTGCACTGTGTTTGTACATGTGAGTGTGTATGAATGTGTACATGGATGTCATGTTGTGGTGTGGAGAGAGGGTCAAAGGGGGTGGGTGGTGGGCAGTGTAGTATCGACTGCTGTTCTTGTGGCGTGAGGTTCTGGTTTTTATAGACATAGCCTCTTGCCAGAGGGGAGAGTTTTGAAGAGACCATGGCCTGGGTGGGAAGGGTCGACTATGATCTTTCCTGCTGGCCTTGGTGTCCTTGAGGTGTGCAGGTCCTGGAGGGATGGCAGGTTGCAGCCAATCGCCCTCTCATACATTGCTGTCTTCCCTTGTCCTTGACAGTGGCAGCAGCCTAGCAGATAGTGATGGAGGAGGTGAGGGTGGACTCAATGATGGCAGTGTAAAAGTGCGCCATCATTGGCTTTGGCGGGTTGAACTTTTTCAGCTGCCGCAGGACGTACAACCTCTGCTGTGCCTTCTTGGTGAGGGGGCTGATGTACAGCTCCCACTGGAGTTCCTGGGTGATGATGATGCCCAGGAAGTGGAAGGATTCCACAGTGTCGACTGTGGAGCTACACAGGGTGATGGGGGCGGGTGGGGCTGGGTTCTCTCTGAAGTTCACAACCATCGCCACTGTCTTTAGAGCGTTGCGCTCCAAGTTGTTTTGGTCGCACCAGCAAACCAGATGGTCAGTCTCCCACCTGTAGGTGAGGTGGACTCATCCCCACCAGAGATGAGCGCAGTGAGGGCGGTGTCGTCAGCAAACTTCAGGAGCTTGACTGACTGGTCACTGGAAGTGCAGCTGTTTGCATAAAGGGGGAAGAGTAGAGGGGAAAGGACACAGCCTTGAGGGGAACCGGTGCTGATGGACTGGGAGTCAGAGACATGTTTCCCCAGCTTCACGGGGAAACTCGTCTCTGACTCCTGTATGAATTCTGAACAAGAGACACGTATGTTATTGACAGAAAAGACATTTTATACAAAACAATGAGAAGTTCTGGGATCAAAAACATTTTTTTATAATAAAGAATATTTAATATAAGTATAAAATATTTATTTTACCCAACTTTGCCCTTTAAAATCAGTCTCCTACTGGTGGCCACTGGGAGCTTCCCGGTCTTTGTGATATTTTGTGAATATTAAATTGAAGTAACTATTACACTATGTCATCAGTCTAAGTTCTCTTAGTGTGTGTGTGTGTGTGTGTGTGTGTGTGTGGAGGGGGGTGTAAAAGTGTTGATTGACTTTAATCAGAGAGAAACAAGATGGCCGAGGATAACGTTCTTTACGTTTTGTCCGCAGGGTGAGCCACCACAGTAAGACCACCTTAATGACGGCCGACAACCTGTCTATCTGCTTCTGGCCCACACTGATGCGCCCAGACTTTGAGAACAAAGACACGCTGTCCACCACCAAGCTCAACCAAGCGGTCATCGAGTCCTTCATCCTCCAGACAGACTACTTTTTCTATGGCGGCGAGGTGGCCGAAAGCTCCAGCAGCGAGGGCACGCCGCCCCCCCACTGCCACAATATGGTAGAGGCCCTCTTGCCCCTCCAACTGCCCCCTCCACTACAGCCCCAACAAATCCAACACACACTTCAGCCTGACCCCCTCATATAGATAAACGAGAAATTGAGATGGGTAGCAGCACTCTTGACAAGACTTACGGCTGTAGATGGATGCTTGTGAAAAATGAAGTTGTGACCTTTAGGTTACGAACCAGTCTCTCTAACCACTAGAGGATGCTGTCTCTACCAAGACAAGTAATGACCACTCCCAAATCTCTACTGATGGAGTTGAATCAGACTGAATAATGGTTGAGCAACTCACTCATATGACAAATTCTAAAATAGATGAGAGAATTAAACTTGGACATGGCCTGTGGTGAAGTCACTGATACACCAATTACAGATCAATAAATCTGACTGGCGCCTCCCTGCTTCGAGGACAGTTCACATGCAACCAGTCTGTCTGGGTTGAATTGAACTGGCTTGGCTGAGTCTGGTCCAGCACATGGTTGAAAACACTAATGCTTTACCAGGGTTGGTCTCTGACTCCGGACTTTGACAGCGCTGCAGTTTAACATCAGTAATAACACCAGCGAAGAAGAGTTGACTGTGAAAAACAAGTCAAACTCTCATTCATGACATAAGGATTAGTCTTCTCTCTCAATGCCATAGAGCAGTAAAGTTGCAGGTCTTGGCACGCTGGGTGCTGCTGCTGCCACCGGCTCCAGGATTTGGTCCACTGAAGGTGGCACGTTTTCCACAGAGAAACCCCCACATGACTGCAACTCATCTCAGATAGGATGAAACCACCGGCGCCCACTTCTCAACAAAGCTGAATGACTGACGGACAGATGGACGGACTCGTCACATGACTCTCTAGTCAACAGACTGACGGACTCACTGACACTATCAGTCAGTGGACTGGCTGACTTAACAGACGCTTGGTTATCTGCTGGCTGACTTGTTGGTGGCCAGCGTGCTGAAAGACTCATTTGATTGGATGGATGACTGTTTGGCACATGGACCGACCGACGTACAAGCTAACTGATCCGTTCGCTGACTGGCTGACTGGCTGACTGGAAGTTCACGCCAACTGAATGGAAGTCTCGACTCCGCCCAGAGCTTTTCCTCCTCCTCTGAAGTCCCCTGAGCCAGGTCCACGACCTCCGCGTGACCTCCTTGAGTGGTCAAAGAGCTGGACTTCCCCCTCACTAAGTGACCAGAACCTCGTGGAACATAGACGGCCGACTGAAAAGACAAAACAACAAAAACAAATGGATTTGCTAACTCGACACCTTGCAGAAATATAAGGAAAATATATTTATACTAGCAAGTTATTTTTGGGGTGTTGGTTTATGTTTTAAAAAAGAA
>NC_079226.1:3141602-3166602 GCF_029633865.1 Lampris incognitus
TGGTTGAAGGACTCTACTGGTTGTAGAACTCTACTTGTTGAAGAACTCTAGTGATTGAAAAACTCTACTGGTTGAAGAACTCTACTGGTTGAAAAACTCTACTTTCACCCACACTGGCCCTTTCTGGATAAGATTGCCCACCCCTGGAATCCATCCGTTCATTAAGATTGACGTTCACGATGCCTGTTCTAAGTCATTCTTAACCCTGTGTAACCCGGATCAGATGGGTTTTGATCATTTCTGAAACACATGGGCTGAAAACTAGTTCCCACTACTGTTGCAGGGCAGAACAGAAAATCGACACCAGCGCACATTCAGACATCCTGCCGTCTTCAGGATGTTTGAATGTGCGCTGGTGTAGTCAATGAATTGGTCGATGAATTGTGATATCATTTCCTCCACACAGATAAAGTATTTATTCTAATCAAGCTTAATGATTGGAGTATGAGATGCGAGCTTCCCGCCACATAGTGTATGAAGACTGCAGGTCCATCCCATTTCAGACTCGTTGATGCTTCTGTCTATGCCGGTTTATGGGATAAGACACTTGCAGAATAATCAAACACACTGACATGGGGCAGAGAGCGGGCGCTGCACTGCCATGTATAGGTTGAGCATTTAACTAGTGTCACACTGCGGACCATGCCCCATGTCTCCACGTCTCCATTTCCTCCTGTTTCCATCCAAATGATGCGAAAATCTCAAGTGAATTTCCAAAAAGTTGGACAAAAGTGAGAATCTGTGTTTCCATCAAATGCTGTTGTGTGGATATTCTGACAAAGGCAGGACAAGAAAACATCAGCTAATCACAATGGCGAGATGTGACTCAGGATGACTTGCTGTTGTCCTTCAGTCTAGGACATGACGCGCTTTATTGACTGTGACTGAACTGAAGACTGACTCATAACCAAGTCTACCAAATGTATGGAGAGCAGTTCACTAACCAGCTTTATGATGCATGGGACACAGTACATCATCATTCATCACACATGTCTGTTTCCATCACCAAATCACATTTCCCCTTCATCCATATGCCAAGTTTTGCGCCTTACCCTGCAGTATTTAGGCATTTATTTTGAATTTATTGTGTTTCTGTTCCGATTTTCCTATGTGCAGATTCAAAATGCACACACAACCGTTGGATGGAAACTGACTTGGTGACACTTAGTAAATAGAAAAGCAGTGACATCTTGAGAGAGGTGTGGCCAGCAGTGCAACACTAGTTGAAATGTCCAACCTGTAGGGGGCAGTGTAATGCTCACTTTCTGTCCTATGTGACTTCTTTGTTTCATTACTCTTTACCCCCTTGATCCCTCCACACTCCATAGTGAGACAGGCTGGGCAAGAGAGAGGGAGACAGATAGGGTGTTTCAGGGAAGGTGGAAATACTGAATGATCAATAGCAACTGGATTGAAACCCTGACACAGCATGGGTTTTCTATTACCGACTTGTCCAGGGGTAGACTGTTTGTATTGGGAAGACGAAGCAGACTGATGTTCTTGAAATGTTTATTCAGGAGTAGAGAAGCACACCTGGTCGTGTCTGCCAGACGTCTGGTGTCTCCGCATGTCTCTACTGGCTGGTCTGAATTCAGCATTAAAGAGACTCGACAGTTTGAGAGAGGAAGTGAACATTAAGAGAACAAGGACACTCTGAAGGCAATAAAGTATCCTGAATGGAACGGTCTAGAGTTTGGTTCTAGACTCACCCTCTGGCTTTTTCTACTTTATTGGATTCTGAACTCGCCTGAGAAAATCTTGGTACTTTGAAGGGAATAAGCAAACAATTGTTAGATTGGTAAAGACACAAGAGCACACTGAAGGTGATTTAAAATCCAGAATGGCATGCAGCCCTCGGTCCATTCCAGATTATGATTCTAGACCTCTGTGAAAGGACACGTCGAGGGACTATGACACTAAACTGTCCTGACAGGATGAGGGCACGCTTATCCTGAACTGAACAGAGCCAGCAGGTGGTTCTTCACATAGAGGACGAGGGCACATTCAAAGGGATGGGGGTTGGAATGGACCACAGCCGAGAGGGTTTCATTCCAGAGAGAGGAGGCGTTTGGGACTCAGCAGCTGCTAGATATTAAATGATTAAGCTTTTCTGTAGTTTTCTCATCAATCAACTGTTTTTATCATTTTGTTCATAAAATCTGCTCTCATCCAAGTCGAACCGGTGTACAAACCAACTCCTCAGATTTTAACGTCATCCGCTGTGTATTATAGTAAATAAAATGATTTTGAGAAATGGAAAAACTCTAAAGTTTTTTTTCTCCATATTGTTTCCAAATAAAGTTTCTTTTTTTCCAAACATATGTGTTAGTGGGATTTTTCAATCAATTCAAACAACTTTACTGAATGGAAAGCCGTCTGTCAGGTGTCGGTGACGGTAGCGCTGTTGTTGCTTTTCTTTAAAGGCGTCTTGACCTGTTGAGGAATTCCAAGGTTGCTTCTGCTGGGTCGGTTTGGGGTTCCTGGGGCCTCATTCATCAATAGTTCGTACTTACATATGTGTTCTTACACACCCGTAGAGTGGTTTGGCCCTCCGTGTTGTCTGACAGGCAGCACAAAGCCTGGTGGTTATTTGTGATTCCTCCCCTTGACGTCTGCTGCCCACCTCTTGCAGCGAGGCGTCAGCAGGCCTGTACTGTACACACGCCACTTCACATGATGCTGGTAGAGAAAGTGGGTTTATTGTGTTAGTCCCACTAAAATTGGACTTTTAAAATACTTGTAAACCTGTTAGTCCGACTGAAGTCGTACTAAATCCAATTTCTTGAAGTGGGACTAACACGCCTTGGTGATGCGGTTGGGGCTGGATTTACTCTGGCATGTGTACGCTCCAATCGGCCCCGAACTGGCCTAGGCGTTCTGGGCTTGATCCATAGTTCCCGCGGCGGTCTAACAGTCCAATAGCAACCAGCTGAAAGGGGGCATAGCGCCACCTACCGTACCGGGGTCGGACATACTTCCGTCAATAAATCGATTCTCCCCCGGTTCTTGTATACTGGGACAACGACAGTAGTCCAATTCCATGGCCTACTGGAGCTGGAGCCGCAGCTCGACTTCACTGTGCATGTAAACGCACTGAGAGTTGGCCAACTGGGGTCTACATTCAGGGGTTACCCGGGTTCTACACCGCCTGAGGAGGGCTGAGAGAGCCCATGGGTTGCAAGAATACATTTGTATGAACAGACGAGTGATGAATGAGGCCCCTGGGTCTATTGAAGCCTACGGTAAACTGCTCCAAATCTGTTTCGTAAAAAAGCAAATAGTTCCATATCCGCGGTTTAATATTGTAGCAAATACGGGGGGGCAGCCGGGAACCGCCGCAGCCGGGACGCGAACCGGGATCTCCCGCACCACTGCCGACAACGTTAATCAGCCGGCTAGCGGGTCTATTTATCCGTGTACGTCACACTACCCCCCCCCCCGCCTTCGGGAAGCGCGTCCCCGCACTTCAGCATACACGCCTCTGGGCGCACGCGCTTCGGATGGCCTCACGGTCTCACCACCCCACTTCTGACACCAATGTAGCGAATTGGGGGGGGGGGGGCAGCAGCGGTACCCCGGCTGCTGCCCCGGGTTCGCGTCCCGGCTGTGGCGGTTCCTGGACTGCCCTCCGAATTCGCTACAATATAGTTTTAGGAACGGAAATTATTTTCATCTGCTAACCAGACACTTTGGATCACCATTCATTTACGAGCATAATTTCAGGCCACATCAAGTTGAACCGAAAATATAAACCAGACAATATCAAAACGAAAGTTCACCTGCTTATTTCTGATCAAAATGTTTCTCTTTAAAAACCTCATTCATACGGACAAATTAAAAACCCACCAAAGCTCAGCAGCAGATGTTATCCAGCTGTTATCCAGTCAGCAGAGGTCAGAAACAATGTGAAAAAAGGTCTACGAAAGGAAACCTTGTCTTTGAATAATTATTAACACTAAGCAACATACAGCAGTGACTATTAACTTAATTCTTGGTAGATGGACTAAAACATTGTTTTTTTATAGAAAATTTCCATTTTAGATTTTAAAAAGTTCTGTTTGCTGGAAATGAGTTTCTGATTCTTTCACTGACTTTAGTGGAGATGAGCTCAGCGGAATGTAAACTGTGGAAAGGACTTATGGAGCGCGACACATCATGGTGACCAGACACCAGACTGTTGAGAAGGAAGGCGGCGCCATCTAGCGGCCCAGAGCTGAGCTACAGCGGCCTCTACGGGACACATTTGGAAAATGTCTCATGTCTTGGTTTGCGCCTTTATCGGTCGGGTGTGACGTCGTTTCCGTTGAGCATTTGGGGGTGAGTGCTGGGACAGGCCCCAGCGTCCCCGCCACCCTGACCGCAGGATGAGCGGGTCGGGTCGGATAGTGGCCGGATGGACGGTCACAGCTCAGAGTTGGATGCATTTTAATAAGACGCGGGTTATTGAACGGCCGCATCTCATGAAGGTCACATGATCTCACCCGCGACCACAGAATGGAAGATTCCTGCATCGTTTTAGCAGTTTTCTTTCCTCTTTTTACATTTGTGCAAACAAGA
Source organism: Lampris incognitus (assembly GCF_029633865.1). Classification (NCBI taxonomy): domain Eukaryota; kingdom Metazoa; phylum Chordata; class Actinopteri; order Lampriformes; family Lampridae; genus Lampris; species Lampris incognitus. The sequence continues at coordinate 3,146,160 of NC_079226.1, forward strand.
GAAGATATCTCAGCCGTCTTACTCGGGTAATTCATTACATGTGCAATAATTCTTCTTCTTCGGCTTGTTGCCTGTTTCTCAGGGGTCGCCCCAGCGGAGTTTTGCCCTCGCCAGCTTTCTTTGTGACGCATCGCTCCTCTCCAACCCTCCACATGCGCTCCTCTATCTGGTCTCGTCATATTGTCCTTTGTTTAATTATTAATTTGTTTGTTTAATTAATTAATTAATATTTTATAAAGAAATAATTAGTACACAATTACATGTGTAAACTACTAATAATAACGGGTCTGACCCTTTAGCCGAGCGGTTAGTGACGTCGCCTTGTGGTGCAGTACACCCCGTATCGAATCCCGCACCGGGTAAGAACATAACCGGTTACATTGGTGGCAGCGGCGGGATCCGGAAGTGTGCAGATCCTCAGAAGTCTCTTCGGAGCGCGGGAAGAACAAAGCGCGAGGCCGCGCTTCCGGGGAGGGTGACGACTGTAAACTACTAATAAGACACGTTAGCCCCTAGCTAGCTAACGGATCTGAGCCTTTAGCCGAGCGGTTAGTGATGTCGCCTTGTGGTGCAGTACACCCGTATCGAATCCCGCACCGGGTAAGAAAATAACCGGTTACACGTGTGAAATGATGAAACGTATAAAAGGTTTTTGGTCCTCATCAAAAATTCAAGTTGTGCTGGTCCACGGACGTCGCTGCCAGCTGTTTCCAGCTTCCGCCTGCATGAGCGGCGGCTTCGTGAGCTCGACAACTTTTATTTTCTTACTCTCTCTTCTCCATATTCTGCCCTAACCTCTTCCGTTGTTCTGATTTAGCCATGTTCTGTGTTTAGTTCCCTTATCGCTAGATCATCTAGTTTTCTTTCTCATACGACTCCTGTGTTTAGTAGGCAGCATCTCCTCCCTAGTTTGTTACTAGCTTTGAGCTTAGCCTAGCTTAGCAGTTAGCTCTGTTACATTCGTAGTCAAAGCAGCCGCGTTAAAACGATGGGGCGTTCTCGTCAGATCCGACTGTGGCCGCCGTCCGGAGGGGCGGAGTCGGCGTGTGTTCGTCACATGAATGCGTCTGCGTGCGTGTGAGAAAAAGCAGTGGTTCGGCCTGGAGTCGCCTTGCGACTCCTTCCAGACTGCCGGCCTGGAGTCGCCTTGTCTCCTTCCAGACTGCCGGCCTGGAGTCGCCTTGTCACGGAGGTGGCGAGGCGTCTCCTTCCAGACTGCCGGCCTGGAGTCGCCTTGTCACGGAGGTGGCGAGGCGTCTCCTTCCAGACTGCCGGCCTGGAGTCGCCTTGTCACGGGCGAGGCGACTCCTTCCAGACCGCCGGCCTGGAGTCGCCTTGTCACGGGCTTTGCATGCCTCCAGCTGTGCTTTGCATGCCTCCAGCTGTGCTTTGCATGCCCCCAGCTGTGCAGAAGAGGCGAGTCTCTTCAGAGCACGGTGGAGGCTTTTGTGGAGAGGGGATCTTCCAACTGGCCTAAAGCAACCGCTGAATTCAGTTTGCACGAGAAATCGCCAATACACACAGACGCTATCTGAACACTGTCTGAACACTGTCTGAACACTGTCTCTGGGTTACAGCAAACGCCAATAAGTGCCCTTCTTTCAGACAGTGTAGCTAAAAGACAACAGACGGCAAGACGTGTCCTGGAGATTTGTTTTCTTCTCTCGGAAGAAAGGGATGGCCACTGAGAGGAGACACAATGCGCGACAACATTCTCTACGAATTAATGTCGGATGAGTGGCTCATGAGGCGAGACAACTGGGTTGGCAACACAATCTGCGCATTTGGTTCAGAGGACAGAGGTATCCCGTGCACCAGGCTGTGGGTTTTACGGACTGGCAGCTGGTGGCGCAACAGATCTCAGCGCTGCGGAGCAGGTTTCCGGCTGCCTTCATACGTTGACAAGGATCTCGAGACACACCGTGACTTTGTAGGACGTTATAACTGCCCGGACACTGCAGCAGCAGCAGCAGCGGCGGCGGCAGCAGCAGCAGCAGAGACACTGGCTAGCTGTTTGAAGACGTTCTACTGAGCCTCAACATTCCCATTGCTCGTCATCTTCAGGAGTACTGCTGGACTCTGTCAGGCCGTTGGTGCGGTGTTCAGGCCCGGCTGAAAGAAGTGGGCCCACACCCACTGCATGTACCCTGCTGTAATCACGCCCTGCAGGTTACTGTTAACTGTATCTCTGAAGAGCTCAAGGAGCTGAAAGGAAAGCTGACGCACAGCGAAGCGAGAGGGGGTAAAGCAGAGGAGAAGATCCAGAGTGTGGAAAGCAAGGTGCTGGAGCTGCCACGATACAAACGAAGAGGGAACCTGCGACTCCACGGGCGAACTGAGGAAGAGGGAGGAGACGTCCGCAGAAAGGTCACAGAAACCTGCCCAAACATGGCTCCTGACCACCGGGAGACCTTCCCGGAGGTGCTCGACTCGGTGCACCTGTGCTGGGGCAAAGACGCGAGTCTCCAGCAGCACCACTGCCCCGTGTAGTAATCATGCAGTTCACCATGAGGCGTCTTCCAGACATTATCTGGAAGAAGTGCCTTTCATCATGTGAGCTAATATGACTCAGGAGTTATTTTCCCTTATTCGTTTTCTAAATATACAATATGCTGTTGTTGCTGCTAAAAACACGTGTTATGTAATGACAGAGTAGTTCTGTTCTCTCTGTAATTTACACACTTTTTCTCAGGGTGAAAAGTTCGTTACACTCAACATTTCATCTTTATCTTTTGTTTCTTTGAATGCTCGAGGATTAAGGGACAATACGAAAAGGAAAGCACTGCTATTATATGCTAAAAGCCTGAATACTGAGTTTTGTTTGATACAAGAATCTCATTCTGAACCTAATGACATTAGATTCTGGAAATCCCAATGGGGAGAGGACTTGTGGATGTCTCATGGCACAAACCACTCAGCAGGAACTCTGACTTTGAAACACAAGTTTAAAGGGAAAGTTATCTCTTCACAGACAGATCCAAAAGGTCACTTTATTTTGTTGGTTATTTCATTTAATGACCAGGTACTTTTATTGGGAAACGTTTATGGTTATAACAACAAACAGGAGAATATTACCTTAATGCATTCAGTAAATGCAAAAACTGATTCTATAATAAGTAAATTTGCAGATCTAAAGATCATATTCGGAGGAGACTGGAATCATTCAATTAATGATATGTTAGATAGATGGCCAAATAAAAGTAATACAAATAATAGTTATTTGTTAGATTTCATAAATGAAAGAGATCTGATTGATATTTGGAGGTATAAGAATCCTACAGTTAAAGAATTTACGTGGAAGAACAGGTCAGGGTCATTACAGTCTCGTATTGACTATTGGTTGATTTCTGATCCATTATCTGAACATGTCTCTTCAGTTGAAATGTTACCAACACCCTTGACGGATCATAAAACTCTCTTTTTGGAGCTGTATATGTCTACTAGTCATCAAACTAAAAGAGTCAACTCATATCGGAAATTAAATAATTCTCTTTTATTGAATGAATCTTTGGTAAAGGAGATTAAAATAAAAATAGATGAATGCTGGGATAGGGCATGTGCTGAAAATATGTATGGCAAAAATTGGGAGTTCATGAAATTTGAATTAAGGTCCCTTATAATGAAAAGAGGAGCTGAAATAGTTAAAAGCAGAAAAAAAGAAGAAAGAAATGATTTCTGAAATTATTGCTTTATCATCACAGCCACTTGAGAATTTATCAGAGGATAACAAGAACAGACTTCAAATTCTACAATTAAAATTAGGTAATCTATATATTCACAAGGCAAAAGGAGCCTTTGTGCGCTCTAGGAGGAGATGGCTTGAGGAGGGGGAGCAAAACTCCAGCTATTTCTTCAAATTAGAGAAACGACATAATACACTTTGCAGCATGACCAAACTCTGTTCAGATGGTGTCATCACACAAGACCCTAAAAAGATTTCTGAGACATGTGAACTATTTTATATAGACTTATGTAAGTCTAAACTGTCAACAAATGACATGGAAAGTTTCTTCAACTCTTTAGGTAATATTGAGAGCATCAGCAATGCTAATAAAGATTTGTTTGATGCCCCCATCACAACATTGGGTGTTGAGGATGCTATTAAAAAACGAAACTCAGTAAGAGTCCTGGGAATGACGGATTAACCTCAGAGTTATATAAATGTTTCTCCAAGGACTTATCACGCTTTTTACATAAAGTACATATAGAAAGCATTGCTAATGAAAAGCTCCCTCCTTCACTGTCTCAGTGGTTGATCACTTTGATTCCCAAACCGCAAAAAGACTATTTGTTGTTAGATAACTGGAGACCTATTTCACTCTTGAACAATGACTACAAGATAATTGCTATGTGTTTGGCTAAAAAATTGAAAAGTACACTTAATGACATTATTGATGAAACCCAGTCTGGTTTCATGACTGGTAGACACATAACAAACAACATAAGACGGGTGATTGATATCTTGGATCATTCAGAATTAATTACAGATAACAGCTTCATTCTTTTTTTAGATTTTTATAAAGCTTTTGATCCCATTGAACACAAATTCATATTTAAAGCACTTGACATTTTTGGTTTTGGGAATATGTTTAAAAAGTCTGTCAAAACGTTATATGCAGGTGCAAATAGTTCAATCAAACTCCCATATGGCACTACTAAAAGATTTAACTTCAATCGTGGAATCCGTCAAGGTTGTCCGATCTCGGCATATCTCTTCCTTCTTCCTATGCAATTACTCTCCATTCATTTCAAAAACAGTGATGTATTGGGTCTCTCTATTGTTGGCAGAACACTGTCTATCACTCAACTTGCAGATGATACAACACTTTTTTTAAAGGATACATTTCAAGTTAATAAAGCAATCAAAGTCATTAACTCTTTCTCAATGGCCTCCGGCCTTAAACTGAACATTTCAAAATGTGAGCTTCTTCCTGTTCATAGTTGCACAGATACTATTATTTCTGGGATCCCTGTGAAGCATATGGTTAAATATCTTGGTATTATAATTGAAAAAGACCAAAGCTCCAGACTATCTGAAAATTTTAATCCACTTATGGTTTCAGTCCAATAGAGGTTTAACCTTTGGCTTCAAAGAGATTTGTCTATTACTGGAAGATCCTTGGTAGCTAAAGTTGAAGGCCTCTCCAGACTTATATATGCAGCTATGGCACTTGATGTCTCAAAAGACATATGCACTAAAATTGACAGAATATTATTTGAATTTATCGGGAAAAAAAGAATGCATTATATTAAGAAGAATGTCATGATAAATAAGTTATGTTCTGGTGGGATTCATTCTTTAGACTTCACCTCCTTAAGCTCTTCTTTTAAAGTCAAATGGATCAAACTTTTCTTAAAAAATCCCAACTCAATCTGGAATTTTATTACTGCCCATATATTTAATTCACTTGGAGGAATGCATTTTCTCCTAAGGTGCAATTACAATATTTATAAATTACCGATAAAACTGTCCAACTTTCATAGTCAACTTTTGTTATCCTGGTCAATGATGTACTCACACAATTTTTCTCCCCATAAATATTTCATTTGGAACAATCAAGATATTAGGTTTAAGAACAAATCTTTATATATTAAGAGATGGGTTGATAATAACATTTTACTTGTTAGTCAATTACTGAATGCCAATGGTCAGCTTTTCACTTATGAAGAATGTCTTTCTGTATATGGTTTCCCTGTTACACCAAGAGAATATTCTATTGTATTTGATGCAATACCAGATGGAGTTAGAAGGTTATTGTTGTCTGCTCCTAAAGGTAAAAGTTGTACTATTCCAGGTTTAACTCCTGATGACATATATATATTGGTAACTTGTGTCCTTTATTAAGTGATAAAGCCACTAATCAGTGCCTTAGAAATATTATTCAGAGAGACATTGTTTCTAAACCTGCAGCCGTTTTCTACTGGAATAATATTTATAATGACATAGATTGGAGGAACACTTGGATTTTATCACGAACATATTGTCTTACAAATAAGGTACGAGAAGTTACATTTAAACTGCTTCACAGATGTTATCCAGTCAAGTCCCTTCTTGTAAAATACAAGATTAATATTGACACACTCTGTTCTTCCTTTTGTGGCAATGTGGATGAAACCATATGTCATTTATTTTGGGATTGTACTTACTCTCATGTTTTTTGGATTGATCTAAATAATCCCATAAATAACAAAACTGACTCTTCTTGTAAACTGGACATCCAACATGTTTTATTTGGTCTGTCACAAAATGAGGAAATAAGTTCAGAAAAAATGTATATTATCAACCTTCTATTAATATTTGCTAAATTTCATATTCATTGTACCAAATTTGCACACCAGCGTCCAAACATTAGTGTATTCAAAGCACTTCTCTCATCCTGTTTAGGATCTTTAAAAGCATGTATGAATCCTAAAGCCAGCAAAACCAGAAGACTATGTGAAGAATATAACTTAACTTAAATCCTCTATCTCCAGCTTTTTTATTTTGTCTTTTTCTTTTTCTTTATGGATATGTACATTTTAATTGTGAAATAATTTATATTGTTGTAACTACTTTTTGTCCTATTGTGATGTAATATTTTCTTGTTTATATGTTTTGTTCAATAAAGAAAAAAAAAGAAGGCTGCTCGTAGTGTAGCGGCGTTCTATTGCGTTGCCTAGCAACACGGGATCGCCGGGTCGAATCCCCGTGTTACACTCCGGCTTGGTCGGGCGTCCCTAGAGACACAATTAGCCGTGTCTGCGGGTGGGAAGCGGATGAGGTTATTTGTCCTGGTCGCTGCAGTAGCGCCTCCTCTGGTCGGTCGGGGCGCCCCCTGCAGCGGCAGAGAGTGTTACGGGTGGTGCTATAGCGCCACCCAGTGGACGTTAGCTGTAGTCGATGTTACGTAAGGTAGACAGTCTCCTGCGTGCGTCAGTTCGCCTCTGTGTTGTTGGTACTTACATTTCGACCCTACAGCCCCTAACTGTGACCTGGGAGTCTGCCTCGTGTTTACTCACCGCTAGCTCAAACATGGCGTCACAAGTGGACCTTTGAATCGGCGATTTAGTGGCTGAAGGGACGTTGAGCCGTCAAGCGAGTTTTGCAGGTTTTTTGGTTTGCTAATGCTAGCTAGCTAACTAGCCGTACCGCAGCAACAGCAGTGACTAGCCATGGCCGCCGCCATACCCCCCCCCCCGCCAGCTCCCATGAAGCTCAGCGGCGACCTGGGTGTGAACTGGGAAATCTTCCGAGCAGAATCTGAAGGTTCTGCTTCAGCCCCAGGGCTGGTGGACAAGGACCAGAAGGTCCAGGCGGCGACTCTGAGGAGGGTCAGTTGAATGTCGACATGTCTACTACACAACTTAAATCTGACCGCCGCCCAGCAAGAAGACGCGGCCGGCATGCTGGACTCATGGGAGAGGTATTTCCAACCCGCTAACAGTGGGATTTATGAGCGCTACGTTTCTGGCTGTTGTAAACAAGAGGAAGGTGAAACAGTAGACTGTTTTGTGACACGGCTCAGGGAGAAAGCTTCCACATGTGAATATGGAGCTCTAAGAGATGACTTAATCAGGGACAGAATAGTCATCGGCATTGCTAAAGAGGGCACACGCAGAGGGTTGTTAAGGGAAAAGGACTTGACTCTAGCCAGTGCTATTGAAGCATGCAGAGCAGCAGAGCTGAGGGATTTGCAGTTGAGATCCATGGAGCAGGAGAGATCCCTAGTGGACAATGTCAATGTTGTAGGGAAAGAAACATTCAAAAGATCAGCCAGTACTACAGAGAAAATGAGTGGGCACCCCAGATCACAAGGTGGGGGCCTCTCCACATGCAAATACTGTGGCAGAGCACATGAGTGGGGAAGAGAACACTGCCCGGCGTATGGCAAGACCTGCAATGCTTGTGGCACAGCCAATCACTTTGTGAGAGTTTGCAGTAAAAATAAGAAAAAGGACGGTAAACTCCACGCTGCTGAGGGACTGAACATGGATAAAGACAACACAGTCATGGGCACATGATGTGTGTGCAACAGAAAGCATTGGTGCAGTGGGAACAAAAGGCAAGAAATGGTTTGTCAATCTTCGCCTAAATGGCAAACAACAGAGATGCCAGCTTGACTCAGGAGCTACGTGCAACGTCATGAGTCTCAGGGACAAGAAGGGGCTAGCTCCCAGAGAGAAACTAAAGCATAGTAGCACCACACTGAAAATGTACTCAGACCAAGGTCTGACATCATTTGGGGTCCTTACCAAGAGTAGATATTCAGCTTTAATTTAAGGGGTTGGATAAAAATATGGCATTGACTGTTCAGGAATTAGAGCCATGAGCCAGGCTCACCCCATTTTCAGAGGCTCAAAAGTAATTGGACAACAAACATAACTATGATTAATAATTATATTTAACGTTTGGAGGAAAATCCTTTGCAGTCAATAACTGTCTGAAGTCTGGAACCCATCTACATCTTCAAATTCTGAGTTTCCTCCTTTGAAATGCTCTGCCAAGACTTAACGGCAGCTGCCTTCAGTTGTTGGTTGTTTGTGGGTCTTTTGGCCGTTAGTTTGATCTTCAGCAAGTGAAAAGCATGCTCAGTTGGGTTGAGGTCAGGTGACTGACTTGGTCACTGATGAATATTCCACTTTTCTGCCTTGAGAGACTCTTGGGTTGCTTTCTCTGCTTGTTTTGTGTCATTATCCATCTGCAGTGTGAAGCGTCGTCCTCTCAGTGTTGTGACATTTGGCTAAATCTGATCAAATGGTATATCCTTATAAACATCACAATCCACCCTGCTACTTCTGTCAGTGGTCACATCATCAATAAATACCAATGACCAAGTTCCCCTGGCAACCATACATGCCCATTTCATAACACCACCTCCACCATGTCTGACAGATGTTATGGTATGCTGAGAATCATGAGCTGTTCCTTTTGTTCTGCACACTTTTCTTTTTCCCATCCTTCTGGTACAAGTTAATCATTGCTTCATCTGTCCAGAGAACCTTGTTCCAGAACTGGGCAGGTTCTTAGATGTTTTTAAACACAGTCTAATCTGGCCTTCCTGTTCTTAAGTCACACCAGTGGTTTTCACCTTGTCGTAAACCCTCTGTATTTATTTTCATGCAGGCGTCTCTTGATTGTAGACTTGGACAATGATACCCCTACCTCTCAAGAGTGTTTGTGACTTCACTAGATGTTGTGAATGTGTTTGTCTTCACTAGGGAAAGAATTCTGCAATCATCCACTGCAGATGTGTCCCGTGGTCTTCCAAGCCTTTTGGTGTTGCTGAGCTTGCCAGTGCATTCTTTCTTTTTAAGAATGTACCTAAATGTTGGTTTGGCCCCTCCTGAAGTGTTTACTATCCATCTGATAGAGTTGCTTTGCTTTTCCGCCTAATGGTGGCCTCCGTCACTTGTATTGACACCTCTATGGACTTCATGTTGAGAGTACCTATGAACAGCTACCAAACGCAAATGTAAATACTTGGAATGAACCCCAGACCTTTTTTCTGCTTAATGTGTCATGGACTAACGATGGAAAAGGTCTTACTTGCCAATGAAACCACTTGTTAGTCAAGTGTCCAATTACTTTTAATCCTCTGAAAATGGGGTGACCATGTATAAAACTGACTGTAATTCCTGAACGGTTAATGCAATATTTTTGTCCAACCCCTTAAATTAAAGCTGAAAGTCCACACTTCAATAACATATTGGTTATTTCATTTCAAATCCACTATGGTGGTGTACAGGGGCAAAATTACAAATATTGTGTCACTGTCCAAATACTTATGGACCTAACTGTATGTCTACAGCCGCACCATCTCAACGAGGCAGTCAGACACTCACATTACCTCATGCCCACACTGGAGGATGTGCTCTATAAGCTGCCTAAAGCCAAGGTCTTCACACTGGTCGATGCAAGAGATGCTTTTCTTCAGTGTAAACTGGATGAGGCTAGCAGTTGCAGGACCACCTTTTGGACCCCCTGGGGCCTGAAGAGATGGTTGAAACTTCCATTTGGTGTGTCAGTAGCCCCAGATGTCTACCAGAGGAAACAGCATGAGCTGTTGGAAGGGCTTGAGGGAGTGGAGCCTATAGCTGACGACATCCTTATCGTTGGTTGTGGCGACAGCGAGGAAGAGACAAACAAGGTCCATGATGACAAGCTGGTAGCCCTTCTGGACCGCTGTCGATAAGTGAAACTGCGGCTCAGTGTCAACAAGCTTCAGTTTAGAGTGTCTAAGGTGGGGTTCCATGGCCACATCCTGTCGGCTGTAGGTCTAAAAACTGACCCAGAGAAAGTCAGAGCGGTTTTGGACATGCCAGCCCCATCCGATGTCAAGGGTGTACAGAGACTCATCAGATTCATCACGTACTTGGTTAAGTTTCTCCTGCGGCTCTCAGAAGTATGCGAGCCTTTGAGGAGACTCACAGACAAGGACACAGTCTGGCACTGGCTGCCAAAGCACGATGCAGCTGTCAGCGGGATAAAACAGCTTGTGACACAGACACCTATGCTGTGATACTATAATGTGTCAAAACCCGTCACAGTGCAGAGTGACTCCAGCCAGCATGGCATGGGCTGCTGTCTGATGCAGGAGGGACAGCCTATTGCTTTTGCGTTGAGGACACTCACGCCTACAGTGCAAAACTATGTGCAGATAGAGAAGGAATGCCTTAGCATCCATCATTATCTGTACGGTCAAGACAATATCACCGCGGCAACAGATCACAAGCCCCTTGTAGCAATCTTCAGCAAGCCTCTCCTCAATGCTCCCAAGTGCTTGCAGAGCATGCTACTGGCTCTTCAGAATTACAACCTGAGGGTGATCTACAAACCAGGACCGGACCTGTTTGTGAGTGGCACATTAAGTAGGGCTGTCACTTCCACAACACACCCTGGCTCTATGCATGCAGAGCACACAGTCTGCAGTATGGTGGACGAGCAGCTGGCAATTGAGCACATAAATATGGCCGACTATCTGAATGTCACAGACAAAAGGCTACTACAGATACAGCAACACACAGACAATGACAGACAGCTGCAAGTCGTGAGGTCTACTATCCTGAAGGGTTGGCCCGCTGATAAGGATGAAACAGAGCAGGCAGTCAGAGAGTTCTGGCCTATCAAAGAGGAGCTAAGTGTCCAGAACGGAGTCTTGTTTAGGGGCAAAGAGTGGTGATCCCAAAATCATTGCATCCGGAGATGCTTGCCAGAGTACATGGCCGTCACATCGGTGGCGAGGCCTGCTACAGACAAGCACGGGAGACCATATACTTTCCTGGAATGCAGAGTGAAATCAAGGATTATGTCAGTAAATGCTCTACATCCAATGAGTATGTGATTGAGCAGCAAAAAGAGACAATGCTGAGCCACGAACTGCCCACACGCCCTTGGCAAATCTTAAGTCTGGATCTGTGTGTGTGTGTGTGAGAGTGAGAGTGAGAGTGAGTCGGCCCTGTGATGGCCTGGCGGCCTGTCCAGGGTGTCTCCCTGCCTGCTGCCCAGTGACTGCTGGGGTAGGCTCCAGCATCCCCGTGACCCTGAGAGCAGGATAAGCGGTTTGGATGATGGATGGATGGATGTTTCATTTGTTCAACGACACTGGATGTAACTTCCTTTTTGAACCGCTTCCACTTCGAAAGGTGTGCCAGCTGGCACGGCGGGACCACGTGACACTGCTCCACCCCTGCAGGACAGTGAAGCAGTCTGTGGAGGAGGGAGGGCAGAGACAAAATGACACTTTTGACAAATTGTTTTTCCTTACATGAAATGATGAGATGAATCGGGGAAACTCATAGTCCATGCCAGGAAAGTGTCGTCATCTCAGGGCTGCTGGAGGCCTTCTGGATTGGTCATTTTTTCACCTATGGCAAAAATGAAGAGGGTTTCTGGTTACACTCTACGAATTGTTTCAGCCTTCAAATATGTAAAACCAAGATATTTGAAATACTGTATGGTAAATTCTTTATACGTTTTATCAGCTGCCTCTAATTTAAGGTGTATATTTGCTCAAAAACTGCGGACGTCACAAAGCCACCGTTTCTCTCACTGCGTGCAGCCATCACAGCGAATAATGAAATGGGTGGATGGATGGATTGCATTTATATAGCGCTTTTCTAGCTGCAACAGAATGCTAAGCTAGTTAATGGTAGGTTTTTTTTACATTTTTTTTGATTGCCGTTTCAACATTGGTTCACACCCATGTTAACTAATACAGAGGTCCATGTTAAATCCTAAATAATCAGTGTTGTCGTCAGATGTAGTTTAAAGTGGTCATTTTAGCATCACATCCCTGTTCCTTCTGCTGTGTTCATGTATCTGTTTCTGCTACATTGAGTTTGAGTTCGATAGTGTTGCCTGTTTGATCTGTAGTTGTAATTCACATCTCTGATACTGGAGCTCGGGGTTCAGAATTAAACATGACACTAAAGTAGAACTTATTACATTCTTACGGGATCAGGTTTTTCTTTTGTATTTGTAGTCCCTGGTACTTCCACAGAGGGGCGCTGCGGGCCCCATGATGGTGTGGATCAGCATTTGTTCGTCAGGCAGAGAAAAAGAACCAGCTATATTTTTTGACAGCTGCTTTCCACAGGATGCTCTGTCATCCCCCCCTCCCCCCCTGCTCTCGCTCAGGAACCTCCCCTTCCCTACTCCCCTGGGGGGGGACACCACATCCTGTCAGCCATTCAGAAGCCAGCTCCACCTTCTCCATCACATCATCTTAGTATCCAAGGCAACGGGCACCCCTCCCTCTCTCTCTTCCCCTCTCGCTCTCCCTCTCCTGAAAGGTGCCGCATCATCAGCCTTCCTGTCTGTTCATCCCATATTGAACCTCTCTCTTCTGCTGCTGGTTAGCACTGTAGCTTTAACACCACCCTGTTAGCAGCATCCTCTCTCTCTCTCTCTCTCTCTCTCTCTCTCTCTCTCTCTCTCTCTCTCTCTCTCTCTCTCTCTCTCTGCAGTGGAACCTCCCTATCGCTCTCGGTCTCTCTCTCTCTCTCTCTCTCTCTCTCGCTCTCTCTCTCTCACTGTCTCTCTATTCTCCAGCATCCAGCGCAGAGGAAGAGAGGAAGGAGAGGATCATATGGACTAGGAGAGAAGATAAGGTAGGTACAGCTGAACCTGCATCTAACCACACTCTGTGTTTTATCCTGCATTGTGTGTGTGTGTGTGTGTGTGTGTCCTAATCCTTGTGTGGAATGCTGATTTAATGAGCTGTTTGATGCTAACACACAGCATAACAGACAGGGAGGCTGGGGGGTTCCAGTGCTTTTGTTATGGAGGCCTGTTCTGCAGAGGGGAACAGTCCTTCAGGCGCATACATAAACAGCCTTGCCACACATGGCCTGAATCTCACCACCGCCCTGCCACCTGGTTTTACTGCCTGCTTTTTAGCCGGCAAATTGGATGTCAGGAGTCTTTTTGGCTGGTTCTGGACCAACAATCATCAAGTAGACGCCATGTCCTGAACTAACCTGGGTTGTGCTCCTTGGGGATCTTTTTTCGGGTTCTCTATCTGGTTCTACTTTCTTCTCCTGAAGAGCTCTGCCTTTCATATATCCGTTATGTCTGAAAGTCGAGACAAACGAAGCTTTTTGTAGACAAGGCGTTCGTGGCTGAAGGTGCTTTTGTTCTGTTTGTATTTATCATCTGCCCTGATTTTCTCCCTCTTAACATTCAAGTCTGTTATGAGTTGTCTTGGGCAGTTGCCTTTGTGTGATTGCACCGTCACATTGGACTCACTGGTTGTGAGAACAGAAAAGCACCATGAGGAAAGTTGCTCACAGTTCAACTTGTCTGGCTGCTGCATTGAGCAGCTTGTGGAATAGGGTGTGTTTATTTATACTGCCGTGCTGATGAACTACAGCAAGCACCCAGCTACAGACCTGCTCTGGATGGTGTGGATGCCGGAAGAAAGGATGGTGGGTGAGGTCCATTGATTTTTACCAAATGGGCACCTCCCATCATGGACGTCGTTCATATGTTGGTCTTTAAATGATAACTAAAAAGTCTCGAATGAATTGGATTATTTGGCAGTCTTTGCTCATCAAGTCCTGCACATAAAGGTTTGAAGCGGTATGGAGACCTTTCATTGTCAGTAAATGTCAGTGTGCAAGCAGATGGTGTAGATACCACATCTACGTGCGTTTCAGATCCGCGGTCACATCAGATAATGTGAGTCACATCTGACTGTATTCTGTTTGCTGATAAACCCGAGTTGAGTCCTGCTGTGATGTTCGAGAAGAATGTTCAGTTTTCAGTCCATGTGGTAAGCTAAATGTTAGCTTACAACCAGCTAAAGGAAACATTAACACATTTCAACAGTAGCCAAAGTTAGCAAACTGGCTGGTGGGCTAAACCAGTGGTTCTCAATCAGGTCCTCAGACGCCACCAGTGCTGTTGGTTTTTGATTGTAGCAGGAAATCCAGCAGGTAGCTGGATTATTGACCATGCATAAAGACAAATCTAGCAGGTAGTTCCTTACATTCAGCCGAACAGCAGGTGAATGTAATGAACTACCGGCTAGATTAGAGAACTAGCTGTACTGGTGACATCTGAGAACCTGATTGAGAACCACTGGTCTAAACTCAACCCCAGCTTTCAGTCTTTAGCTGCCAGACCCGTCCTGTCCACACCTGTTTGTGTTCAAACTGGTATTTACAGCAGCAGGAAGCCATGGTGGCTCTTCACGTGACCCTCCAAACCTGCCAGAGGTTCAGAGCAGAAGCATCAGAAGCCTCGGAAGCCTCTGAAGCATCAGAAGCCTCGGAAGCATCAGAAGCCTCTGAAGCCTCTGAAGCCTTTGAAGCCTCTGAAGCCTCTGAAGCCTTGGAAGCCTCTGAAGTCTTGGAAGCCTCTGAAGCCTCTGAAGCCTCGGAAGCCTCTGAAGCCTTGGAAGCCTCTGAAGCCTCTGAAGCCTTGGAAGCCTCTGAAGCCTTGGGTGCTGCTTCATACCTGCGCTGCGTCTGCAGCAGCTTCAGCAGGAATGGCATGCACGTCCACGTGTTTCTGCCGTCAGCCTCTGTTCCACTTTCACCACGTCAGCTGAACGAATAGAACCGCATCAGATTTGGTGGATTTCTTATGAAACGTTGCCCTAATTTACAATGTCAACACTTCTGTAGACTTTACAAAACAATCTGGACGCTTTGATTGTTCATAAAGTCAGGTCTCGATAGCAGTGTTGAATTTTTCCGTTTTTACATCCAACATGTCAACTCAAGTCAAGTTTGAGCACATTTAAAAACAAAAAACGTTGAACAAAGTGACGTAGTAATATGAGATAACTACATGTGGGTCATGACGACCAGACTGACACAGAGCCGCCTAGCTCGAGTCAAACTATTCATGAAGCGCTTTAACAAACAGTTTCACCACCAAGTGTTTTCACAGAAACACAAACCACACAAATGGACATGAAAAGTCATTCAGAGCGGTAGTTTACCTGCAGGGGGCGCTGCAGTTTCCCCTCAGGAGAGACTGTATTCCTCCTAACAACACACACAGACACACACACACACATACATACAAAACGTTAGCATGCGGGCATTGTGGGGTTGAATGCCTTGCTCATGGACATGTTAGTGTGTGTTTGACGTGCTTTACTGTCATGGTCACAGCTTTAAGAGCTGAACCAGATGAGTGTTAGTCTGCAGTTTGTGTCTGACAGACACATGAAAATGAGGCGTCAGTAAGTCTTTTGGCTGATTTCAGGTCGTGCTGGGTGTCTCGGTTCTGTTCCCTCACAGCTACCTTTTGGATGTGACATCATTCTGGTTGTGAAATCATTCTAGATGGGACACTAATCTGGATGTGATGTCATTCTGGATGTGACACCATTCTGGATGTGATATCATTCTGGTTGTGACACCATTCTGGTTGTGCCACCATTCTGGACGTGACACCATTCTGGTTGTGACATCTTTCTGGTTGTGAGACCATTCTGGACGTGACACCATTCTGGATGTGATATAATTCTGGTTGTGACATCATTCTGGTTGTGACACCATTCTGGATGTGACATCTTTGTGGTTGTGACACCATTCTGGATGTGACACCACTCTGGATGTGACACCATTCTGGTTGTGACATCTTTGTGGTTGGGACACCATTCTAGATGTGACATCATTCTGGATGTGTCATAATTCTGGTGGTGATACCATTCTGGTTGTGACAACATTCTGGTTGTGACAGCATTCTGGATGTGACAGCATACTGGTTGTTACACCATTCTGGATGTGATATCTTTCTGGATGTGACATCATTCTAGATGTGACATCTTTCTGGATGTGACATCATTCTGGTTGTGACACCATTCTGGACGTGACATCATTCTAGATGTGACAACTTTCTGGATGTGACATCATTCTGGTGGTGGCAATATTCTGGATGTGATACCACCATTTTGGATGTGACATTATTTTGGTTGTGACACCATTCTGGATGTGACATCATTCTAGATGTGACAACTTCCTGGATGTAACATAATTCTGGTGGTGACAATATTCTGGATGTGATACCATCCAGGATGTGACATCAACAGTTATTTAAACCATACGTGTGATGAATGGATATTATTTTATGGTTTTCTCAGAGGAAGTCTTTTGTTGCCTGTGGTATGATGTGGTGTTTGGTTCAAGGACACTTCAGCAGGCCGGCTGCAGGTTGATGTCACTGCTGTGTAATGTGATCCATTTTATCCCAGAGACGGGGATTAAAGTTACAGTCCTAAATCCGCATGTAAAGCAAAGGGTCGCTTCACTACCAGACTACCAACCATAGAAGAGGAAGCTGCTGTCGCTACCAGATTGATTGACAGGTGTCTTAACACAAGGACTACCAGTAAACAACAACTGAATGTGATTCTGTGATGTTTTCTGGTTCTGTGAGAAATGAATAAACTGCTAAAAAGATGCCTGTTATTCCTCCTTTGGCTTAAGCAGGTTGTAGGAAGTGTACAGGTACATCCAAATAGTTCTATACTTCATGTTCTGTAGCATGGAGCAACAGACAGGACACAGTGATGTTTATATGGTGCTACACCAGCTCATGTTCTGTAGCATGGAGCAACAGACAGGACACAGTGATGTTTATATGGTTCTACACCCGCTCTTGTTCTGTAGCATGGAGCAACAGACAGGACACAGTGTTGTTTATATGGTGCTACACCAGCTCATGTTCTGTAGCATGGAGCAACAGACAGGACACAGTGTTGTTTATATGGTGCTACACCAGCTCTTGTTCTGTAGCATGGAGCAACAGACAGGACACAGTGTTGTTTATATGGTGCTACACCAGCTCTTGTTCTGTACCATGGAGCAACAGACAGGACACAGTGTTGTTTATATGGTTCTACACCAGCTCATGTTCTGTAGCACGGAGCAACAGACAGGACACAGTGTTGTTTATATGGTGCTACACCAGCTCTTGTTCTGTAGCATGGAGCAACAGACAGGACACAGTGTTGTTTATATGGTTCTACACCAGCTCTTGTTCTGTAGCATGGAGCAACAGACAGGACACAGTGATGTTTATATGGGGCTACACCAGCTCTTGTTCTGTAGCATGAAGCAACAGACAGGACACGGTGTTGTTTATATGGTTCTACACCAGCTCATGTTCTGTAGCATGGAGCAACAGACAGGACACGGTGTTGTTTATATGGTGCTACACCAGCTCATGTTCTGTAGCATGGAGCAACAGACAGGACACAGTGATGTTTATATGGTTCTACACCAGCTCATGTTCTGTAGCATGGAGCAACAGACAGGACACAGTGATGTTTATATGGTGCTATACCACCTCTTGTTCTGTAGCATGGAGCAACAGACAGGACACAGTGTTGTTTATATGGTGCTACACCAGCTCTTGTTCTGTAGCATGGAGCAACAGACAGGACACAGTGATGTTTATATGGTTCTACACCAGCTCTTGTTCTGTAGCATGGAGCAACAGACAGGACACAGTGATGTTTATATGGTGCTACACCAGCTCTTGTTCTGTAGCATGGAGCAACAGACAGGACACGGTGTTGTTTATATGGTTCTACACCACCTCATGTTCTGTAGCATGGAGCAACAGACAGGACACAGTGTTGTTTATATGGTTCTACACCAGCTCATGTTCTGTAGCATGGAGCAACAGATAGGACACAGTGTTGTTTATATGGTGCTACACCAGCTCATGTTCTGTAGCATGGAGCAACAGACAGGACACAGTGTTGTTTATATGGTTCTACACCACCTCATGTTCTGTAGCATGGAGCAACAGACAGGACACAGTGTTGTTTATATGGTTCTACACCAGCTCTTGTTCTGTAGCATGGAGCAACAGACAGGACACAGTGTTGTTTATATGGTTCTACACCAGCTCATGTTCTGTAGCATGAAGCAACAGACAGGACACAGTGATGTTTATATGGTTCTACACCACCTCATGTTCTGTAGCATGGAGCAACAGACAGGACACAGTGTTGTTTATATGGTTCTACACCAGCTCATGTTCTGTAGCATGGAGCAACAGACAGGACACAGTGTTGTTTATATGGTTCTACACCAGCTCATGTTCTGTAGCATGAAGCAACAGACAGGACACAGTGATGTTTATATGGTTCTACACCAGCTCTTGTTCTGTAGCATGGAGCAACAGACAGGACACAGTGTTGTTTATATGGTTCTACACCAGCTCTTGTTCTGTAGCATGAAGCAACAGACAGGACACAGTGATGTTTATATGGTGCTACACCAGCTCATGTTCTGTAGCATGGAGCAACAGATAGGACACAGTGTTGTTTATATGGTTCTACACCAGCTCTTGTTCTGTAGCATGGAGCAACAGACAGGACACAGTGATGTTTATATGGTGCTACACCAGCTCTTGTTCTGTAGCATGGAGCAACAGACAGGACACAGTGATGTTTATATGGTTCTACACCAGCTCTTGTTCTGTAGCATGAAGCAACAGACAGGACACAGTGTTGTTTATATGGTGCTACACCAGCTCTTGTTCTGTAGCATGGAGCAACAGACAGGACACAGTGATGTTTATATGGTGCTACACCAGCTCATGTTCTGTAGCATGAAGCAACAGACAGGACACAGTGTTGTTTATATGGTGCTACACCAGCTCATGTTCTGTAGCATGGAGCAACAGACAGGACACAGTGTTGTTTATATGGTGCTACACCAGCTCTTGTTCTGTAGCATGGAGCAACAGACAGGACACAGCGTTGTTTATATGGTGCTACACCAGCTCTTGTTCTGTAGCATGGAGCAACAGACAGGACACAGTGTTGTTTATATGGTGCTACACCAGCTCTTGTTCTGTAGCATGGAGCAACAGACAGGACACGGTGTTGTTTATATGGTGCTACACCAGCTCTTGTTCTGTAGCATGGAGCAACAGACAGGACACGGTGTTGTTTATATGGTTCTACACCAGCTCATGTTCTGTAGCATGGAGCAACAGACAGGACACAGTGTTGTTTATATGGTTCTACACTAGCTCATGTTCTGTAGCATGGAGCAACAGACAGGACTCGGTGATGTTTATATGGTTCTACACCAGCTCTTGTTCTGTAGCATGGAGCAACAGACAGGACACAGTGTTGTTTATATGGTACTACACCAGCTCATGTTCTGTAGCATGGATTAACAGACAGGACACAGTGTTGTTTATATGGTGCTACACCAGCTCTTGTTCTGTAGCATGGAGCAACAGACAGGACACAGTGATGTTTATATGGTTCTACACCAGCTCTTGTTCTGTAGCATGGAGCAACAGACAGGACACAGTGATGTTTATATGGTTCTACACCAGCTCTTGTTCTGTAGCATGGAGCAACAAACAGGACACAGTGATGTTTATATGGTGCTACACCAGCTCTTGTTCTGTAACATGGAGCAACAGACAGGACACAGTGTTGTTTATATGGTGCTACACCAGCTCTTGTTCTGTAGCATGGAGCAACAGACAGGACACAGTGATGTTTATATGGTGCTACACCAGCTCATGTTCTGTAGCATGGAGCAACAGACAGGACACGGTGATATTTATATGGTTCTACACCAGCTCATGTTCTGTAGCATGGAGCAACAGACAGGACTCGGTGATGTTTATATGGTTCTACACCAGCTCATGTTCTGTAGCATGGAGCAACAGACAGGACACAGTGATGTTTATATGGTGCTACACCAGCTCATGTTCTTTAGCATGGAGCAACAGACAGGACACAGTGATGTTTATATGGTTCTACACCAGCTCATGTTCTGTAGCATGGAGCAACAGACAGGACACAGTGATGTTTATATGGTGCTACACCAGCTCTTGTTCTGTATTATGGAGCAACAGACAGGACACAGTGTTGTTTATATGGTTCTACACCAGCTCATGTTCTGTAGCACGGAGCAACAGACAGGACACAGTGTTGTTTATATGGTGCTACACCAGCTCTTGTTCTGT